>NC_140990.1:295095715-295542725 GCF_052327205.1 Somniosus microcephalus
CAGATACTCTTTCCATAGGAAAGAGGCCTGTGTTCGGAAATCAATTATGGCAAGTTACTGGCTGGAACAGCTTCTTTGAAAAGTTAATATTTGGGAATTGATTGGCTGGCTTTTCAGAACATGTTGCTGTTAGCCTTTCCAAGGAATCAATCCGCCCGATAACTCCTTCCTGCCACCCACATGAACACAACTTTAACAAAAGAAAGTTACCTTTCACAAAACCTAACTTGTCCCATTACCATCTCCTTCTGCCTTGCATCATCATCCCTTTTGTCTTTTAATCACTCCTGCCTTCCACCCTATCACAGACCTTCCCTTTTGTTCTTTCCTCCCCTCCCCGCTTTCCCTGCCTCTGCACTTGCTTAAAAATCTGTTACATCTCTAACTTTTTCCAGTTCTGACAAAGGGTCATCGACCTGAAACATTAACGCTGATTCTTTCTCCACAGATACTGCCTGACCTGTTGAGTATTTACAGCATTTTCTGTTTTTGTTACCTTTTACAAATGTCTTCTTGAGGAGGTTGATAGATTAACACAATGGGGGAGAAATTGGGTGAGTAGCGCCACTTGTTAGCACCTAAAGAGGCAGGCAGTGGCTGTAGCGTCACTGGCTGCGCCTCCCGCGATATTGAGTTGGGGCGATAATGGTGGCGTTAGCCTTTTGCGCTGCACCGCCACCGATGACGTCATCGGTGTGCGCAGCGCCCCATTCGCGCCCCGTTCGCGATATTTGGTAGCGAACGCCGCTGTTGCGCCATTCGCTACCCGCGCCCGGTTCACGGGGCCTTACTGTGCCGGCAGCAGCGCAAGTTAAGGTGGAGGTGCGGGGCGGCTGCCTTTTTCGGCGGCCGCCTGCCAGCACCTCCGTCCCCGGCCTCCTGACCGCCCCCCCGCCTCACGCGGCATTGCCGGCTGTTTCCCGAGAGCTCAGCACTTTTCCTTGGTGCCGGGCGCTGGTGCTGCGTGCGCTTATTTCTGCTGACGCTGCGCCCTCAAGAGGTTGCAGATTCCTCTGAGGAGTCTGGCACTTGCGATCGGGGCTCGCGCTGTTGCAGGCACCTCCCCCTTAACAGTGGGAGGAAGGCCTGCAGTACCGCAGCATGCCGTGCCGCAGCATGTGGCACTGCGGCACGTTGCGCTGCGATATTCAGTTTCAGCGCCCTAAGAGGGACGCGGAGCGCCTCGAGCCTCGCCCCGTGTCCCTCGAGGGGCAATGAAATTGAATATCTGACGATCGCTGAAGCCTCGAACGCTGCGCTAAATCCTCCGCTCAGGCGACTTTTGCACCACTTTGGCGCCCCAACCCAATTTCTAGGCCAATATCTTTGCACATATGAAACTATTTGAACCGTAATTAATAGCTTATGGGCTAAAAATTTGATAGCCCCCAAAAACAGGCACGGGGATGGCGATGCGCGATTAACCCACGCTTGTTCAAAGTAATGCAGACAGCACGCAAACTTGGTATTGCCTGATACTTTTAATGATAGTGGCATACAGCCCAGCACTAAACACGCTGCTGAGTGGCTGCACGTTCAGCTGGGGCCCAAGTTCATGCAAGGCTAGCACTAATTAAAGCTAGCCAGTAATTCTTAAAGCCAACCTGCACCTCTCAAAGGGGAAATGCAGCTTGATGAGACCAGGTCATTCCAGAAGGCAGTTTCAACTGGGAAACATTCAGCAATGGCACAACACCAGAGAGCGGGCTCCAAGGTTTTCAGACGCAGCACCGGCAGCATTAGTACAGGAGATGGAGAGGAGGAGAGAGGTCTTGTTTCCACAGTGGGCCAGGAGGCCCTCCAGACAGACACTGCAAAGGCAGTGGGAGCAGATAGCGATGAAGGTCAATGCAAACAGTGCTGCCCTGAGGACCTGGACATAGTGCCGGAAGAAGTTCAATGACCTCACACGAGTGGTCAAGGTCAGTGAATGCATCTTCAAATGCCATATTCCACAAACTACACCACTAACCTCACACACTGCTCAATTCACCACACCCTACTTACCTACCAACAATCTCTATCAATCACGACTCATACCTCATATTTAGATGCTCCATCTCACCCTCACACACTTACCACTGCTGCAAGCCTCACACCCACATCTCACACCTTGCACTCACTGCCAGCTATTCAACCATGACAGCCACATCAGCCAAACACATTGAACCACACTCCGTGACACACTTCCCTCTCCCTTGCAGGACGTGGTGGCACACAACCATAGGCAGTGGCAGCTAATCGAGAGGGACAGATGCACCTCCATAACCTGAACCTGCTCAAGGAGACAGTGCTCTGCATAATTGGAGTGGCTGTGACTGAGGATGTGGCCAGTGGCAGCACTGAAAACATTGAACATGACCTAATCCTCCTTCTCACATCCCACTTCCCCCTCATCCAACTATTTCTTCTGACTTACAAGTTGCAGATGGTGTAAGCATGCACCTCTTGCTTTCCCCCCTCCCCCCACTCCCCTCACCACAACACTACCCTTGTGCTTTTCTCATTTCAGAGACCCAAGAACTGACTAGGCAGTTGTGGAAGAGGAAGAGGAAGAGGAAGAGGAGAGTGATGCTGAAGAAGAAATATTCGATCTGTTACTCGAAGCCACCAGCTCAGATATTGGCACTGTGCAGACTTTAAAGGGTTGCTTAGAGACGGGATCTGCACGTGCCGAGTCACCGGGCACGAATGGGCCACAGCCAGGGCAGGGGGAAAGGGTAGCATAGATGCCAGCTCTCTGGAGGGCGAGGTCGCACACTCATTCTGCTGCACAGGACTCAGATGAGGACTTTGATGGGGTGGCCTACAAACCAAAGCTGATGGGTATGCACAACAAAATGCTTGGTGCATTGGCAGGTCTGCCAGAAAGCCTGAATGCAATGTCTAGGAGCATGGAGGAGTCCAGCGCCAACCTTTCACAGGGCTTTTCCCATCCTTTCCAGTGTAGAAGAGGTGGGCAGATCCATTAGCGCAGTTGTGGACCCAACCATCATGCAGTGTCTGATGGCTGCTGTCTCAGTTTCACTTGCAGCACAAGCAGAAGCCACCCAACATCTGAGTGCTGCAATGGAAGCTCAGACTGAAGTCATGCAAGCTCAGCTTGCTGCCATGTAAGCACACACCGCAGTCCAGCAATCTGCCCTCCAGCAGATTAGTAGGATTGCTGAGGCGTGTCCAGGGGGAGTGGCAGTGGCTCCGTGGAGAACAAACCTGTTGTCCTCTCTCAGGATGGCAGCATTTGTCCTCTCACCACTGCCACTCTGCCAGTGCCCTTGCTGTTGCCGGCCAGTCAGCCAGCCCAGACTGCTGCCGCCAATGCCGAGGTGGTGCAGTCCGAAGCCGGGCCTTCTAGGCCCAGAACTGCTTGGTTGTCCTGCAAGGCCATCTGTAATCTCCCCCACTGAAGGTCAGCAGCCTTCCACCAGCCATGCTGCAGCCACTGGGGTAGCATTGCGTAGGAGCACTAGGACAGGCAAAGGCACACGGAAGACAGGCACTAAGGGAATGCACAAGGGTGATTAGTTGACTTTGAATGAAATATTGTAATGGTTTGATTCATAAAAATGGTTTGAAATGTTTGTTTTGTAGTGGCTTTTATAGTAGCATTGTGGCCAAGAGGATGCTATGATGGTCAGTAACAGAGGGAAGGTAAGGTGTGGGACTATTGGTGAATGGGTTGCATTCACTGGTACTGCTTTCAGATGAGTTGATCATGGGCAGCCTGGGCAGAAAGGGACTATCTAGGTTGCAACCCCCTTTCCTCCTCCTCTTCCGCTTCCCCCTCCTCTGCAGCTGGTCGTCATATGTCTGGTGGCAAGGCCTGTGCTCTTATGATGGCGAGGTTGTGGAGCATGCAGCAGACTATGGCGAATCTTGAGGCATGCTCTTGCGAGTACTGCAGGGCTCCTCCAGAGCGGTCCAGGCAGCAGAAACATCGTTTAAGGATGCCAATGGTCTGTTTTACCTGATTCCGTGTGGCAGCATGGCTTTCATTGTATGCATGCTGCCCATGTGTGCATGGGTTGCGCAGAGGGAGTCATGAGCCAGGTGGTCAGCGGATAGCCCTTGTCACCCAGGAGCCACCATCTGGTTTGGCGTGGTGGCTCAAGTGCTGATGGTATAGCGGACTGCCACAGAATGAAAGCACCATGCCTGCTGCCAGGATACTGAGCATTGACCTGCATGATGCACTGAGTATGGTTGAACACCAGTTGAACATTGAGGGAGTGGAATCTCCGAATTGAGATGCGGTGCCCGCAAAGCATGCAGTCAATGGCACCCTGTACCATGGGGAAGTCTACTATTGTGGCAAAGCCGCATACTTTCTCCGCCTGAAATGTATTCAGCTCTCCTTGCCATACAGAGTCTTACTCACCTCCCTTATACAGGAGTGGACGGCGAACTGGGAGATGTTACAGATGTCGCCTGCTCCAGCCTGGAAGGAGCCCAACGCAAAGAATTTCAAGGCCACGGTTACCTTTACAGCCATCGGCAATACTGTCCTCTCCCTGGACTGAGGCTGCAGGTCTGCCTGCAGAAGGTGGCAGATTTCAGTGAGCACTTTCTTAGTAAAATGGAGATGTCACACACGCTGTTCATCGCTGAGGTTGAGGTAGACCCTGAAGGCCCTGGGTGGATATGGCCTTCTGCTGAGAGCCCATCTCCCCCTCCTCCTGTCTGTTCTAGCAGCTTGTCCTGCTCTATGTCACCTCTGCTCATTCTTTTATCATGCTGCAGGGCACGGGGATACAAACTATTGAACCCATGTCTGGGAGCAACTAGTCTGAGCAGACCCCTTGCAAATCAGTTCCAAGTCCTTGAGCACGTGCCACATCACTCCTTGTAGACCTTAGGCAACGTTAAAGAAGTCTAGAAAGCACCAAACACTTCTACAAATGCAGCAACAGCTAATAGAAATCAATCAGCAACTAACCTGTAAGTAGTTGATGATCCCTTTAAATCACGCTGGTGGGGGGTCCTTCCTGCTGCTGAATGCATGTTCAGCTGTGGGAGGTTAAGAGAGGGCATTAGCTCCAGTGCTGAGGTTGAAACTGGCAGCACTGGCGTCAAATTGACGTCACGATCTGCGTAGTCTGCAGACTTCCGACGCACTCTCCCAATGCCAACTCTAACACCCTCACCAAAATGGCATCCGGTGAGGTCCGCACCAGAAGTGCGCGCGTGCTTCTCGCCATTTTTGAGCCAATTTGGTACCTGCAGCGTCCAAACAATGAGTGCTACGCAACCAAATTTTTAGCCCGCTAGATTTACAAAGATCAGATAGGAACCATTCAAATGTAGTTACTATTAGGATATACTCAGACAATTTTCTTATAAATGTACTGTCTAAAAAAAAATCTCAATAGTGTTGAGGTGCTTTCAACATGTGTTTAACCCTAATCCCATTTTATCTATGAAGTGGAACAATCCTTTGATGTCTTATGTTATGAATGCCACATTTGTGTCCTGACAGCTGTTTTTCATTTTAAGCTGCTTTCTCCACTGGAACAAGCTACACGTTCAAAACCCATGCATTTGATGGGCCAACTATGTTACGATCTTCAATATACAAGATGGCATTAAAAAGCAATCAGTGTGTAATGCAAACAACAGCAGTTCATTGCTGTGACTGATGTGCCCATTACACTGCTTCAGGAAAAAGCAGATTAAATCAATTTTGCGTTTTCCAAGCAACTGCGAGAAAATATTTTGCATTTATTGTTGCTGTGCTGTAGTCTAAATAAACTATAGATAATTAGACAAACCAATAACAAAAATGATATTACTTTACGGAAGAATGGTATTATTCACACGTTGTTTTCCTTCGGTCCACCATTGGCGGTCGTGCCTTCAGCCGCCTAGGCCTTAAGTTCTGGAACTCCCTGCCTAAACCTCTCCCCCTCTCTACCTTTTTCTCCTCATTTAAGTTGCTTCCTAAAACCAACCTCTTTGACCAAGGTTTTAGTCAACTGTCCTAATATCTCCTTATGTGGCTCAGTGTCAAACTTTGTCTGATGTTCCCTTATGAAGCACCTTGGACATTTTTACTATGTCAAAGATGCTATATAAATGCAAGTTGTTGTTAATCATTGGAAAGAAAAATGGGGCGAGGTGTATAATGGGCAGCCGCTTCACTACTGCTCATTTTGTGCCCCGGCTGAAGTTGAAATTCACCCCCCACAATTGTAGATGCAGGACCCAATTGATCAAAAAGCCTGCGTTTTAATAGTTGCTTCTGTTCTTACTTGTAATTAACTACAGCACCAACTGTATTAACATAAAAACTAAAATTTATCATTTTACTGTTTATAATACTGTGTGTTACAAATGGAATCTATGCTAAGTTTAATAGTTATGGAAAAGAAAATCATGATTTGGAAAGTGCAACTCCCTCATCAATTATGGCCATACCAGTCTTGTCCCCAATGTATACTATAGTACAGCAGTCAGGTCCTCTGTAATGCAAAATGCTTTCTAACACACCATGGCTTCTGAACTAACATGCATTTCCAAATTCTGCTTCCTCACAGTAAGAGACTATAAGAAAGAAAGAGCCTATAAAACATAAAATGTCCCTTGAGAACTCTATGAATGCTTTACTATATTTAGTACATTTTCCAAATATTTTAAAGTTGATTCATAAAATCTCACTCTTCCTTAAATTTAATTGAAAACACAAATATGTTATAACAAGCTATTGTTCCCATTGAAACAAATTATTTCTCCTTTCCAGCTGAAACTCCATGGAAGTAAAAGTGAATGGTCACAAAATCCTGGACAGGATGTACCAGAATTTTCAACCTATGCTGCTGGTGGGCGGGCTCTCCACTGCAGCACAAACTTTAAGGATGAACCATAACAATTCAAACCAGGATAAGGAAAAATCCCTGATAAGAACACCACCTCTGGGCTTGAGATTGTGGTGTCCGAGCATCAATAATACACGGACTGCAGGAGAACAATAATAACAGGTATTTACTGAACAGAGGGTACTCTTTTATTTGGACCCCCAAAAAAAAAACAATTGGACTGTAAATAAACAAAAGTTCAACTAAAACTTAACGAATCAAATTAAAATTTGGTTTTCCGGGTTGATAATGCACTCCAGTCCCCGCGGCGCCCACCGGTCGCGGAAATACTCAAGCGCGCCGGCAGACCTGAACAGAGGGTAACTCTTTTGTTTGTACCCAAAAAACCCAAATTGGACTGTAAACAAAAGTTCAACTAAAACTTAACAAATCAAATTAAAATTTGTTATCCGGGTTGATGATGCACTCCAGTCCCCGCGGCGCCCACCGGTCGCGGAAATACTCAAGCGCACCGGCGGACACCGCGTGCTCCATCTCCAGAGCCACCCGGGCACGAACATGGCCGCGGAAGAGAGGCAGGCAATCCGGCTGGACGACCCCCTCGACCGCCCGCTGCCTGGACCAATTGATGGCTCTTTTAGCCAGGCCCAGGAGCAGGCCCACAAGGAGGTCCTCCAACCTGTCCGCTCCCCTCCGCACCGGGTGACCGTAGATCAAGAGCGTGGGACTGAAGTGCAACCAAAAATCGAGGAGCAGCCCCTTCAAGTAGTGAAAGAGGGGCTGCAACCTCTCACACTCCATATAAACGTGAAACACGGACTCCTCCAGGCCGCAAAAAATGCAGGCGGCCTGGGAGTCCGTGAACCTACTTAAAACCTTATTTCACGGGACTGCTCCGTGCAACACCCTCCAGGCCAAGTCCCCGATGGAACAAGGGAGGACTCCCGCGTAGAGAGCCCTCCATTGGGGATCTCCACCACCGCCAGTCGTCAAGACGCCTCGCCAAGTCGTGTCCGGACGGTAGACGAAGATGGCAAAATGGAGAGTGTGCAGGAGCAGCCCGTACAGGAAACCCCTCCGCGTGGAATGAAAAGGCACGGAGGGTATTTCCTCGAGACGGCTCAAGTTGTGAGGCGCCGGTTCCTGAGGGGAGTTTCGGGGCCGGGCGCCGATGAGGAATTCCGTCCGAACGGGGGTAAGCTCGGAATGGATCACCCCACGTGCTTGAGCCGTCTCGATACACCTAGTGGAGTCGGGGCCCAGTGCCGCTTTCACCGATTCGATGGCTTCGACCGCGAGCCGGACGTTGGCCCAGGACAGGTACCGCGCCAGCTCCTCCGGCGCCATTCAGCCCGCTCCTCCGCCATCGAGCAGGTCCCCGACTCTGGTCACCTTGCCAAGCACAGCCCTGCCCTCCGCCAGCCGCCCGAACCCGCGTTCGTGGAGGTGCAGATTCCTGAGCAGCGGCTCCCGAAGGAGAGCCGCCGCTCCTGACGGGGGAGAGCTCCGCCTGGAAGCGACGTAGTTCCAAACCCATAGCAGTTCCTGGTAGAAGACAGGCAGCTCCCGCAGGCCGGCACGCCTGCCGCCCACTTTCGCGAACAGGAGCTGCGTGTCGTAATTGAGGCCGTGCAGCTGGTGGAAGAAAAACGTCGCCAGCGCACACCATCTCGGAGGATTCTCGACGTACACGTGTCTCTGCAGCGTCTGAAGACGGAAAGTCGCAGCCTGGGTGCGAAGGCACACCAACGCCTGACCACCCTCCCTAAGCGGGAGACACAGAACCGCAGTAGAGACCCAGTGCTTCCTTTTGTCCCAGAAGAAGCCGATGAGCTTCTTCTGCATCTTGGCGACAAATGCAGCGGGAGGGATCAAAGTGACCAACCGGTACCACAACATGGTGGCCACCAGCTGGTTTATGACCAGCGCTCGACCCCTGTAGGACAACACTCGGAGCAGTCCTGTCCAGCGTCCTAGGCGAGCGGTGACTTTGGCCTCCAGCTCTTGCCAGTTCGCCGGCCAGGCGTCCTCGGCAGGGCTAATGTAGACTCCCAAATAGAGGAGGTGCGTGGTGCTCCAGGCAAAAGGCCTGAACTCCTCCGGCAGGGAGTCCACCCGCCACTGACCCACCAGGTGTCCGGAACATTTCTCCCAGTTGATCTTGGCGGAGGATGCGTCCGATTAAATCTGCTGGCATTCCCGCATCCTCCGCAAGTCAGCGGGATCCGTGACCGTGAGGAGCACATCATCGGCGTAAGCCGAGAGGACCACCTCCACGCCCGGCCCTTGCAGAGCCAGTCCCGTCAACCTCTTCCGCAAGAGGCGCAGGAATGGCTCCCCGCAAACGGCGTATAACTGACCGGACATGGGGCATCCCTGACGCACCCCCCTCCCGAAGCGAAGGGGCGCCGTCAAGGACCCGTTAACTTTAATCAGACACTCCGCGGCGGCGTACAGAAGTCGGATCCGGGCGACGAAATGCATCCCAAACCCGAATGCACGCAGAGTCCCGAAGAGATACTCGTGATCCACCCTGTCGAACGCCTTCTCCTGATGCAGGGAAAGGAAGGCGACCAACAGACCAGCCCTCTGGGAGTGGTGGGCCAGGTCCCGGACCAGATGGATGTTATCGTGGATGGTCCGGCCCGGGACCGTGTAGGACTGGTCGGGGTGGATCATGTGGGCCAGCACGGTGCCAAGGCGAGCAGACATGGCCCTGGCAAAGATTTTATAGTCCGTGCTGAGGAGGGAGACCAGGCGCCAGTTCTTAAGGAGGCGGCGATCCCCCTTCTTAGGCAGCAGGACAATGACCGCCCTGCGCCGAGAGAGGGGCATCTCCCCGGTTGCCAAACCTTCCCCCAGGACCCTCGCGTAGTCGCCCCCCAAGACGTCCCAGAACGTCCTGTGGAACTCCACGGTCAGCCCGTCCAGCCCCGGGGACTTTCCCCTAGAGAGCTGGCGGAGGGCGCCGGTCAGCTCCGCCAGGCTTAGCGGAGCGTCCAATTTTTCGGCGCCCTCCGGGCTGACCTTCGGCAGGTCCTCCCACAAAACTCTGCGCGCATCCTCGCTGGACGGATCTGGAGAGAAAAGAGCCCTGTAGTAGGCGCGGGTCTCCGCGCTGATTCCCTTCGGATCCGAGACCAGAGATCCGTCGTCGGCCAGCAGCCCCAAGACCCCCCGGCCTAGAAATTCAGTGCCCTTAGCACTGATTTTGCGGCGCTAGAGGGCCTAGCGCTGCAATTGGCGCCGGTTCCTAAATTGCCTGGCGCCCTTCCGCGGCGGTAGACCGGTAGCGCTGCGCCGGCACCGATGACGTCATCGGTGTGCGCAGCGTCCCGGTTGCCGTGGTAACCCGGCCCCAAGCCGAAATTCAGTTGCGGCCGCCTCGCCAGGGCAGCCGCATCTAAGACTCCGGCAAACGAGTGTTGCCGGAGTCTGCGCCGGCGCTTTAAGGAGGCGCGGCGGCCGGCCGCTTTCCCGCCGGCCGCCTGCCCGCAGCTCCCTCCCCGGACTTCTCCCCCCCCCCACCCCGGAACAGATGCAAGCCCGGCACTTGTCCGAGGTGCCGGGCTCATTTTTGATGAGATTTGCGCGGGCCGCGGCCGGGTGCAGGCAGCTCCTCCTTAACGGAAGGAGGAGGCCTGCACTTCCCGAGCATGCCGCACCGCAGCGGGCGCCGCAGTGCCGGAATAGCGCCGCAATGCGGTGCGTTGCGCCAGTTTTCAGGCGCTAAAACCCTTCAGTAGCGCCGGCAGCCATTTGGGCGCGGCGCTACTGAATTTTTGGCGCGCGCAAAGGGCTTTAGCGCCGGCGCTAACTTCCGGCGCTAAAGCCCTGGCGCAGCGCAAACTCAATTTCTAGGCCCCCGTCTTTTTTCCAGCGAGTAGAAGAAGGGGAGCCGCGGTTCAGGTCCCGCAGGAGCTGGATCCGCGACCTCACGTACGCGCCTCGGGACCCGACGAGCTGCAGGTCATTCAGCGCGCCCTTCGTCTCTTTGTACACCTTCCGCAGGGCCGGGTCCTCGGCGACCACCGAGAGCGGCGTTGGCAGCAGCGCGGGAGACGCCATTTTAAGCCGCAGCGGGGAAGAAAGGAAAGCGCGGGAGACGCCATTTTAAGCCAGTCTGACCACACCCAAAAATGCCGAAGAGTGGCAGTATCACAGCGTTCGACAATGAAGTCGAAGATTGGACGACATATGTCGAACGCATAGAAGTATACTGCAAGGCGAATGAAGTGCCAGCTGACAAGAAAGCGCTGGTATTGTTGAATTCAATGGGTGCAAAAACGTATGGCTTACTACGATACCCAGTAACCCCAGAGAAGCCAGTAGAAAAGGATTTTGAAAACATAGTGTCAATCCTACAGGACCAATTAAACCCCACACTGCTGCTGATAGCAGAAAGATTTAAGTTTCACAAAAGGAACCAGCATAAAGATGAAAGTAATGCTGAGTATTGAACGGAACTGCGCAAGCTATCGAAACACTGCCAGTTTGGAACGGGACTAGCAGATACTTTAAGGGACAAGTTTGTGTGTGGGCTTCAAAGTGAAGGAACCCAGAAACGGCTTCTATCAGAAAAGGATCTTACGCTGGACAAGGCTTTCAGCATTGCAGTATCACACGAAGCAGCAGCACGGGGCGCTGCAGAGATACAACGGAGACCGCAAGAATATGGCTCAAATGAAATGTCATACGGAACAGTGAAGTGCTATCGCTGCGGCAGAACAACACACGACCATATTGATTGCTGGTTCAAGGACAAAGTGTGCAGACAGTGTGGAAAAGTAGAACACATAGCAAGAGTCTGCAGGTCGGGAAAGAAAACCAGCAGCAAGAAATCTCCACAGGAGAAGTACAAGAAGGTACATAAGGTGACGGAGAGTAGTTCTGACGAACAGAAGAGTGATACAGACTCCGGAAGCAAGGAGCTGGGTTGTCTGAAACTACATAATGTGATCAAAACGGAGGATCACCAAACTATCTGGGTCACGCTCAAGATAGCAGGAGTCCCTAGTGAAAATGGAATTGGACACAGGATCAGCCCTAACAGTCATAAACCGAAGGGACTACAAGCGGCTATTCTCACATATAACCTTGAGAGATACAAAGATTGTCCGGAAGATGTACACGGGGCAAAAAGTCTACCCCAAAGGAAAAATAAGGGTGAACGTTATATATAACGGCAAGGAAACACCAAAAATTGAACTATATGTATTGCCAGATGGAGGACCACCACTACTAGGATGTGAATGGATCCGGAAGATACAGCTAGTTTGGCATTCCATACAAGCACTGACTGTAGATGCCAAAAAAGGATGACAACGTCACACCTGGACGACTGTCAAAAATGCTAACTGACGCACAAGAAGTGTTCCAGCAGGGACTCAGAACACTAAAAGGCATAACAGCGATGATCAAAATAGAGGAAAATGCAAGCCCAAAGTTTTTTAAGGCAGACCGGTACCTTATGCGATCCGCCCAGCCGCCGAAGCAGAGATGGAAGGTTTGGAACGTTCAGGAGTACTGTCCAAAGTTGGCTGGAGCGAGTGGGCTACACCCATCATTCCTGTAATGAAGAGGTCGTTGAGTAATACGCCTGGGGAACCAAAGAAGGTTCGCATCTGTGGGGACTTTAAGGTGACAGTGAACCCAATCCTTCACACGGTACAATATCCGCTTCCGCGGATTGAAGATATTTTCGCCCTCGCTATCTGGAGGGAAACGCTTCACTAAGATTGATCTGGCCCAGGCGTACCTGCAAATGGAGGTAGAAGAAGCCTCGAAACAGTACCTCACGATCAACACTCATAAAGGTCTCTACCAATACAACCGGCTGGTGTTCGGGGTAGCATCAGCTCCGGCTATTTGGCAAAGGGCAATGGAACAAGTCCTGCAAGGGATTCCAGGGACCCAGTGTTATTTGGACGACATCCTAGTCACGGGCGAAAATGACAGTGATCACCTCGCCCACCTGGAGCAGGTGCTCACTAGATTGAAGGAATATGGGCTCCGAGCTAATCACCACAAATGCGAGTTTTTCCAGAAGCAGATCTCGTATTGTGGCCACGTTATTGATAAAGAGGGGTTACATAAGTCCCCTGAAAAGATTGAGGCAGTAGTCAAGGCTCAGCACTGGAAAATGTGTCACAACTGAGGTCGTTCCTCGGGCTGGTGAACTACTACCATAAGTTCTTGCCGAATTTGTCTACCGTACTACACCCACTGAACACCCTACTGCAAACGGGGGTACCATGGAAGTGAAGTGACAAATGTAAACGAGCTTTCCAGAAGAGCAAAGCATTGATCACATCAAAAGAGGTGTTGGCTCATTTCAACCCAGCACTACCAATTCGGTTGGCGTGTGATGCATCACCCTATGGCATTGGAGCGGTGCTGTCGCACAAATTCCCGGACGGCTCGGAGGGGCCAGTAGCCTTTGCGTCTCGGTCACTAACCTCAGCCGAGCATAACTACGCCCAGATTGACAGGGAGGCCCTCAGCCTAGTGTGGGGAGTGAAAAAGTTCAATCACTATCTGGACGGGCAGAAGTTCACCTTGCTGACTGACCACCAACCACTTGTCTCCATCTTTAATCCAAAGAAGGGCGTTCTGGTGATGACTGCGCAACGGCTACAAAGATGGTCCCTTTTTCTAGGGGCGCACCAATATGAAATCGAGTATAAGGGCACGAAACAGCATGGAAACGCTGATGGGCTATCACGCCTGCCACTGCCTACTGCGGAGGAAGCACCAGCAGTGGATCCTGTCGAAATATTTCATTCGACTATAATTGAATGCTTGCCAGTAACTAACGCTGGTATAGAGAAGGAGACCCGAAATGACCCGACACTGTCTCGGGTTTATGATTTGACGGTGAAGGGATGGCCAGCAGATGGCGACTCACTGTTGCCAGCATTCTCATCCAGAAGAGAATAGCTGTCAGTATGCCAGGGGACCTTGATGTGTGGATCCCGAGTGGTAATTCCACCCAAGTTAAGGGAGAGAGTGCTCAATGAGCTTCACGAAGGTCATCTGGGAGGGTTGAAAATGAAAAGCCTTGCTTGGGCTTATGTGTGGTGGCCGGGGATCGATCAGCAAATCGAGGACCTGACAAAGAGCTGCTCAGGATGCCAGAAGGTCCAAAATGCACCACCACATGCCCCTCTACACCCATGGGAGTGGCCCTTATCTCCATGGCAACAGGTGCATATTGATTTTGCTGGTCCATTCATGGACTCAATGTTTTTAAGAGCCGTGGATGCGCACTCGAAATGGCCTGAGGTGATCAAAATGTCCTCCACCACCATGGAGAAAACTATTGCAGTCCTACGGACCATTTTTGCCAGGAACGGCTTGCCAGAGCAGATTTGCTCTGATAACGGACCACAGTTTGTGCCCGAAGAGTTTCGAAGATTTATGAAAAGGAATGGGGTAAGGCATTACACATCCGCCCTGTATCATCCAGCCACAAATGGATTGGCTGAGAGGTTCGTACAAACCTTTAAAAAAGCAGTAAAGGCCATGTGCGATGACGACATTCCACTGCAGCATAAGGTGGGCAATTTCCTGTTAGCCTACAGAAATGTGACACATGCAGTCACCAACCAGGCCCCGGCCTTGATGTTCTTTAACCGAAGGTTGAGATCTCGTCTGGATTTGCTCAGACCAAATGTACGAAGAGATGTTGAGAGTAAGCAATTCCAGCACATCAATGAGAAGCCGACAAGGAGCTTCAATGTAGGGCAACCAGTCTTGGCCCGCGACTACCGAACAGAGAAATGGCAACCAGGAACGATATTCATATGGCAGGAGCCACTAATGTACACAGTGGACGTTGGGGAGAGCATCGTGAGACGCCATGCTGACCAGATCCTAGAGTCACAGGAACGAGTCAACCCCATGCCTCGCCCATACGTACCTGGTGATGAACCCGACGTACAGGTAGCATCTACCCCAGAAACAGTAGCATCGGAAGCTGATGAACCAACCGACGACAGGGGGCCAGAATCGCCTCCGCACCAAGAGCAAGACACTCGGGAAAGGCGCTATCCAGAAAGGATCAGGAAGCCTCCCCAAAGACTGAATTTATAAATAGACTATTTTCAGCTAATGTTGCATGTTAAAAGTGTTAATTGTAATTAGTTTAATATTTAATTGTTAAATGAGTGTTATGGTACTGGTCATCTAAAAGGGGAGGAATTGTAATGTATGTACCTTTAAGGGGGGAACTACTTTCTACAGCTCATGTATACTGTAGGACCGGCAGTGACCACACCTGTATATAATGCTGAGTAGTAATCTGTTGTTTCAGTTGCAGTTTGAACCACTTTGAGTAAACACCTGTTGTACCGTTCTCTGCAGTCCTTTTCTTATTATTACACGGATGTAACAGATTGAGGGATAAATATTGGCTAAGACACCGGGGACAACTTCCCCAGACTTCTTCGAAATAGTGCCATAGGATCTTTTACGTCCACCTGACAGAGCAGATGGGGCCTTGGTTTAACTTCTCATTCGAAAGACGGCACTTCCAACATTGCAACACTCCCCCAGTACTGCACTGGAGTGTCAGCCTAGATTTTTGTGCTCAAGTCTCTGGAGTGGGACTATGAACCCACAACCTTCTGACTCAGAGGCAAGAGTGCAACCCACTGAGCCACGGCTGACAAATGAACTGAATATCGGACGGGGTGTATGAGGGGCAGCCAATGCGATACTGCCCGCTTTGTGCTGCCACCCAACAGGAATTTTGGTAGAAAATCAATCTTTCTTTTGGTATAAAGAGGAATTTCTAACCTTATATCTCCATTTGAAGTAGACAGTGAGCTGTAACATTCCACAACTGTATGCAATTTTCAAAGCAATAGAAAAAATGCTCATTGTAACTGGATTCCCAGGATTGCTTGGGAATGAGGTAAGTAAGTTTAAATGACTACAGAGACACCTTCCATCACCTTCCATCACTTTACTGATGATTGAGAGTAGACTGATGGGGTGGCAATTGGCCAGATTGGATTTGTCCTGCTTTTTGTGGACAGGACGTGCAATTTTGCACATTGTCGGGTCGACGCCAGTGTTGTAGCTTTACTGGAACAGCTTGGCTAGAGGCGTGGCTAGATTGCCAATGGTAATCCCCTGATGTGAGGTGCTGGGAAGAAGAGAGGGACTTCCAGGGATATCTGTTCCCCCACCACTGTGGCATTCCATTTTAATTGTCTCCATCCCTTTAAATTTTGCTGACACAGAAATTTGATCTCAATTGTGCATCTGGATCTATGAATAAAGATGCTAATGGGTTGACCCAGGAAATTTCAGTGGGACTAATATATAATGGTGTAAATTTTCATTGCCTTCTTGTGGTGCTAATAGGGTGGTAACGGCCTCAAAATGCGGTCGGTAGCCATATTGCGGCCAGCTTCATTTTGAAAGGGGCCTATCGTCGGGTGTCCAAAGTGTCTGCCTTTTTCAGGCAATAAGCCCTTTTTAATATGGAACTCAGCGTCCTATGACATAAATAGGACCTCGATTGTCATTTGCGCAGTGCAGGCTCTCACCAGTTCCACGGATGATGGAACAGAACAGGCCCCTGTGTCTTTTTTTTGTGGGCCCTGGAGGAGCAAGGCAATTGCGTGATGCGTAGAGATCTTGAAGCCTCAAATCTGGCAAGTTGCATCAGGATGCTTGCTTGGTACCCTGCAGCTCACTTGCCAAATTTAAATGAGGCCGGGGCCTTAAACTTGTGGGGTCTTCTCTGGCGCCGGAATCGATGGCCGATCAGCACACTCCACCGGTTAGTCACCCAAAAGTCAAAATTGACCCCCATATGTCCCCTCGTTTTTAAAAATCTGTTCATCTTCTATTGAATTCTTGTAATGATTTATTTACAGTCCACTTGCTGTGACTTGATGGATGTTTTTGGGTGATGTATAAAACCAAAACTTACCATAAAGAGTAAATTAGTAAAGTCCCCCAAAATAACTGCAAATTCATATGGATACAAATTTCAGAAATATTGAGAAGATCTTCAATGAAAGCATAATGGTACCAATGCAATCCAATACCAATTTTCCTTTAAGCGCACATTAAAAATGGGCTTCATGGGGCAAAGTGGAATTCTCGCACACAAGCTGCAACATTGCATCAGACATCCGGTTAAATATTTGTGTATTTTACCTGGGCCTTAATGATGTAATAGCACAAAGTGGGTTGAAGCACTGCAGAACACAAAAACGTCGTTAGACAGAATATCACAGATGAAAGGAATCGGGAGCAAAACACATATAAGCTGTGCTCTTTCAATTTGCTAATCTCTTGCATCCATTCTAGCACCTGCACTCAGTGCAGACGACCAAAAAGTGTACCCTAATTAATTCATCGAATGCTATTGTCAACAAGGTTAATGCAATCCTGTAATGCATCTTGAGAACATTTATATACGTGAAGCAAATTAATTTTAACTCAGGCATAGCTTATTGGTAAGATCATATTTTGCGTATGGTGATACACTAGAGAGGGTTCAAAGACAAGCACTGGAATATTTCTGGATTCAAAACACTAAATTATGTGAGTAAATTGGGAGAACTAAATTTAGAGAAGATTGAGAGAAGATATGATCCAAGTCTTTAGAGAACTGGAAGAATGGGTAGACAATGTAAAAGTTAGTAAGTTATTCCAGTTAATTATTACACTGCGGAAATTTTTTTCCTGTTCTCAAGTCTAACCTGAGCTTGCCAGTTTAGTACTATCTGCTGTATATTTCTGTGCGTCTTCATAGTCAATGGATAAAAATCTCTGACCACAGAAATGCACAGCATAAAGTGCTAAACTGCTAAGATTAGATAAGATTGAGAACAGAGGAATATTTTTCACATGTGGTAGTTACATGGAATATACTCCCAATAGGATCAGTCAAGGCTAGGTCGGAAATCTCTTATACTGTAAAATGGAAATGGGGACATGTAGGTATGAAAGGGTTTGAAGGTTTTTGAATATTGATCAAATACTCCACAGAGTATTTAATTCAGATGTAGTCCGTGGCCAGGGTCAGGATGGTGTGACTAGAAGTGAGGCAGGTACGGGGATCCAGGAGGTAGTGTTGGAGGAGCCGCAGCCCTTGCTCTTGTCCAACAGGTTTGAGGCTCTTACTCCCTGTGAGGATGGGAACGGGGACTGCGGGGAGGATGAGCAACCCGGCCAAAGCACCGTGGAGTGGGGGGCCATTCAAGTGGGGGGAGATAAAAGAAATGTTGTAGTAGTAGGGGATAGTATCGTTAGGGGGATAGATAGAGTTCTTTGCAGCCGAGAGCGAGAGTCCCGAAGGCTGTGTTGCCTGCCCGGTGCCAGGGTTAAGGACATCTCCTCTGGACTGGAGAGAAACTTGGAGTGGGAGGGGGAGGATCCAGTTGTCGTGGTCCATGTTGGTACCAACAACATAGATAGGACAAGGAAGGAGGTTCTGCTGAGGGAGTTTGAGCAGCTAGGGGCCAAATTAAAAAGCAGAACCACAAGGGTAATAATCTCTGGATTACTACCTGAGCCACGTGCAAATTTGGCTAGGGTAAATAAAATTAGAGAGTTAAATGCGTGGCTCAAAGACTGGTGTGGGAGAAATGGGTTCTGCTTCCTGGGACACTGGCATCAGTACTGGGACAGGAGAGAGCTGTTCTGTTGGGACAGACTTCACTTGGCCAGTGCTGGGACTAGAGTCCTGGCGAATCGAATAACTAGGGCTGTAGAGAGGGCTTTAAACTAATTAGTGGGGGGGAGGTTTTAAGAGAGCGAAAATAAAAATGACAGCGGAGAAGGCAATAGAGCAAGGTAGCAGTGGGGGAATTAAAAACCAGGGCATGTCAGGAAGGGACATAATGTATAATGATAAAGGTAAAGTAGTAAAAGGGGTCAAAGCAGAAATAAATTGTCAGAAAACATATTTGAAAGTTCTTTATCTTAATGCACGCAGCATTCGTAAAAAAATTGACGAGTTGACGGTACAAATAACTACACATGGGTATGATCTGGTGGCCATTATGGAAACATGGCTGCAAGATAATCATGACTGGGAACTAAACATACAAGGGTATTTGACAATTAGGAAGGACAGACAGGAAGGAAAGGGAGGTGGGGGTGCTATGTTAATCAAGGATGGAATCACTGCAATAGTCAGAAATGATATTGGGTCAAAGGATCAGGATAGTGAAATAGTTTGGGTGGAGATAAGGAATAATAAGGGGAAAAAGTCACTAGTGGGCATAGTCTATAAGCCTCCTAACAGTTGCAACTCTGTTGGTCGGAGTATAAATAGGAAATAGTTGGGGCTTGTAATAAGGGAACAGCTATAATCATGGGGGATTTTAACTTTCATATTGACTGGACTAATCAAATTGGGCATGGCAGCCTTGAGGAAGAGTTCATAGAGTTTATTAGGGATGGGTTCCTTGAGCAGTATGTAACTGAACCAACCAGGGGGCAGGCAATCTTAGATCTGGTCCTGTGTAATGAGACAGGATTAATAAAAATGTCCTAGTAAAGGATCCCCTTGGAATGAGTGACCATAATATGGTTGAATTCCAAATTCAGTTTGAGGATGAGAGAGTTGGATCTCAAACCAGCGTACTGAGCTTAAATAAAGGAGACTATGAAGGTATGAGAGTAGAATTGACTAAAGTGGACTGGGAAAACAGATTAAAGTGTAAGACGGTACAAGAGCAGTGGTCTACATTCAAGGAGATATTTCACATCTTTCAAGATAAATATATTCCACTGAGGAAAAAGGGGAATAAAAGAAAAGACAGCCATCCGTGGCTTAGTAAAGTAATAAAGGATAGTATCCGACTGAAAACAAAGGCATATAAAGTAGCCAAATCTAGTGGGAGGATAGAAGATTGGGAAGCATTTAAAAGCCAGCAAACAATAACTAAAAGATTAATTAAGAAAGGGAAGATAGATTATGAAAGTAAACTAGCAAAAAATATAAAAACAGATAGCAAGAGTTTCTACAGCTATATAAAAAGAAAAAGGGTGGCTAAAGTGAATGTTGGTCCCTTAGAGGATGGGACCGGGAAACTAGTGGTGGGGAACATGGAGATGGCAAAGACGCTGAACAAATATTTTGTATCAGTCTTTACAGTAGAGGACACTAAAAATATCCCAACACTGGGCAAACAGGGGGCAATGGGGGGGGGGGGGAGGAGCTAAACACGATTAAAATCACTAAGGAGATGGTACTCAGTAAAATAATGGGACTTAAGGCGGATAAACCCCCCGGACCTGATGGCCTACATCCTAGGGTCTTGAGAGAAGTGGCGGTAGGGATTGTGGATGCATTGGTGATTATTTTCCAGAACTCCCTGGACTCAGGAAAGGTCCCGGCAGATTGGAAAACTGCTAATGTAACACCCTTATTTAAGAAGGGAAGTAGACAAAAAGCTGGAAACTATTGACCAGTTAGCCTAACAAATGTGGTTGGCAAAATGTTGGAGTCCATTATTAAGGAAACAGTAACAGAGCATTTGGATAAACATAATTTAATAGGACAGAGTCAGCATGGTTTTATAAAGGGGAAGTCATGTTTGACAAATTTGCTCGAATTCTTTGAGGATGTAACATACAGGGTGGATAAAGGGGAACCAGTGGACGTAGTGTATTTAGACTTCCAAAAGGCATTTGACAAGGTTCCACACAAAAGATTACTGATCAAGATAAGAAATCACGGGATTGGGGGTAATATACTGGCATAGGTGGAAGATTGGCTATCTAACAGAAAACAAAGAGTTGGGATAAATGGTTCATTCTCGGGCTGGCAATCAGTAACTAGTGGTATTCCGCAGGGGTCAGTGCTGGGACCCCAACTCTTTACAATCTACATTAACAATTTGGAGGAAGGGACCGAGTGCAACATATCCAAGTTTGCCGATGATACAAAGATGGGAGGGAAAGCAGTGAGTGAGGAGGACATAAAAAACCTGCAAAAGGACATAGACAGGCTAAGTGAGTGGGCAGAGATTTGGCAGGTGCAATATCATGTTGGAAAGTGTGAGGTTATGCACTTTGGCAGAAAAAATCAAAGAGCAAGTTATTATCTAAATGGAGAGAAACTGCAAAGTGCTACAGTACAAAGGGATCTGGGGGTCCTGTTGCATGAAACACAAAAAGTTAGTATGCAGGTGCAGCAGGTGATCAGGAAGGCAAATGGAATCTTGGCTTTTATTCCGAGGGGGATGGAGTATAAAAACAGGGAAGTCTTGCTGCAGTTATGCAGGGTATTGGTGAGGCCACACCTGGAATACTGCGTGCAGTTTTGGTTTCCATATTTAAGAATAGATATACTTGCTCTCGAGGCGGTTCAGAGAAGGTTCACTCGGTTGATTCCGGAGATGAGGGGGTTGACGTATGAGGAAAGGTTGAGTCGGTTGGGACTCTACTCATTGGAGTTCAGAAGAATGAGAGGCGATCTTATCGAAACATATAAGATTGTGAGGGGGCTTGATCGGGTGGATGCGGTGAGGATGTTTCCACTGATGGGTGAGACTAGAACTAGGGGGCATAATCTAAGAATAAGGGGTTGCCCTTTCAAAACTGAGATGAGGAGAAACTTCTTCACTCAGAGGGTCGTAAATCTATGGAATTTGCTACCCCAGAGAGCTGCGGAAGCTGCAACATTAAATAAATTTAAAATGGAGATAGACAGTTTCCTAGCAGTAATTAGGGGTTACGGGGAGAGGGCAGGGAAGTGGACGTGAGTCTAGATTCGGATCAGCCATGATCCTATTGAATGGCGGAGCAGGCCCGAGGGGCCATATGGCCTACTCCTGCTCCTACTTCTTATGTTCTTATGTTCTTATAGAACACTCTGGCCGGGAAATTCCTTGGAGCTACTCCTGCTCTGCCATCGTTACTTCACCGGGAATGTGACGGAAACCCCGCTTATGCACGTAAAGGGCATTTTCCCTGCACTTCTGGCAAAGTCATGCCGGCGGAGTAGCAGCAGCTCCGAGGGATTTCCCAGCCAATGGTTCAAGTCATTCAGGGCCTGTGGCACGGTCAACTGCGGAATACAAGCAGGCAAGCTTTAATTATAGTACATAAGTTAGTATCCTGAAGTTTTAATTGCCTTAAAATTTATCTTCTGCATGAAATTAAATACATTAATCACATCTCAGAACAGTATAAAATGTTAATAGCAGATTCAAGGACAGAATGAGTAATTACGAAATGTTGATTTTTTTTTGCCTCTTAAGTTTCACTCCACTTAAGGGGGAAAGAAAAATCTGTTCCATAATTATTCATTGTTCATTTTCTATACATTACACATTTCTCCATTGAGTGTGCTCTACATATTGATTAGAAGGAGCAGGCTTGGTAGGTCTATTCAACTTGAATTGCTATATACTTTCTCATGTTCAGTGAAAACAGATAAGGACCAGAAATGGGAAGCTTTGTGATAAAGCTGCCTCTTTTAGATAGAGAACCATATCAAAAGGTAAATTGAATCCCAGTCACTGGATTTCCTCTGGATACTCTAAAATCGGGGTCCAGGTGACCTCTACACCTCAGTTCGAAACAAAGTGGTCGAATTTCTCATTAAGATCTCATTCACCCATAATCTGAACAGCAGAACTTTTTGATCATGTGGGGAGATGGTCTGATGTACATCATCTTTCCAATTTCCTTTTCTCCCAACGGTGTAAAGAAAGTCAGAACTCACTTATAATAGCCCCAGTGTGGCCAATTTGAAGGAGATATCAATTCAACTGCCCCGTGCCTTCCCTCTGCTAAAAATTCTGTTGAAGCAAAGCCTATTATACAAACCCAGCCAGCAGCAGCTAGTATCTTGTAAAGGACATTCTGCTTTGAAGCAGAAGTTAACCCTGCAGGGAATGCAGTCACTACAGAATTGCTGCAAGCTATTTTGTTGAGATGCATGGCTTTCCATCAATGAGTCTTAATAAATTAAAACAAAATGTGGGCAGCGGCTCAAGCCCCTCTCTGACTAATCCCACAATTAAATCCTTGTGAATTTAACAAACATGCATATATAGTACATAACAAATACACGAGAGACTACTTCAACGTTCCTTCTTTCCTCCTAACATTAAATGTCAATGAATTCAGATTTATCAGTGTTTTTCTATCAGGAGCTCAGCTGCCAGGTTCCTCTCTCAGTAATGAATCATCACTATTTCAATATACAGTATATTGATTAGAAAATCAGAACAGTAGGGGTAAAAACAATAATTACAAATTCATAATCACTTTCCTGTGAATACATTTTTATAGATATTTGAAAGTTAAGCGAATTGGCAGAAAGGATGTTTTCTCACACGGCAGTGATCAATGACAAGCAGTAGAGAGCAGCAACGAACAATGGACAAGAGCTGACAGCAACTGAAAGGATTCTTCAGCGGTCAATCGTCAGCTTCCCCTAGTCTACGTTTATGAAGAACCCTGCATTTTGCAGAAACATAAGGGTTTCAGATTAATCAACTGTGCAGTCTTGTTATCAAGACTCCATTTTTGATACAGCTCTCTGTACTAATTGACTATACTCATGAATTGTATTTAAAAGAATATATTGACATATATCTTGGGCAGCATTCAGGGAGCAAATTTTCTGAGCACTATTTGGGTAGCATCTGCAATGATCTGAAATGGGAATATTTCCCTTTTCTGCAAAGGATAATTTTTAGGAGCTCATCTTTACTGTGTCAGCCATGGCCCAGTGTTAGCATTCTAGCCTCAGAGTCAGAAGAGCTGGGCTGGATTTTGTCAATGTAAGCCTTGTGGACTTACCGGCCAATTAAGGGAAAGCCAGTGACAGATAACATCAGCGTATGACGCTTCATCTGTCGAAAACATTTTGACAGATGATTTGTCAGCGTTTGACAGTTTTGAGAAGCTGTCATACACTGACAATCTCTGCTCTAAGGTGAGCCCTTGCACAAAGGCTCACCAAGACTTCTCTCCTCTGCAGAAATTAGATGGCAGCAGCATCTGAGAATGCAGCAGCCATTCTGCCATCTCTGCCATTGAGATGAGGCACCTCCGGATCCTCAAATGTTGAAGCCTGCAGAAAGAAGCAAAGGTAAGGAAACTTTTTCCAACACTTTACACTCACCTCTCATACTTACCTGACCACACTTGCACCCATCACTCACCTCTACAGCTGACCTTTCGACCCCTCTCACCCCCGCAGACCGACTACTCGCCTCGCTGGCCCTGGCGACGTTCGCAGCCGTCGGGAAGCCCGCAATTGCAGGCATAAGATGGGGAAGAGCCTCAAACTGCCTGTTAACCAACTGTTAACAGGCAGTTAATTGGCTCTAATCCCCTTCCTGCTCGAGGAGACGGGTCCCTGCATGACTCCGGGACACGCCTCCCAGGAAGATGACATGCTCCCAGTTTCTGCCATTGTCCTGGCAGTCCTGCCTCCAAACCCACCTCCTCAGGGCTGGTAAAATCCAGCCCTTTGAGATCAAGCCCCAGTCCAGAGATTTGAGCACGTAACCTAGGTTGACACTGCGGGGCAGTACTGAGGGAGTACGGCACTGTTGGAGGTGGTGTTTTTCGGCTGAGAAGTTAAACTTGGCCTCTCAGGTGGAAGTAAAAGATCCCATGACACTATTTCGAACAATAGCAGCGGAGTTCTCCTGATGCCCTGGCCAACATTTATTTCTCAACCAACACCACGAAAACAAAATATCTGGTGATTATCTCATTGCTGTTTGTTGGACCTTGTTCTATGCAAATTGGCTGCTGTGTTTTCTATATTACAACAGTGACTACACTTCAAAAGTACTTAATTGGTTGTAAAGAACTTTGGGACAGCCTGAGGTCATAAAAAGGGCTATATAAATGCAAGGCTTTATTTCCCACTTTTCAAGTACTATGCTCTCTATCACCTTGAGAGGTCGGATTATCTATTTGGTTTTAGTTTCTTGTATGCCTCAGTTTTCAGAGTAATTGTTGTGACCTAGATTGATCCTAGAGAGCAAAGATAACCCCCAACTGCTTTTCTGCACAACTAACTGTCTCCTTAAATGCCTCTTCTGCCCCTCCACCCTCACCTCTAACAACGAGCACGAGGAACTCACGGATTTCTTTGTCAGCAAGACAGAGGCCATCCATTCAGCTGCATCTGCTACTTCACCCCCCCCCCCTTCTCCTCATCTACCAAACCAAAACTCTCCCCGGGACCCCCTTTTCTCGCACTGAACACTTGTCTGTCTATCCCTCCCATCTCCCCCCATGCCCGTGCTGAGCTCATCTCATGCATGGGATTATATTTTGTCTGCTTTGAATAGGATCAGCTGTTTTCGATTCTTTGAGCAGCATTTCCTATGTGGAAAGAGCTTGGTTTGTATGTTATAACACTGAGCTTCATTCTTCGTTCCTGGCGATCATACAACTTCCTGATAGCAATTGTCTAGAATGTATTCAGTTTTTCTCTTGCCTAGATATAAAATAAAATGAATTTTAAATTATGCAGTCCAGAATCTTCTTTAAGTGCATGTCACTGAAAAGTTCAGTAATGATAAATTATCTTTGCTAAAACAGAGGCCTAATGGTGCCAGATGTTATCTCTTTAGATAAATTTAGAAATTATTTTGGTAAAATGGCAGGAAGTATACTGTTTAGAAAATTAGGAACTGACATTTCAATGAATCAAATTCCTTGTTTCTTGGAATTGCATCTTTCCATTAGATACATAATATTCTGCAACCCTTATTTGGAGCAGTGATGGGAGACGTGTCCTGTGTTGGAGCAAATTCTACAAATCAAAGCAGATCAAAAGATGCCATCTTATATGTGAACCAAAGACAAGACTATACACTGCAAGATACATTTCCTTCCATTTGATATAACTTCTTTATGAGTAGTACATAAAATTGTCAGTTATACACATTTTAGTAATACTTCTAAGATCTGAAATGATAACAAAATGATTATTTTACCTGAAGCAATAATTCTATTTACAGTAAAATGACTAATATTGCAATTCAATTGCCTTTTTTTTATTTGTTCCTGGGATGTGGGTGTCGCTGGCAAGGCCAGTATTTATTGCCTATCCCTAGTTGCCCTTGAGAAGGTGGTGGTGAACCGCCTTCTTGAACTGCTGCAGTCCAGTGCTGTTAGGGAGGATGTTCCAGGATTTTGACCCAGCGACGATGAAGGATCGGCGATATACTTCTAAGTCAGGATGGTGTGTGTCTTGGAGGGGAACTTGGAGGTGGTGGTGTTCCCATGCGTCTGCTGCCCTTGCCCTTCTAGGTGGAAGAGGTTGTGGGTTTGGGAGGTGCTGCTGAAGAAGCCTTGGCGAGTTGCTGCAGTGCATCTTGTAGATGGCACACACAGTAGCCATGATACGCCGGTGGTGGAGGGAGTGAATGTTTAAGGTGGTGGATGGGGTGCCAATCAAGCGGGCTAGATCATTACAACATGTACAAGTTCTGATATTCTGGTACAACATGCAAAAACAAAGAGAAATTAGCATTTATATAGCTTAGAGAAAGACATAGAAGACATAGAAAAATAGGAGCTGGAGTAGGCCATTCAGCCCTTCGAGCCTGCTCCGCCATTCAATATGATCATGGCTGATCCTCTATCTCAATACCATGTTCCCGCTCTCTCCCTTCTATATTAATGACTTGGATGAAGGGACCGAGTGTACTGTAGCCAAATTTGCTGATGATACAAAGATAGGTGGGTTAGCAAATTGTGAGGAGGAAACAAAGGGGGAGACATTTGGTATCGCCCCGTTTGGGGCGCAATTATCGGCCGGGCGCAAAGTTTAGTGCCTGGCGCTAATTATCGCCTCCGACTGCAAAATTGGCTTCTATCGTCCCAGAGGTGATTGGAGCGCTAAATCAGGCGCTACACAACTCTCTTAAGGTGCTAACGCTGAGGAGCGAGGCGCTACCTCAAAACGCTGGTGAAGCTCATGTGATGTCAGTCAGCAATGGAACATAGACACACTGGCGCCAGCCAGTTCTTAAAGCGGAGGGTCGATCTTGCTCTCCAGCCACATCCTACTCATTGCAGCCTTGAATCTCGGCCTGGAGAGACCTGTACATCAAATCTGCTGGAAAGAGTGCAGCCCACATAGTCTCTTCTAAATCAATGCAAGGAAGGTCAAATCAAAATGAACCTGCAAAGTGCTGCTCAGTACCCAAAACTCCTTCACACAGCGTTGAATCTCTCCAGAAGTCTCTCTCACTCTCAGAATGCGTGGTGCAAAAATGTCACCAACAAAAAAGGCAGGAAGCGGTCGCCTTTAAATAGCGCTCCCCCAGTCCCTTCCCGAATGCAAAACGCTCCCCTCAACCTGTCATTGCTAGCGGCAGGCGGTAAGGCAGGGGGCGCCACTCAATTTCCGGTCCGGGACGCTACCAGGGTGTTGCACGCTCGACTGACGTCACGATCTGCGGGTGCAGGGGATCGTGGCAGTAGTGTTTAGCGCTGCCGCAAAATGTCTGGTTAATTTCGCGAGCGGCGCAAACATCACCGCGCCCAGACGCTTTTCCCCAAAATGTTCACCCCAAAGAGTCTGCAAAGCGATATAGGTAGGTTAAGTGAGTGGGCAAAAATTTGGCAGATAAAGTATAATGTGGGAAAATGGAAGGAGGAATGAAAAAGTAAATCATTATTTAAATGGAGTGAGACTACAAAATGCTGCGGTTCAAAGGGATCTGGGCATCCTAGTGTGAAGGAATAGCCATGATTCAGAGAAATACACGATACTGTGAACAGAATTCTGATATTATTAATACAGAATATACTGGGTTTAAAAATCTGAAAAGCCTTGGAGACACAGGGTGTAAACAGAAATACAGGCTTCTGAGAAAAGATCAGTTGATAACAAAGTTGTAAACAAGCTCTGAAATGCGAATTAGTTAAATATACTAAAACAATGAAAGATTGAAGCAAACCATTGGTGCTTCCGAAAGGTCTAGAGTTTGGAGGTAACACAATAAAAATGCCCAGTTTAAAGTGTGAAGAGCTAACATGTAAAACAGAAATACAAACATTAAAAGAGGCAAGTGCCTTTGAAACATGACATCAAGTAAAGAAACCTGCTGGTCAAATAGTTTTATGTTAAACTTGGAAAACAGGAACCATAAGATTAAATATGCAACCAATTGAGATAGCTAGAAAACAAGTAAATACACAGTTAAAGTGGTTTTGATTTACATATTGTAAATATAATACCAACAATAAGGCTTTGAAAATATGACTTCAATTGAGACACCAAGCAATTGCATTGTGTTTGTATTAAAGTTGGATCACCACGGAGTCAAAATGTCTGCCAAAAACCAGTAAAGCCAATATTAAGAATTGAATGAAAGCATTTTGTAGGAATGACATCAAACAGAAACCACTGCTGTCATTGTTTTTATGATGGTTTTTGGAACACCTAAAGGTAGAGAAATAATTATGCATGCAATAGTTGAATTGATAGTAAGATAGAAAGCATTCAAAAGAGGTATCAATAAAAACAATTAGCTGACATCAGCAGAGAACATCAAAGAAGAAACCACTGCCAAAAGAGTATAAAGCATAGACCTTTTCAACAGAAAAGTCAGAACTCGCTGAACTGGCAAAGCGTTTCTCAACTCTTCAGAGGCATCTCTGTAAGTCTTTAACTATGAGTCTCGGGAAGTCAAAGTGATTGATTTTGGTGGATGTTCTGGATTTAGAAATAAGTAATAAATAAGAAATGTAATGAAGTAAAGATTTGAGAATAAGGATCTCTGAGAAATAAGAAATATAAGCTAATTGTATTTTGAATTGTTAATGTTGCGACTGATTTAACAGCTCTTAACTGAATGTCGGCTCTTAAATAAAACTATATGGCCTAGAAATTCAGTTGGTTGCGCCAGCCGGTAGCGCCTTAGGAGGAGTAGATGTCGGGCGCTAGGCGGCTAGCGGCCGGGCGCAGTGCGATCTGCGCCTCGCCCCAACTTCACTCACGATTTAGCGGCGGCGCAAAGTCTTTGCGCGCGCAGATCATGACGTCATTTCCTCGTGCAACGCCCTTTGTGCGCCCCCAACCGGAAATTCAGTCGCGATGCCCCATTGTGCGCCTGGCGCCCCTAGCGACTGTTAGAGTGGAACGGTGCTCAGTCGATGCGGGGCGCGGGGGGCGCAAATTAAAGGGCACTCCTCCTGCACTATAAAAGGCTGCCATTTCGCAGCACTCCTTCTTGAGAGACGGATCTTTGCAGAGAGACCAAGGTAGAGAGCTTTCTGCTTTGGCCCAACACTCGGACAGGTACTTGTGGCTTCAGGCCACAGCTTTCCACTTGTCTTTGCCTTCATTGACATATCATTGTTTGCCAGCATATTATGGGGGCTGCAATGGGTGCAAACGCTGGCTTTCTCAATTGCATCCAAAGGGCTCACAGACGCCGTGAGAGAGTGGCAGCCCTGGCTAGACGGAGAGGGGGCAACAGGCGTCGGGAAAGGAGGCCTTACCCACCCAGGGTATACCGCCAGCAGTTCTCCTATCTCAACATGTCTGACGAGCAGTGTGTTCGGAGGCCGCGATTCAGAAGGGAGGTGGTCACAGAGATCTGCCACCTGCTTGGCGGTGATCTGCAGCCACAGCTGAGGAGCAGGACATCTCTGTCGGTGGCAGTGAAGGTGACGGTGGCTCTCAACTTCTATGCCACCGGCTCCTTCCAATCCGCTACTGGGGACATTTCCAACATCTCCCAGTTCGCCGTGCATTGCTGCATCCGCCAGGTGACCAATGCCCTTTTCAAAAGGAGACGTCAGTTCATCTCCTTCTCCATGGCCTTGCCAAGCAGCAACAGCATGCAATGGGCTTTACAGCATTCGCGGGCTTCCCCATGGTGCAGGGCGCCATTGACTGCACGCATGTGGCTTTGCGGGCACCTCTGGAGAATGCCGAGGATTACCGCAACCGGAAGGGCTACCATTCGCTGAACGTCCAGCTGGTGTGTGACCACAGGCAGCTCATCCTAGCTGTCAATGCCCGCTTTCCAGGCAGCAGCCACGATGCCTTCATCCTGCGACAGACTTCTGTGGCAGACATGTTCCAGGCCCAGCCTCACCCACGAGGATGGCTTATTGGGGACAAAGGCTATCCTTTGTGTACCTGGCTGATGACCCCGCTCCGTGCGCCCAGCACCCCTGCTGAAGAGGGATACAACGATAGCCATCAAGCGACCAGGGACATCATCGAACAAACAATCGGTGTCCTGAAGCAATGGTTCCGCTGTCTGGATCGTTCCGGTGGAGCCCTACAATATTCGCCGGAGCGAGTCTCCCATTTCGTGGTCGTTTGCTGCATGCTGCACAACCTGGCTATCCGCAGGACTCAGCCACTGCCACCAGACATTGGAGGACCACCTGAGGAGGAGGAGGAGGAGGAGGAGGAGGAGGAGGAGGACCAGCACAGGAGGGAGGCAGAAAGTGCAAGGGCCGCCCGTCGCCGGCTTATTGAACGTCGGTTCTAGGCCCCCTATCAGGGAATGGCTTGTGCCAATGTCAGCAGATGAATGTAGCCGCTCCACAAGCCCTCAGCCGAGCAGGGCAACCCGGACTTTACAAAAAAACCATGTACAGTGCAATTTAAGAACAATAATTTATTGCAAACCTCTGCCCTTCCCACATTACATCCTCATGTGGAGAAGCCCCCTCCAAAAACACAAAACTACCAGTCTCGGCCTTACAAAAAGAAAGAAAGACACCAGTCTTGGCCTTACAAAAACACAACTACACCAATCTCGGCCTTACAAAAAGAAAGAAAGACACCAGTCTCGGCCTTACAAAAACACAACTACACCAATCTCGGCCATACAAAAAGCACCAGGCATTTGTGCATACCTTCTACTTTTTGCCCTGCGAGGGCGATGCCTTTCGCATCCTTGCCTGGCCCCTGCCCGCCCTGCAGCTCCTCCTCAATGGGAGCCCAGTGGCTGCAGCAAGGCTGGGGGAAGGCTGCTGAGGGGCAGATGGCGAGACGGCAGATGCCCTTGGGGGTCGGCCTGCACCAGCTCTGGCCTTGGAGTGGCCGGCTGCTGACTGCTCCAACTCTGGCTGGGCGGCAGCAGTCTGTCCAGCGGCTCGTGGCAGCTGCAATGGCGGAGTGGCAGTGTCGGCTGCAGGAATGGTGCCAACCTGGCAGATCGCAGGTGCTCGCTGGTCGCCTGAGACATTGGCACTCGCACGGGCCAGCACTGCAGCATGCGCAGCAAACAGCTGAAGAACAGACTGCTGGGCTGCTGCTGCGCGGCGAGTGCCCTGGTGATGCCTGGCTGATCCAGCGAGGGTGGCAGCAGTTAGTGCCCGTGTGGCCCTGGTCTATGTCCGCATGACAACAGCCAGTGAATGGACGGCACGACTGAGCACTTGGCTCGAAGCCGCCTGTGCTGCCGCGAAGTCCTGTAGACTCCTGGCCTGTGCTGCACTGAATTGATCCAGACTCCTGGCCTGTGCTGCTCCAAATTGCTGCACACTCCTTGACAAAGACTCAATGGAGTCAGGCATCCTTGCCACTGCAGCCATGAGCTCATTGTGCCTGCGCTCAGCCTGGACGGCCATTTCCTCCAGGAGCCGCACCTCCTCTGCGCTGACCATCGCAGGACTGGAGGCCACACTCACCCTCTGGGGAGAAGTCCGCCGAGCTTCCCCACCCCTCCCGCGTTGCTGCAGGCCGCTGGGCCCCGGAGCTTCACTCTCCTCCAACCCTTCCCCCCGGCTCCCCTCCAGGGAAGACGTGTCCCCTACATCGCCATGGGCTGGTGCGGCTGAGGGTGGCACTGATGGGCCGGCTTCCTCTTCCTCCTCCTCGTATTCCGAAGCGCTGACAGTGGCAGCTTGAGGGCCCGCCTCCTCACCTGGCGATCACCATCTGAAAGCAGGAAGGCACAAGAGTAGCTTTAGAGTGAGGACAGGGCGGCAGCGAGGGAGGCATGAGTGGTGCCATTCACTGCATTGGTCGGACAGTGGCAAAGGATGCTGATCTGAGGCGCAAGTGGAACGAGCGAGGTCAAAAAGGTGATGCCCTTACCATTGGTGCCCAGAACAGGGTCGGCATCTCCACTGGCGACGGGGCCAATCAGCCGGCCTGCCATAATGCGCTCCACACGCTGGTCGAGGTCGGAGAGCTCTTTTACGTCAGGACGGCCTCCCCCGGTGTCAGTTCGTTTCCGCCAGTTGTGCGCCACCTTGGCCTGCAAGAGAAAGGACGGCCTCTAAGTACAGTGTGAAGCCCTGATCTTGTCTGCACTGCCTCCCATGGTCGAATAGCTTGTACAGTGTGAAGCCCTGATCTTGTCTACAATGCCTCCCATGGTCGAATAGCTTGTACAGTGTGAAGCCCTGATCTTGTCTGCACTGCCTCCCATGGTCGAATAGCTTGTACAGCGTGTAAAGTGCTGAATGTGCAAGTGATTTTCATGCCAGTCCCATAGCTGCTGGATGAGGGCTGGCCATTAGGGCTTTCAGGTCCCTTTGCCCATAAAGTGAGGTGCACATGCAGGGATGAGGAGGACACTGGAAAGGGTACTCACCCTGACAGCCCGAGTGAGGTCGTTGAACTTCTTCCGGCATTGCACAGGAGTCCTGGCAACCACGCTGTTGGAAGACACCCTGTTTGAGACCCCCCTCCTGGCTTTCCAGTAGGCGCTGGGCAGCGGCCTCTTGCCACCTTCTGGGAACAGAACATGGTGCCTGCGCTCCACTCCGCCAACCAGCAGCCTCAGGTCACCGTCGCTGAAGCGCTGCGCTCTCTCCCTGGCCTTCTTCATAGCCCTGGGCGTTGTGCAGATGAAGCTGAAGTGGTCAGGCCTAGGTTGAGGGCTGCAGTGTGCAGGGCGTGGCAGGCAAACAAATCCACCCTCCCCCTTTAAGAGCTGACCGGCGCCAGAGTGTCTGCCGTCAATCAACAACTCGCCGCACCTGCGCTGCGCCCGGCCTCGGGGGTATCGCTCAGCACCGCCGGCTTAGCGCCTAAAGATAGTCATGCATCGCCTGTTTTAGCGCAGCAGCAACCTCTTGGGGCGATGCGACTGAATATCGGCGAAGGTGGCGCGACTTTGCGCCGGGCGCAAACTTTAGCAGCCGCCCGACTTTACCGCCCCAAAAGTGGCTATACTGAATTTCTAGGCCTATATTTTTAGAATTGTCTCAAAGAGTAATTCTGCATAAACTCGCGAACCCACATTTCTGTACACTCTTTTGTAAGGAGTTGCAGAATTATGGGGGTATTCCGGACCCTCATAATATCTGGAAGGTTACAGTCTAGTTCAACTTATTAAAAGTACTATCTGGAGGACGGTAACATCTTCAGTTGTTCCGTTCCTTTAGGGAGAGATAGCCTGAACTTTTAGACCCATTTAAGTGTCTTATGTAATTCAGCTATCTCTAACTTAAATTGAAGGTGAACGTCTGAGGAATACGCCTGATCTGGGATAGCCCAAAAGGGCTAGGACTGTAATCATCCCTTCACTAGTACATGAAACATAAAAAGTTAGCATGCAGGTACAGCAAGTAATTAGGAAGGCTAATGGAATTTTGGCCTTTATTGCAAGGGGTATGGAGTATAAAAGTAAGGATATATTCAGTGACTTGGCCTCCACAGCCTTCTGTGGTAGAGAATTCCGCAGGTTCACCACCCTCTTGTGAAGAAATTTCTCCTCATCTCAGTCCTACTCCATATCCTGAGATTGTGACCCCTCCATCTAAACATCCTCCCTGCATCCAGTCTGTCTAGCCCTGTCAGAATTTTACACGTTTCACTGAGATCCCCTCTCATTCTTCTAAACTCTAGTGAATACAGGCCTAGTCGACCCAATCTCTCCCCATACGACAGTCTTGCCATCCCAGGAATCAGTCTGGTGAACCTTCACTGCACTCCCTCTATGGCAAGTATACCCTTTCTTAGGTAAGGAGACCAAAACTGCACACATTACTCCAGGTGTGGTCTCACCAAGGCCCTGTATAACTGTAGTAAGACATCCTTGCTCCTGTACTCAAATCCTCTTGCAATGAAGGCCAACATACTATTTGCCTTCCTAACTGCTTGTTGCACCTGAATGTTTGCTTTCAGTGACTGGTGTACAAGGACACCCAGGTCCCTTTGTATATCAACATTTCCCAATCTATCACCATTTAACGAATACTCTGCTTTTCTGTTTTTCCTACCGAAGTGGATAACTTCACATTTATCCATGTTATATTGCATCTGCCATGTATTTGCCCACTCACTCAACTTGTCTAAATCGCCTTGAAGCCTCTTCACATCCTCCTCACAACTCATAATCCCACCTAATTTCGTGTCGTCAGCAAACTTGGAAATATTACATTTGGTTCCCTCATCCAAATCATTGATATATATTGTGAATAGTTGGGGCCCAAGCACTGATCCCTGCGGTACCTCACTAATCACCGCCTGCCACCCAGAAAAAGACCCATTTATTCCTATTCTCGGTTTCCAGTCTGTTAACCAATTTTGAATCCATGCCAGTACATTACCCCCAATCCCATGTGCTTTAATTTTGCACACTAACCTCTTATGTGGGACTTTATCAAAGGCCTTCTAAAAATCCAAATACACCCCATCCACTGGTTCTCCCTTATCTATTCTACCAGTTACATCCTCAAAAAACTCCAGTAGGTTTGTCAAACACGATTTCCCTTTCATAAATCCATGGTGACTTTTTCTAGTCCCGTTGATATTTTTAAGTGTCCTGTTATCACATGTTTTATAATAGACTCTGGCATTTTCCCTACTACTGATGTTAGGCTAACTGGTCTGTAGTTCCCCCTTTTCTCTCTCCCTCCTTTTTTAAATAGTGGGGTTACATTTTCCACCCTCCAATCTGCAGGAACTGTTCCATAATCTATAGAATTTTGGAAGATGGCAACCAATGCATCCACTATTTCCATGGCTACCTCTTTTAGAACTCTGGGATTCAGATTATCAGGCCCTGGGGATTTACCGGTTTTCAGTCCCATTAAGTTCTCCAGCACTATTTTTTTACTAATACTAATTTCCTTTAATTACTCCTTCTCACTAGACCCTTGGTTCCCTAGCATTTCTGTGAAGGTATTTGTGTCCTCTTCCGTGAAGACAGAACTAAAGTATTTGTTTAATTGCTTTGCCATTTCCTTGTTCCCCATTATAAATTCTCCCACTTCTTTTCACATCTCTCTGATGTCTCAAATATGATACATTATTTTGAAATACAGCAACTATTGTTATGTAAGCAAATACAGGATCCATTTTATATCCAGCAAGAATCCACAAAGGTAAGCATGGAAGACAAGTTCATATATTTTTGGTAGTATCGATACAGTCCTATGGGGTCATTAGCACCCACCAGATTTCTTCCTGACCTGAATAATGTAGTGTATGTAACCGTCTACCTTTAAGAGACTATTGTATGTAACCGTTCACCTTTAAGAGAACTATTTTAGGTGTGGCACTACTTGTTTGGCTTCTGTATATGGTAATACCGACGGTGACCACACCGGTATATAAGTGCTGTGGCATGATTTATAGGGCAGATTCGCCCTGACCTTCGAATAGTAAAGTCCTGTTGTATGTTACTCCTGAAGTCTGTGTCGTAATTAACTGCACAACCCACAGACTTTACAGTGGCGACGAGTCCGATCGTACCCTGCGGCAACAATAATTTCAAAGCAACGAAAGAGCGTCGAAAAGAGGCAACTGCCCTCGTCATTCGGCTGGGAGAAAACTCAAGGCTGCAGCAATAGAAAGGAGGAAGACTTTAGCGACAAAAACTTCCATCAGCAACAGGCACTGACTGTCCCTTCTGCCACGGTGACTGTGAGTAAGGGAAAGTGAAAAGAATAGCCGGAGGATAAGGGCTGGGCACTCGACCACGGTCGAGGGGGAAAAGGAGCCGGACAAAAAGTCGGGTCCAACGGCGTCGTGAGAGACCGCGACCGGCGGGGAAAGCCGGGCGGTGACCGAAGCCACGAAGCGCTGCGACCGGGAGCGTAGGCGCGGGAAGAGAGAAACTCAGCCGCAGCCGGGGAGAGAAGCACCGGACTGCGAGAGGGCTGGGAGGCGTGATTGGGGTCCGAGCGAGCGGGAGAGGCAGAGCCGACCAAGAGAGACTGCGCGAGAGCCAGTCCAGCGGCTGAACTGTCCTCCGTCAACGGGGTGTAACCAGCGCCGGTAGAGCCGAGCGAGCGGGAGAGAGGCAGAGCCGAGCAAGGGGAACTGTGCGAGAGCCAGTCCAGCGGCTGAACTGTCCTCCGTCAACGGGGTGTACCCAGCGCCGGTAGAGCCGAGCGAGCGGGAGAGAGACAGAGCCGAGCAAGGGGAACTGTGCGAGAGCCAGCCCAGCGGCTGAACCTGTTCGCCGTCAATGGGGTACCCAGAGCCGGTCGCCCTGCCATCAAAAAAAAAGGGAAAGCCTTGAAGCCGACGCGCAGGCTGTGAACCTGAAAGCCAGCGGCCGTCGCCCGTGGGGAAAGTGTACCCCTCCCGCCAGGGAAGAAACGCGGGAAGCCGCCATTAGGCGGGGAAGAAGACAGAAGCGGGAAACCGCCATTGAAGTGGGCGGGGAGAGAAGATAAGAGCGGGAAACCGCCATTTTTGCAGGAAAACCGCCATCTTAGAAAAAAAAAGAAATAATAATTTAAAGAAATACTTGTGTTGTTCCCAAAGAGAGGAAGATGCCTAAGCGTGGTAACATCAACGATTTTAATTCCGAGGTAGAAGACTGGGCCACGTACGTGGAACGCATTGAGATCTATTGTGAGGCCAATAAAATAGAAGAAGATGACAAAGCTATAACCTTGCTGAACTCGATGGGCGCAAAGACATACGGGCTCTTGAAACATCTACTAGCACCAGCTAAACCGGCGGATCAGACTTTCGATGATATTGTGGCTGTCCTGAAGGACCACTTGAACCCTACACCATTGATGTTGGCGGAACAATTCAAATTCTATGCGAGAATGCAACGGAAAGACGAAAGCAACGCAGAATACTTGGTCGAACTGCGTAGACTAGCGAAATACTGCCAGTTTGGAGGGAATCTGACAGAGGCATTGCGAGACAAGTTCGTGTGCGGGTTGGCAAAGGAAGGAACGCAAAAGCGACTACTCGAAGAGAACGACCTTACACTTGACAGGGCTGTCCTTATTGCAGCATCGCACGAAGCCGCAGCGAAGGGAACTGCGGAAATGCAGCTAAAGACAGCAGCACTAAGTGTGGATCAAATTACCTCGACAACAACAAAATGCTATCGTTGTGGGAAGACAACACACGACCAGAACCAATGCTGGTTTAAGAACCAGGAATGTAGGAAATGTGGCAAACTGGGTCACATAGCTAAGGTATGCCGGTCAGGGAAGAAGACCAACAACCAAAGGACCAACAACCAAAGGAAGCCATCACAGGAAAAGTACAACAAGGTACACAAGGTGGCTGAGAAGAGTTCAGACGAACAGAATTCAGACTCAGACCCAAACGGCCAGGAGCTGGGTAGTCTGAGAATTCACAATGTGAGTAAGGAAGCTGACCTACAAACTATCTGGGTCATACTAAAAATAGCTGGAATCCAAGTGAAAATGGAGTTGGACACTGGATCAGCTCTATCAGTCATAAATCGAAGGGATTACCACCGGCTATTCTCACATATACCCTTAAGAGATAACAAGTTCGTATTGCAGACATACACGGGGCATAAAGTATACCCCATGGGAAAGATAAGAGTCAAAGTGAGAGATAGGGGTAAAGAACACCCAAGAATGAACTTATACGTACTACATGAGGGAGGACCACCACTTCTAGGACGGGAGTGGATCAAGAAAATAGACATGGAATGGCACTATCTAAAAGCCATAACGAGTGAGGACTCGGTGCAGACAATCAGCACAGATTCTGAAACGGATGACGATAAGACCAACCCAAATAGGAAAGACAAGGCTGAAATGGACTTGCCGACGAAGGTTGGAAAAACGAAGGCATGCATAAAGGCTTATGCTCCAGAGAAGAACAAAGTTTCAGAACAGAACTCCACCGAACAACGACAACCTAGTTTGACAGAAAATTCTGAGCCTGTTCAAGTTACGGACATATCCATGATGGAAGAACACCGAGCTCGGACTCAAACTTATTTCAAATTACGACAACAATTAGAACAATTGAGTTACCGTCTCGTACAAGAGATGAAAACAATGAAAAAGTTCTATGACACCGAATGGGAGAATCTGGAAAGACAACAGAAGCAGCTAGCTCAAGCAGAGAGCGACCATAGAGCCATCGTGACCAATTACCGATCACATCTCCCTTATGCTGTTCAGGAGTTAGAATATTTGCAGGAAGAAGCAAATGAAGAGGAATCTTCAGGAAGCCAGGATTTTATTCCAGTTCTTCTCTACGACTCCTTACAAGCAGAGTGTGAGAAGTTGAAAGAACAGTATGAACAGGCCCAGGCTACAATTCTGAAAGGGGTTAACTCGGCAACCTCCGAAAAGCTAGTGTCAGTGGAAGCATATGAGCAACTGAAGGTTGAACATGAGCAAGAAGTCCAAAGGCTGCAGGAAATTCTTGATGAGCTCAAGGCCAAGACAGACTCATCGGTAGAAGTTCCATCCATAGATGAGAAATTAGAGGTGAAAGACATGGCAGAACCTGAAAGACAAGATGTACAAGAACTCATAAAAATATTAAAGGAAACCCAAGACAAATATGGGGCGGCAATGACCGAGATTCAACAACTTGAAGAACAGATTCAACTGGGAATCCGTTCAGTGGAAGAAAAGGGAACTGTAAGAAACACAGAGACTGTAAGAATGGCCTCTGAACATGAGCTAGAGAGCATCAAGGCGCAACTCCTCCGAGCGCTGGAAGCCAAAGTACAAGAGGAAAAGAAGGTGAAAGCATTGGAGGAAAAGGTGGATGAAATGGAGAAGACTCTGACCCACAGTGTTCCCGTGGAAGAGTTAACGGTCAGCCAACTCCTTCATATGCTGAAGGGCAAGACTCTACAATGGGAACAATCTGAACACGAGCTTCAATCTTCAAAGGGAAGGAGTTCGGAGCTCTCAAAAGTTATGGAAATAGCTGAGGTTGCAACACAGATTTTACAGGGATGCCAAAAGTACGCTGAATCACGTCAATGTGAACAGCAGAATGTTGAAACAGCTGCTCCAGTAGAAGGATTGAATAGCCTGATCAATCAATCCCCGAGGGAAGGGGAAGTGTTGAAATCACAAACGAGGTCATTAGTGAAGGATTTGCAGGAAACCCAGGAAGAGCGGGATGAATATGAACGCATGAAGAAGTCTCTTCAGGAAAGATGTCTAGGGAGGGAACAACAGTCGGCTAACGTCCAGTTGGGTATGGAAGAAGTAGCAGGCCCTCTCGCTAGACTAGCTCAGGACGACACCGAATATTACCATGACCTGTTGAGTGACACTGAATATTACGAGGATCTGGTCTGCCCAGCTTGTGATGAAAACTCCCAAAGTGCAGAAATCAGGATGAAGCACTTAAAGTCTAAGGAACATAGAGAGATGGTGGCGCTACAGCTGGCAGCTGATAAGGGAGCCCCGAGAGTCTCCAAGAAGCAGAAAAGAAAAAGAAGAAGCAGAAGATGATAACCATCAAAATCATTATCACTCCTACCAGATCATGCACGTGGGCCCTACAAAGGGAGATAAATCAGTTGGAAAGTAAGGAAAATTACCAAGGCAATACAGCTGTTTGTAAAAGTCAGCATTGCTGGTTCAGCAGGACGGGAGTTCAAGCTGTTACGTCAAGGGGAAGACTAGTGGAGGAGTCACGCTAGCAATGTGAACCAGCTACACCACAGCGATGTTGTTCGGACCGAGTCAAGACTAGAGACTGAATCTATACACTGTTCCCACAGAGACTGAACCTGTGAACTGTTTCCCACAGAGACTATATCTGTAAATTGTTTACCTGAAGTTGAATATATGTATGTTAATGAGAAATAGTATGTTGTAAGCTAAAAAGGGAGGATTGTAGTGTATGTAACCGTCTACCTTTAAGAGACTATTGTATGTAACCGTTCACCTTTAAGAGAACTATTTTAGGTGTGGCACTACTTGTTTGGCTTCTGTATACGGTAATACCGACGGTGACCACACCGGTATATAAGTGCTGTGGCATGATTTATAGAGCAGATTCGCCCTGACCTTCGAATAGTAAAGTCCTGTTGTATGTTACTCCTGAAGTCTGTGTCGTAATTAACTGCACAACCCACAGACTTTACAAATAACGCAATTCAATGGAAATTCTAAGGTATTATTCTAAAATCACAATCTACATTATTCAACCACGGAAATCCCATTGTACCAACAAAATTGTAACCATGGTGTTTCAGAGAATAGTTTAGAGCCGGATTAAGAATTCCTGGGCTCCTGCACAACTTGGCCAAACACATGGTTATAATACCAAAACTACCTTTATTTTGGCCAACCTCTGTAATCTGTAATTATACGTAGAATGCTTTCCTTAGAGAACATGGAGGAAAAAATTGGTTGTTTTGCGCCTCCTGTTAGTGCCTCCAGGGGCACTAACGGGGTGCTAGGAAGTTAGCGCCCAAGTGCGGCGATGTTGACCAGATATTTTGTGGCGGCGTTAAACACTACCACCACGACCTCCTGAGCCCACAGATCGTGACATCAGTCGAGCGTGCAATGACCCGGACACGCCCCGGACCGCATATTGATTCGCGCCCCCTGCCTTTCCGCCTGCCGCTAGCAATGGCAGGTAGAGGGGAACGTTTTGCAGTCGGGAAGGAGCTGGGGGGGGCGCTATTTAAAGTGGCCGCTTCCTGCCTTTATTTGTCGGCGACATTTTTGCACCACGCACTCTGAGAGGGAGAGAGACTTCTGGAGAGATTCAATGCTGTGTGAAGGAGTCTTGGGTCCAGCACTTTGCAGGTTCATTTTGATTTGACCTTCACTGCAGCGATTTAGAAGAGACTATGGGGGCTGCACTGAATCGTGGCATCGTCCTGCACCTGCAGAATCGGAGGCAGCAGAGAAGCAGAGAGAGTGGCAAACATGGCCAGAGGGAGGAGGGCCAACAGGCCTCTGCACAGGAGACCTTACCCTCCAAGGGTATTCAGGGAGCAGTTCCCATACCTTCATTTGTCTGAGGAGCAGTGTTTGCGCAGGCTGCGCTTCAGCAAGGAGGTGGTGACTGAGCTCTGCCATCTGCTGCAACCAGTTCTGCAGCCTCAACTAAGGACAAGGACGTCTCTGTCGGTGGCAGTGAAGGTGACAGTGGCTCTGAATTTTTATGCCAGTGGCTCCTTTCAAGCTTCTACTGGGGACATCGTCAATACCTCTCAATTCGCTGTCCATTGTTGTACCCGGGAGGTGACAAATGCCCTGTATAAAAGGCGACGCCATTACATCTCTTTCCCCATGACCCGAGCCAAACAGCATGAACGCGCATGTGGCTTTGCTAGGATAGCAGGCTTCCCCATGGTGCAGGGTGCCATTGACTGCATGCATGTGGCATTGCGGGCACCACATGAAAATGCAGAGGTATTCTGAAACCGCAAGAGCTACCACTCCTTAAATGTCCATTTGGTCTGTGACCACAGACAGCTCATACTCGCCGTCAATGCCCGCTACCCTGGCAGCAGCCACAAAGTTTTCATCCTGCGCCAGACTGGTGTGCCAGACCTTTTCCAGGCACCGCATCACCCAAGTGGATGGCTCCTCAGGGACAAGGGTTATCCACTCTGCACCTGGCTGATGACACCGCTCCATAACCCCAACACCCCTGCCGAGCTGTGGTATAATGAGAGCCATATTGCCACCAGGAACATAATTGAGCAGATGATCGGTGTGCTGAAGCAACGGTTCTGCTGTCTGCACCAATCAGAAGGAGCCCTGCAGTACATAACATAACATAAGAACATAAGAAATAGGAGCAGGAGTAGGCCAATCGGCCCCTCTCCTGAGCGAGTCTCCCTCGTCATAGTTGTATGCTGCATGCTTCATGACCTGGCAATCCTGAGGATCCAGCCAATGCCACCAGGGATTGGTGCATCACTGAGGAAGAGGAGGAGGTAGAGGAGGAGGATGATGAGGAGGAGGATCAGCAGCAGCAGCAGCAGCAACGTGGGAGGGAGGCGCAGAATGTTACCACTGCAAGGGCCATCTGTGAACGGCTGATTAGAAACCGCTTCTAGGCCCCTACTCAGAAGATGGCTTCTGGCATGGAGAACAACATCATGGAAAGCAACCCACACCCCCTATAGCCGGCCAAAGCTGCAATGATTCCAAAGGCCAAAAATGTAAGTTTTGAATGCAAAAACTGTTTTCTTTAACAAACTCTGTGTGTGTCATTTATTCAGGACAAACAATTAGAAACAAACACAACAAATCATGAACTAACAGAACTCATTCTCACAAGATGGAGATAAACGGAAAAACAATAAACAAATGTAATCACACGAACCTCGACCTTTACTACAAACATTCCCACCATTTATTTAGACCTCCTACTGTTTGCCCTTCGGGGGCGATCTCCATCCCCTGTGCACTTCCCCCCTTCCCACCCTACTGCTCCTCCGTAATGGGGCCTCAGTGGCTGCAGCAAGGCTGGTGGAAGGCTGCTGAATGTAAGATGCAGAGACTACAGATGCCCTTGAAGGATGCCCTCGACCAGCTCTGGGCCTGGAGATCCCGGAGCAGACTGCACCAACTCTGCATGGGCGGTAGCAGTCTGGGCTGGCTGTGTTGCAGGCCATGGCAAGTGCAATGGGGAAGTGCCAGTGGTGGGAGCAGGAATGCTGACATCCTGAGAGAGGACAGCACCTTCCTGCTCGACCGACACACTCCCACGGGGCAGTACCTCAGCATCCGGAGCAATCTGCTCGAGCTCAGATTGCTGGCCTGCTGCGGCACCATGAGAGCCCCGGGGTAATGTGGCTGAACCAGCGACGGTGGCAGCAGTCAGTGCTTGCATGACATCAATCTGAGATTCCATCAGAGCAGTCTGAGACTGGATGGCACCAGCCAATGACTGAATTGCAGCACTAAGCCGTTGCATTGCTTCGGCCTGTGCTGCAGCGGAATGCTCCACACTCCTAGCCAGTCCATCCATGCTTTCGGGCACCATTGCCATTGCACCCATGAGCTCAGTGTGCATGCTGAAGGCCTGGCTATTTATGGCCGTGATGAAGCGCTCCTCCTCCGAGCCCAGTGCAGCAGGACTCACTTGCCTACTCGCCCTCCAGGGAGATGGGCCCCGAACTTCCCTACCCCCATGGTGTTGCTGCAGTCCGCTGGGTCCCGGAGCTTCACCCTCATCAGACCCTCCAGGGAAGGCGTGGTCCCAGTGTCGGAATAGGCTCCCTTGGGAGACACAGGCGGTGAGGCTCCGGCTTCCTCTTCCTCCTTGCCTGGGGCGTCGCTGCCACTGGCAGGCTGAGGGACAGGCTGGTCAGCTGGTGGTTCACTATCTGAAAGCAGGAAGGTACAAGAGTGGCTTTAGCATCAGGACAGGGGGATAGTAAGGGAGCAAGGACTGGAAACATTTAGTAAGTTGGATTGAAAGTATAAAAGGCTGGTGTCGTGAGGGGCAAGTGGAATGAGAGAGGAGAGAAAGCTGATGAACATACCATTGCTGTCCCTGTAATGATATCAGCAAATAGTGATGGTATTTGCCTGTTTGATTATTTATGCCTTACCAGCATATTTGCCTGATTGATTATTTATGCCTGACCAGCAGAGGGCATGTGAGAGACAAGCAGTTTAGTTTTAGTTTCGTTTTAGAGGGATCTCTAAGATGGTGTCTCCTGTAATGCTGTTAACTTAGATGAACAAACCTTAGATTAAAAGACATTCTCTTTCATGAATGTGTCGTCATTGAACCCACATACAAATCAATAGATGGTGTCAGAAGTGATTGAAAGAGATGAAGAGGAAAAATCTGAAGTGAAATCAGCTCTCCACATATTAGCAAGCCAAAAGAGAACATTGTTACTTACCATTGGGGAATAGCTACCGAAGTGAAAAAATGGTAGGATTACACCCACCGGCGAAGCTTCAGTTGACAGGTAATGTGGCTGAAAATTGGAGGAGATTCAAACAACGTTTGGAGTTGTATTTAGCGGCAATCAGAGCTGACGAGAAAAGTGATAAAATGAAAGCGTCAGTGTTCTTACATGTCGTGGGTGATGAAGCGCTGGAGGTGTATAATAACTTCACATTCGCTGCTGATGGAGACAAAATGAAGCTGGATAAAATAATGGAACAGTTTGAGGCCTACTGCATACCTAAACGTAACGTGACGTTTGAGAGGCACAGATTTTTCACATGTGTACAGAAAATGGGAGAGACTATTGATCAGTATATGACTGAACTGAGAAACTGAAGCAAAACATATGAATTTGGGGGACTGACAGACTCGCTGATAAAAGACAGACTGGTGTGTGGCATTCCAGATAATGGTCTAAGGGAAAGACTGCTAAGAGAGCAAAATCTAGACCTGGGAAAAGCCATAGCACTGTGTAGGGCTACAGAGACTGTGAAGTCGCAGGCAAAGGAGCTGTTCAGTGATAGTAGCTGCAACGTGGATGCAGTGAGAAAGAACGGACACAAACCGTTTAACAAAAAGAGCGCCAATGTGAAAAAAGAGGCGTGGCCAGCGAACAAAAATGAAAGGGGCAATCGAAAGTCATGTAGTCGATGCAGTGCACAGCATCCACCAAAAAAGTGTCCAGCATATGGTAAAACATGCAATAGTTGCAACAAAAACACCATTATGCCCGTTGCTGCAAGAACCAAGCACAACAAAGCAAGGTCCATGCAGTAGATGAAAGCGAGATAGAGGAGTTCTATGTAGATGTTGTGTCTGAAAACAAAAAAGAAAAAAGAGACTGGATGTTGACACTAAAAGTGAATGACATACATATTCCATTTAAATTGGATACTGGAGCACAAGATAATGTGATATCAGAGACTGATTTTAAGAAAATTAGACCCAGACCAAAGATACATGGAATATAAGTGAAAGTGACAGGATACTCAGGTACTGATACACCAGTGAAAGGAAAATGCATTGTCAAAGTGACACACAAGGACAGAGAGCACACGATAGCAGTAATCGTGGTGCCAAAGGATGTGCAAGCCATACTAGGTTTAATAGCCTGTGAGAGACTGAACCTGGTAAAGAGAGTCCTCGTTGTGGAAAGCGAAGGAGAGACAGTCTATGATGAACCCATGAAAGAGTACAATGACCTATTTCAGGGTCTAGGCTGCTTTCCAGGAGAACACACGATCAGAGTAGATAAAAGTATGCCAACGGTCATACATCCATGCAGAAAAGTTCCGTTTGCTCTTCAAAAGCAACTGAAGGCAGAGTTGGACAGGATGGAAAGCCTGAACGTGATTCAGAAGATAGATGAGCCAACTGAGTGGGTGAGTTCCCTCGTCGTTGTGGACAAAAAGAATGGAAAGCTCAGAATTTGCCTGGATCCAAGAGATCTAAAAAGAGCAATAAAGAGAGAGCACTTCAAGCTTCCTACACGTGAGGAAATCATGTCACAGTTTGCAAATGCAAAGTATTTCAGCAAGTTAGATGCATCATCAGGATTTTGGCAGATGAAACTGGACGAGGCAAGTTCAAGACTGTGCACGTTCAACACTCCATTTGGCAGATACAGATTCCTAAGGTTACCATTTGGCATTGCCTCAGCTCCTGAAGTGTATCACAAAACTATCCAAATGATCTATGAGCACCTGGAGGGAGTTGATATATCAATGGATGACATCATAGTATGGGGAACCACGAGAACTGAGCATGACGAGAGACTGAAAAAAGTGCTGGAAGCAACAAGGAAAACAAACCTGAAGCTGAATAGAGAGAAATGCCAGCTCGGGGTGACAGAACTGATATTCGTGGGAGATATCCTTAGCGGTGAGGGCATCAGACCAGATCCCAGAAAGGTGTCCGCCATTGAGAATATGCCAAAGCCACAATGCAAAAAGGACGTGCAGAGGTTTAATGGAATGATCAACTACATGGGTAAATTCATATCCAACCTCTCAGAAAAGATGGCGCCACTGAGAAGACTAACTGAAAAGAACATAGAATGGGAATGGAATCATGAGCATGAGAAGTCATGGAGCGATCTAAAGAAACTGCTCACAGAGGAACCAGTTCTGAGGTTTTATGACCCAGCGAGACCCATCAAGATATCATCAGATGCATCACAGAGTGGGCTCGGAGCCGTTCTTCTGCAAAAATATGACTACTGGCAACCTATTGCATATGCATCGCGCTCAATGACAGGCCGCGAAGACGCGATATGCTCAAATAGAAAAGGAGCTGCTCAGCATCACATACGCCTGTGAAAGATTTCACCAGTTTGTGGCAGGACAAGCAATCAGTGTAGAGACTGACCATAAGCCCTTGATTGCATTGTTCCAAAAGCCACTAAATAGCTGTCCGCTTAGAATACAAAGAATGATGATCAGGCTGCAACGCTATACACTGAATGTTGCGTACACACCGGGTAAGCTGATGTATACAGCAGACACGTTGTCCAGAGCTGTTGACCCAAGTGAGCCCGCAAACACCAAAATGGATGAAAAAGTGAACGCCTACGTGGACATGATCACAAGTGCACTGCCCATAGCAGATGCAAAAATGGAGCTCATAAAGACTGAGACAAACAAAGATGAAACAATGAGACGACTGAGGAAAAGCACCTTGGATGGATGGCCCAACATGAAGCAAGACTGCTCACCTGACATGGCAGAGTACTGGAACTGCAGGGCGGAACTATCAATGGTCGAAGACATCATCTACAAAGGAAGTAAAATAGTTATCCCAAACAGTCTGAGAAAAGAGATGCTAAAATGGATCCATGGAGGACATCTGGGAATCGAAAAGTGTAAGAAAAGAGCATGAGAGGTGATGTACTGGCCACGAATCATCCAAGATGTGACAAATGAGGTGTCAAACTGCACAATATGCCTGAAATATCGAGCAAGCAATCCGGTAGAACCACTAAAGCCACACCCAGCACCAGACAGACCTTACCAGAAGGTAGGCGCTGACCTATTTGTATGTCAAGGGAAGGACTATCTTGTAGTCACAGACTACATTAATGTCTTGGATATGAATGTAAAGGGTATGATCAGTAAGTTCGCGGATGATACAAAAATTGGTAGGGTGGTAAATAGCGAGGAGGGTAGCCTCAGTCTGCAGGACGATATAGATGGGTTGGTCAGATGGGCAGAACAGTGGCAAATGGAAGTTAACCCGGAAAAGTGCGAGGTGATGCACTTTGGGGGGACTAACAAGGCAAGGGAATACACAATGAATGGAAAGACCCTAGGCAAGACGGAGGGTCAGAGGGATCAGGGTGTGCAAGTACACAGATCCCTGAAGGCGGCGGAACAGGTGGATAAGGTGGTAAAAAAGGCATATGGGATACTTGCCTTCATTAGCCGAGGCATTGAATATAAGAGCAAGGAGGTTATGATGGAGCTGTATAAAACACTGGTTAGGCCACAGCTGGAATACTGTGTGCAGTTCTGGTCGCCACACTACAGGAAGGATGTGATCGCGTTAGAGAGGGTGCAGAGGAGGTTCACCAGGATGTTACCAGGGCTGGAGCGCTTCAGCTATGAAGAGAGACTGGGCAGATTGGGTTTGTTTTCCTTGGAGCAGAGGAGGCTGAGGGGGGACATGATTGAGGTGTACAAAATTATGAGGGGCATAGATAGGATGGATGCTGAGGAGCTTTTTCCCTTAGTAGAGGGGTCAATAACTAGGGGGCATAGATTCAAGGTAAAGGGCGGGAGGTTTAGAGGGGATTTGAGAAAGAACTTTTTCACCCAGAGGGTGGTTGGAGTCTGGAACTCACTGCCTGAAAGGGTTGTGGAGGCAGAAACCCTCACAACATTTAAGAAGCATTTGGATGAGCACTTGAAATGCCATAGCATATAAGGCTACGGGCCAAATGCTGGAATATGGGATTAGATTAGATAGGGCTTGATGGCCGGCGCGGACACGATGGGCCGAAGGGCCTCTATCCATGCTGTATTACTCTATGACTCTATGACTCTATGACTATGACTATTACTCCCTGTATCCAGAGGTTTGTAGACTGTACACCACCACTGCAGATGCTGTGATAACATGTATGAAAGCCATATTCTCCAGACATGGCGTGGCAAGCGAGGTCTTCACAGACAACGGACCCCAGTTTTACAATGCAAGTTTCTGACACTTTGCCAAAGAGTGGGACTTCGTCCACACAACGTCAAGTCCTCACTTTCCACAATCCAATGGACTCGTGGAAAAATCGGTCCAGACAGTGAAAAGACTGATGTACAAGGCAAAAGACAGTGGAACTGACTTCTACCAGAGCATGCTTGTATACCGCACAATGCCGCTCGAGTGTGGTATGTCACCAGCCCAACTCCTTATGGGACGTCTGCTAAGGTCAAACCTACCCATCCCAGAGAACCTCCTGAAAACAAAAGAGGGGGAGAAAGTGAGGAAGTTCAAAGAACAACAGAAAGAAAAGCAAAAGTACTACTATGACAGAGGAACACAAAACCTACCTGAACTCCACTCTGGTGACCAAGTAAGGTTCAAAGACAAAACAAACATATGGACTCAGAAGGGAACTGTCCTGAGTGAAGTACAACCAAGATCATACACCATTCAGACAGATGAGGGTGCTGTTCTGAGAAGAAATCGTCGGGATCTTCTCATGGGACCAGCCACAGCAGGTCAAAAGACTGATACTGTTGAACAACCTGATCACACAGCAGGTCAAAAGACTGATACTGTTGAACAACCTGATCACACAGCAGGTCAAAAGACTGATACTGTTAAACAACCTGATCACACAGCTGAGAAATCATCATCTGAGGCAACAACTCAGATTCAAGGACAATCAATCAGAAAATCCTCAAGACGCGTGAAGCCTCCTGAGAGACTCATTGAGCAAGTTTAAGGACTATTGTTATAGAAGGAAGTAATGTTATCTTATTCTTTCTTCAAGTTCTGGGGCTAGATTTTCAGTTGCTTGCGCCAGCAGTTAGCGCCTTAAGAGAAGTGATTTTTGGGCGCTATGCGTGTAGCGCCTGGGCGCAGCGCAGATTGCGCCCCGCCCCAAATTAAGTTGCCCGTTAGCGCCGGCGCAAAGTTTAGCGGCCGCCCGGATGCGCGCGCAGAAAATGACGTCACATCCTCGTGCAACGCCCTTTGGCCGCCCCGAATCCAAACTTCAGTCGGACCGCCCCATTGTGCGCCTGGCGTCCAGAGCGTTTGTAAAATGGAACGCAACACACCCTGGGGAGCGCAAATTAAAGGGCACTCGTACAAAAGGCACTCTGCATGTGTTGTGTGGAAGTAAGCTGTGTGTTGTTCTGAACGGTCTATTTATGTTTCCGGCCACCAATTCCTCCTCCTCCTCCTCCTCCTCCTCCTCCTCCTCCTCCTCCTCCTCCTCCTCCTCGTTTCTCCCCAGACTTTGCATTTGAAAAAAATACATGCACCCTTCCCCTTTAAGAGCTCACTGGCACCAGAGTGTCTGCCGTGCGCTGCGCCCGAGCTCAGGTGTTGCGCTCTCCACCGCCGGCTTAGCGCCTAAAGATACTAGTGGAACGCCTCTTTTAGCGCTCCACCAACCTCTTAGGGCGAAGCCACTGAATTTCCGGCAACGGGGCGCTACTTTGGGGCGGGCGATAACTTCGGGCGGGCGCTAAGCTTAGCGCCCCAAAACTGTCTATACTGAAAATCTAGCCCCTAGTGTATTGACATATTTCATGTGAACACACAAAACAAGGTTAACTAACTTTGATAATGATAATGATAATGTAAGTTCATTAAGTGTTACAGTTAAAATGCAGAGTAATACAAAGAAAACATGTTGTTAGATAAAAGTAAAATACTTTTGTTTTAAGAAAGGGAGATGTAATGATATCAGCAAATAGTGATGGTATTTGCCTGTTTGATTATTTATGCCTTACCAGCATATTTGCCTGATTGATTATTTATGCCTGACCAGCAGAGGGCATGTGAGAGACAAGCAGTTTAGTTATAGTTTCGTTTTAGAGGGATCTCTAAGATGGTGGGCTAGATTTTCAGTATAGGCAGTTTTGGGGCGCTAACCTTAGCGCCCGCCCGAAGTTAGCGCCCGCCCCAAAGTAGCGCCCCGTTGCCGGGAATTCAGTGGCTTCGCCCTAAGAGGTTGGTGGAGCGCTAAAAGAGGCGTTCCACTACTCTCTTTAGGCGCTAAGCCGGCGGTCCAGAGGGATAGCGCCCAGGCGGGGCGCAGCACGGGTGCGGTCATTTTTGCACTGACAGCAGACCCCGTGGTGCCGACCAGCTCTTAAAGGGGGAAGGGACGAATTGGTCTGCTGCCACGCCCTGCACACTGCAGCCTTGCAAAGAGGCCTCAACACTACTGCTCAGCCCCAGGGAGTCATGGCAACGCCAGAGAAGGCCCGTCAGCGTGCCCTGCGCTTCTCAGAGGGTGATCTGGACATAATGGTCACAGCTCTGGAGGTGAGGCGCAAGATCTTGTTTCCAGACAGTGGGAGGAATCCAACCCACCACGACTACACCAAAGCCTGGAAGCAGATCGCCCAGAGGGTGACGTTCACCGGCGAGGCCCCCAGGACCCACACACAATGCCGTAAGAAATACAACGATCTGACCAGGATTGTGAGGGTGAGTAGCCTTTCCAGTCTCCTCCTCATTCTTGCATGTACACCTGACATGATGGGCAAAGGGACCTGAAAGTCCTTTTGGCCAGCCCTCAGCCAGCAGCATTGGGACAGTCATGAGCATCAAATGGCCATTCGGCACTCTACACTTTGGCCAAGCTATTCCACCATGGGAGGCAGTGGACAGTACATCAGGGCTTCACTCTGTCCAAGCTATTCCACCATGGGAGGCAGTGCACACTACATCAGGGCTTCACTCTGTCCAAGCTATTCCACCATGGGAGGCAGTGCACACTACATCAGGGCTTCACTCTGTCCAAGCTATTCCACCATGGGAGGCAGTGCACACTACATCAGGGCTTCACTCTGTCCAAGCTATTCCACCATGGGAGGCAGTGCACACTACATCAGGGCTTCACTCTGTCCAAGCTATTCCACCATGGGAGGCAGTGCACACTACATCAGGGCTTCACTCTGTCCAAGCTATTCCACCATGGGAGGCAGTGCACACTACATCAGGGCTTCACTCTGTCCAAGCTATTCCACCATGGGAGGCAGTGCACACTACATCAGGGCTTCACTGCGCACTTACAGCCCGTCCTTTCTCTTGCAGGCTAAAGTAGCGTTTAATCGCCAGGCCCGTGCCAGGGGTGGCTGCGCCAAGCTGCAGAAGCTCACTCGGCTGGAGGAGCGCGTGTGTGTGCTCATGGGAGCACGTGTGATTGTCCCCACAGCGTGCGGTGTATCCGACCCTCCACTGCCCGGCAATGGTAAGGACCTCACCTTTTGGCCCTCTCGCGTCGCACTGGCCCATCCGAGCTACCTCCTTTGCCACTGTCCCACCAATGCGCTGAATCCCACCAGTCCTAACTCCCTCGCTGACGCCGTCTCCTCACTCTGAAGCTACTCTTGTGCATTCCTGCTTTCAGCTGGTGACGACCAGGACCCTGAGGCTGCCAGTGACAGCACCTCCAACCAGGAGGAGGAGGAGGAGGAAGCCGGACCTTCGGGGGAACAGTCACATCCCGCAGGAGAGGAGGAAATGCTCGACACCTCCTCACTGGACGAGTGCCTGGAGGAACTGTCGCAGGGCAATGCAGCTTCTGGGACCAGTGGCGTCCAGCCACCCAGGAGCCGTGCGCGTGGCCCGCGGCCTTCCCCCCAAAGGGGGGAAGGATCAGAGGGGAGTGCTGCTGCTCGGCACACTCGCCGTCACCAACGCGGCAAGGGTCCCCTAGTTCGGCCCCCTCCTCCCCAGCGGGAGAGTCGCGACTCCAGTCCGGACACCTTCACTTCGGAGGAGGTGCGGAAGCTCGATCAGATGGCCGACGACTCGGACCGGCGCCACACGGAGCTCATGAGCGTGGTGGGGCGCATGCCTGAGGCCATCGAGTCGCTGGCGACCAGTGTGCGCGAGTTCGGGGCAGCAACTGCCGCGACTGGCCACATGCTAACTGATGCCGTCAAGACCCTGGCGGATGTGATGCGCGCGCACACCAGGACCACAGGGCCACTCACTGCTGCCACACGCGCTGTCTCAGGCAGGCATCGCCAGGGCAGGCGCCGCGCTGGACCATCCCAGCAAGCCGGCCGTCGGCTGATTGCTGCGGATCCTGCAGTGCGGGCCCGGCCGAGTGCCACCGCGCCACAGCACCAGCCAGCGCATCCCAGACGCCAGCTGGCCCACATTGCGCCATCCGTCGCCGCCATTCCCCCTCTGGGCCGTCAAGGGCAAGCGGCTGCAGCTGATGGTGGCCAGGCTCAGGTGCGCCACTCAGGAGACGGCCCCTCGAGGCCCAAACGCCGTGTAGGCCGCCCCCCAGCGGCATCTGGCGGAAGGGCATCTGAGCCTCAGGCGCCTTCCCCCAGCCTCGCAGCAGCCACTGGGCAGAGCTTGCGAAGGAGCAGCAGGCAGGGCAGGGGAGGCAAAATGCTGGCCAAGGTCTCGCCCTCGCGGGCCACTCAGTAGAGGGTGTGGCCAGCTTTCCTTTAATATGGCGGTGGCCATCTTTATTTTGCCCATGGTTGTGCTTTTGGAGGGCTTTTTTTTTGCGTTAGGCCGACGTTGAGGCCCGGTTTCAATAAAGGTGGAGTGGCTGCTCCCCAGTTTGTGGGAGTGAGTCGTTTGTTGGGCTTTTTGTGGGGCCCGTTTATTGTTTTTGGGGATTCATGTGGGAAGGGCTTTTTATTTTTGTTTAATAAAAAATTATCTTTATTCATGCAGTCTCCATGGTTGTTCTTCTTAGTGTTTGTTGGCTTCGCCGGCTGAGGGCTTGCGGAGCGGCTGCATTCATCTTCCCTCATGGCCCCTGGCCATTCCCTGACAGGGGGCTTAGAAGTACCGTGTAATAAGGTGGCGTCGTGCGGCCCTTGGCCCTGGTCGCTCCCTCCTGGGAACGTACTCCTGCTCCTCCTCCTCCTCCTCCTCCTCCTCCTCATGCTCCTCCTGCTCCTCCTCCTGAGGTGCTGGTCCAACGTCAGGTGGCAGTGCCTGAGTCCTGCGGATAGCCAGGTTGTGTAGCATGCAGCAAACCACCACAAATTGGGAGACCCGGTCCGGCGAATACTGGAGAGCTCCTCCGGAGCGATCAAGGCAGCGGAACCGCTGCTTGAGGACCCCAATAGTTAGCTCGATGATGTTGCGGGTGGTTTGATGGCTCTCGTTGTAGGCCTCTTCAGCAGCGGTCCTGGGCGCGCGGAGCGGGGTCATGAGCCAGGTGCACAAAGGATAGCCTTTGTCCCCGAGTAGCCATCCTCTTGGGGGAGGCTGTGCCTGGAACATGTCATGCACAGTACTCTGCCGCAGGATAAAGGCATCGTGGCTGCTGCCTGGGAAGCTGGCATTGACTGCCATGATGCGCTGCTTGTGGTCACAGACCAGCTGCACATTCAGAGAATGGTAGCCCTTCCTGTTGCGATACTGCTCGCCATGCTCCAGAGGGGCCCGCAAAGCCACATGCGTACAGTCAATGGCGCCCTGCACCAAGGGGAATTCCCCGAGTCTGGAAAATCCCAATGCGCGCTGATGCTGGCTCTCCAGGGCCATGGGGAAGGAGATGAATTGGCTTCTCCTTCTGAACAGTGCTTCGGTCACCTGGCGGATGCAGCGATGCGCGCCGTACTGGGAGATGTTTGCTATGTCCCCAGCAGCGTATTGGAAGGAGCCGGTGGCATAGAAGTTCAATGCCACCGTCACCTTCACTTCCACCGACAGAGACGTCCTGCACCTGAGCTTTGGCCGCAGATCTCGGCGAAGCAGGTGGCAGATCTCTGCAATCACCTCCTTTCGGAATCGGAGCCTTTTAACACATCGCGCGGCACTCATGTTTAGGTAGGAGCGCTGCTGGCGGTATAGCCTGACTGGGTAAGGCCTACGTGGCCGACGCCTGTAGCCCCCTCTGCCTCTAGCCAGGGCTGCCCCTCTCACAATGCGTCTGCGAGCCCTACGGACATGGAGCTGCAGCTCCGCGTTGGCACCCCATGCAACCCCCATCAAATCCTGGCAAACACTCTAATTTCCAAATGGCCACTTGCAGCGCTGTTGCCTGAGTCCAAAAATACCTGGCTCTTGCTGCTTGAAACCAGTTAGCTATCCTCCTTGTTGTGTCTCCAGAAATGCGTTGCACAAGACTGTTTTCTGAAAAAAGGATGGCCTTTATACTGGAGAGGACGTTCCCTTTAATTAGCGCCCCCCGGGGCCCGCGCTGGTTGTGTTGCGTTCCTTTTTCCAAACGCTCCGGCCGCCCGCCGCACAATGGGGCGGTCCGACTGAAGTTTGCAATCGGGGCGGCCAAAGGGCGTTGCACGAGGATGTGACGTCATTTTCTGCGCGCGCATCCGGGCGGGCGCTAAACTTTGCGCCGGCGCTAACGGGCAACTTAATTTGGGGCGGGGCGCAAACTGCGCTGCGCCCGGGCGCTACACGCATAGCGCCCGGAAATCACTTCTCTTAAGGCGCTAACTGCTGGCGCAAGCAACTGAAAATCTAGCCCGGTGTCTCCTGTAATGCTGTTAACTTAGATGAACAAACCTTAGATTAAAAGACATTCTCTTTCATGAATGTGTCATCATTGAACCCACATACAAATCAATACAGTCCCCAAGGGGGTCAACCTCTCCAGCAGCCATGGCACCTATGACCTGGATGGCAATGACCCTGTGCACGTGCGCCTCCAAATCGGTGAGGGTATGTAGGTCAACCGGTCCTCCTCCTGTGCATTGCTGCGCCCGCCTGTTATGAGAGAGCTTGGCCTGCAAGAAAAAGGACAGCGTGTGAGTGAATGCGTATGCTTGCCTGATGTGCCTCCCATAGTTGAATAGCCCTTAATGTATGCAGTCATGTGCTTGCCTGATGTACCTCCCATAGTTGAATAGCCCTTAATGTATGCAAGGTGTGGAATGTGCATGTGTGTTTTATGAGATGGCCATAGGTCTTGGATGAGTGTTGGGCATTTGGGGTTTTTAAACCCTCTGGGCACAGAGTGAAGTTGAGGTGGAGGAATGTGGAGGTATTGAAAAGCAGCCACTCACCCTGACCACCCAAGTGAGGTCGTTGAACTTCTTACGACATTGGGTGTGGGTCCTCGGCACTAGGCTCCTTGAGGAGACGTGCTGAGCCACATCCCTCCAGACTCTTCTGTATTCACAGGGCAATGGCCTCCTGCCACTCTGTGGGTAGAGCACTGCCCATTGCTGCTCCACAGCGCCAACCAGAGCCACCAAGGCCTGGTCATTGAAGCGCTGAGCTCTTTCCCTGGGCCTATCCATTGGTGGTTCCAGCACAATTGCTTTACAGGCCTCTCCAAGACGAGATTCAAGGCTGCAATGAGCAGGATGTGGCTGGACAGCAACATGGACCCTCCCCTTTAAGAACTGGCCGATGCCAGTCTGTCTGTGTTCCATTGCTAAGAAACATCACCTGAGCTTCGCCAGCGCTCTGAGGTAACGTCTCGCTCCTCGACGTTAGCGCCTTAAGACAGGTGTGCAGCGCCTGATTTAGTGCTCCACTCACCTCCAGGGGTGATAGAGGCTAAGTTTGCAGTTGGAGGCGATAATTAGCGCCAGGTGCTAAACTTTGCACCCGGCCGATATTAGCACCCCAAACGGAGCAATACCGAATTTCTCTCCCCTTATCTTTTAACTTGGACCATTAAAACTCAAGCTGGAACTGGGCTGATGACCAACTGATCAGTTTGAAATTCCACAGGCTTACCACCAAGTTTGACACAGTTTTCAACTTTAAAAACCTTGCAGCATTGGAATTAAAGCTGCACTACCTCACGGGAAATGAAAACATCACTTTCATTTCTGGTGAGAGTAACTAAAGATTTACGACTGAAAGATGTAACAACATGGCCGATTCCCCAATTGGACACGCCCAGTGAAGAGCAGAGAAAATGTTGTTTGGGAAATTGTGGCTTGCAGTCCCTGGCTGTGATTTTCTGCCTGGAGGCGTGTTGGTGTCGGGAACGGTAGTCGGCAGGTTCCGGTCCCACTGCCAGCCCCAGCCGGCCTGCTGACACAATTTTTGGTTAATTGGGCGAGTTAAACCCGCCGTGTGGGTTACCTGCCCTCATCAGAAGGTGCGGTGGGTCTGTTCAGCTGATATGCTGACGCATTTGCAGCCGGTGCTTTTAAGGGGGCCATTTCACTATTACATCTCAGGTCGTTTCTGGTGCTTCTGGCTGCTGCTTCTCACCACGGTGTCTGCAGAGAAACATAAAGCAGCTCCCCGCTTCAACGAAGACTCCCTCCGTGTTCTTGTGGAGGGAGTCAGAGGACGTCGGAAGGTCCTATACCCAGGTGATGGAAGAAGGAAACCTCCTCAGCAGACAAAGGCAGCCTGGCTGCGAATAGCTGAGGATGTCAGTGCCAGGTATGTGAACAGACGCACCTGGGTCCAATGCACGAAAAGGTTCAATGATCTCCTGCGCTCTGGAAAAGTGAGTATAAAAGCGCACATACCTTCATTCTGCTGTGCCTGTCATCACATCCCCATCACTCTGTATTGATAACCCTACTCCTGCACATCCTAACTCAACCCAACATCCCTTGCACCATCCCCATCCCTCTCTCCCTATGCACAGATTCACTTACCCATCTTACTCTGCACCCCTCACACCCACCCTCAAGGTTATGCAGTAACAACTAACAAATCAAAAGGAGGAAACTTCATAATGACAGGGCAGTGTCGGGAGCGGTGAGAGTGGTGAGAGCGGAGGTTCAGTGAGTATTTAAACTCACTTTCGCGGGCTTTTTTTACAGAGGCCAGTGTTGGGAGTGGTGAGAGCAGAGTTCAGTGAGTATTTAAACTCACTTTCGCGGGCTTTTTTACAGTGGCTTACCAATCTCGCAAACCGGCGGCGGCATTCCAGAGCCACGTCACGATTCAAAACGTGACGCAGGCAGGAGGAAGCAGCTGATTGGGTGAGTATTTATAGTACTCTATAGTTTGACAGTTAAGGTTCATAGGGCTAGATTTTCAGTATAGACAGTTTTGGGGCGCTAACCTTAGCGCCCGCCCGAAGTTAGCGCCCGCCCCAAAGTAGCGCCCCGTTGCCGGAAATTCAGTGGCTTCGCCCTAAGAGATTGGTGGAGCGCTAAAAGAGGCGTTCCACTCCTATCTTTAGGCGCTAAGCCGGCGGTCCAGAGGGATAGTGCCCAGGCAGGGCGCAGCGCGGGTGCGGTCATTTTTGGACTGACAGCAGACCCCGTGGCGCCGACCAGCTCTTAAAGGGGGAAGGGACGAATTGGTCTGCTGCCACGCCCTGCACACTGCAGCCTTGCAAAGAGGCCTCAACACTGCTGCTCAGCCCCAGGGAGTCATGGCAACGCCAGAGAAGGCCCGTCAGCGTGCCCTGCGCTTCTCAGAGGGTGATCTGGACATAATGGTCACAGCTCTGGAGGTGAGGCGCAAGATCTTGTTCCCAGAGAGTGGGAGGAAGCCAACCCACCACAACTACACCAAAGCCTGGAAGCAGATCGCCCAGAGGGTGACGTTCACCGGCGATGCCCCCAGGACCCACAAACAATGTCGTAAAAAATACAACGATCTGACCAGGATTGTGAAGGTGAGTAGCCTTTCCAGTCTCCTCCTCATTCTTGAATGTACACCTGACATGATGGGCAAAGGGAGCTGAAAGTCCTATTGGCCAGCCCTCAGCCAGCAGCACTGGGACAGTCATGAGCATCACATGGCCATTCGGCACTCTACACTTTGTCCAAGCTATTCCACCATGGGAGGCAGTGCACACTACATCAGGGCTTCACTCTGACCATGCTATTCCACCATGGGAGGCAGTGCACACTACATCAGGGCTTCACTCTGTCCACGCTATTCCACCATGGGAGGCAGTGCACACTACATCAGGGCTTCACTCTGTCCACGCTATTCCACCATGGGAGGCAGTGCACACTACATCAGGGCTTCACTCTGTCCACGCTATTCCACCATGGGAGGCAGTGCACACTACATCAGGGCTTCACTCTGTCCACGCTATTCCACCATGGGAGGCAGTGCACACTACATCAGGGCTTCACTCTGTCCACGCTATTCCACCATGGGAGGCAGTGCACACTACATCAGGGCTTCACTGCGCACTTACAGCCCGTCCTTTCTCTTGCAGGCTAAAGTAGCGTTTAATCGCCAGGCCCGTGCCAGGGGTGGCCGCGCCAAGCTGCAGAAGCTCACTCGGCTGGAGGAGCGCGTGTGTGTGCTCATGGGAGCCCGTGTGATCGTCCCCACAGCGTGCGGAGTATCCGACCCTCCACTGCCCGGCAATGGTAAGGACCTCGCCTTTTGGCCCTCTCGCGTCGCACTGGCCCATCCGAGCTACCTCCTTTGCCACTGTCCCACCAATGCGCTGAATGCCACCAGTCCTAACTCCCTCGCTGACGCCGTCTCCTCACTCTGAAGCTACTCTTGTGCATTCCTGCTTTCAGCTGGTGACGACCAGGACCCTGAAGCTGCCAGTGACAGCACCTCCGACGAGGAGGAGGAGGAGGAGCAAGCCGGACCTTCGGGGGAACAGTCACGTCCCGCAGGAGAGGAGGAAATGCTTGACACCTCCTCACTGGACGAGTGCCTGGAGGAACTGTCGCAGGGCAATGCAGCTTCTGGGACCAGTGGCGTCCAGCCATCCAGGAGCCGTGCGCGTGGCCCGCGGCCTTCCCCCCAAAGGGGGGAAGGATCAGAGGGGAGTGCTGCTGTTCGGCACACTCGCCGCCACCAACGCGGCAAGGGTCCCCTAGTTCGGCCCCCTCCTTCCCAGCGGGAGAGTCGCGACTCCAGTCCGGACACCTTCACCTCGGAGGAGGTGCGGAAGCTGGATAAGATAGCCGAGGATTCGGACCGGCGCCACACGGAGCTCATGAGCGTGGTGGGGCGCATGCCTGAGGCCATCGAGTCGCTGGCGACCAGTGTGCGCGAGTTCGGGGCAGCAACTGCCGCGAGTGGCCGCATGCTGACTGATGCCGTCAAGACCCTGGCGGCTGTGATGCGCGCGCACAGCAGGACCACAGGGGCACTCACTGCTGCCACACGCGCTGTCTCAGGCAGGCATCGCCAGGGCAGCCGCCGCGCTGGACCATCCCAGCAAGTCGCCCCTCGGCTGATTGTTGCGGATCCTGCAGTGCGGGCCCGGCCGAGTGCCACCGCGCCACAGCACCAGCCAGCGCATCCCAGACGCCAGCTGGCCCACATTGCGCCATCCGTCGCCGCCATTCCCCCACTGGGGCGTCAAGGGCAAGCGGCTGCAGCTGATGGTGGCCAGGCTCAGGTGCGCCACTCAGCAGACGGCCCCTCGAGGCCCAAACGCCGTGTAGGCCGCCCCCCAGCGGCATCTGGCGGAAGGGCATCTGAGCCTCAGGCGCCTTCCCCCAGCCTCGCAGCAGCCACTGGGCAGAGCTTGCGAAGGAGCAGCAGGCCGGGCAGGGGAGGCAAAAGGCTGGGCAAGGTCTCGCCCTCGCGGGCCACTCAGTAGAGGGTGTGGGCAGCTTTCCTTTTATATGGCGGTGGCCATCTTTATTTTGCCCATGGTTGTGTTGTTGGAGGGCTTATTTTTTGCGTTAGGCGGACGTTGAGGCCCGGTTTGAAGAAAGGTGGAGTGACTCCTCCCCAGTTTGTGGGAGTGAGTCGTTTGTTGGGCTTTTTGTGGGGCCCGTTTATTGTTTTTGGGGATTCATGTGGGAAGGGCTTTTCATTTTTGTGTAATAAAAAATTATCTTTATTCATGCAGTCTCCATGGTTGTTCTTCTTAGTGTTTGTTGGCTTCGCCGGCTGAGGGGTTGCGGAGCGGCTGCATTCATCTTCCCTCATGGCCCCTGGCCATTCCCTGACAGGGGGCTTAGAAGTACCGTGTAATAAGGTGGCGTCGTGCGGCCCTTGGCCCTGGTCGCTCCCTCCTGGGAACGTACTCCTGCTCCTCCTCCTCCTCCTCCTCATGCTCCTCCTGCTCCTCCTCCTGAGGTGCTGGTCCAACGTCAGGTGGCAGTGCCTGAGTCCTGCGGATAGCCAGGTTGTGTAGCATGCAGCAAACCACCACAAATTGGGAGACCCGGTCCGGCGAATACTGGAGAGCTCCTCCGGAGCGATCAAGGCAGCGGAACCGCTGCTTGAGGACCCCAATAGTTAGCTCGATGATGTTGCGGGTGGTTTGATGGCTCTCGTTGTAGGCCTCTTCAGCAGCGGCCTTGGGCGCGCGGAGCGGGGTCATGAGCCAGGTGCACAAAGGATAGCCTTTGTCCCCGAGTAGCCATCCTCTTGGGGGGGGCTGTGCCTGGAACATGTCATGCACAGTACTCTGCCGCAGGATAAAGGCATCGTGGCTGCTGCCTGGGAAGCTGGCATTGACTGCCATGATGCGCTGCTTGTGGTCACAGACCAGCTGCACATTCAGAGAATGGTAGCCCTTCCTGTTGCGATACTGCTCGCCATGCTCCAGAGGGGCCCGCAAAGCCACATGCGTACAGTCAATGGCGCCCTGCACCAAGGGGAATTCCCCGAGTGTGGAAAATCCCAATGCGCGCTGATGCTGGCTCTCCAGGGCCATGGGGAAGGAGATGAATTGGCTTCTCCTTCTGAACAGTGCTTCGGTCACCTGGCGGATGCAGCGATGCGCGCCGTACTGGGAGATCTTTGCTATGTCCCCAGCAGCGTATTGGAAGGAGCCGGTGGCATAGAAGTTCAATGCCACTGTCACCTTCACTTCCACCGACAGAGACGTCCTGCACCTGAGCTTTGGCCGCAGATCTCGGCGAAGCAGGTGGCAGATCTCTGCAATCACCTCCTTTCGGAATCGGAGCCTTTTAACACATCGCGCGGCACTCATGTTTAGGTAGGAGCGCTGCTGGCGGTATAGCCTGACTGGGTAAGGCCTACGTGGCCGACGCCTGTAGCCCTCTCTGCCTCTAGCCAGGGCTGCCCCTCTCACAATGCGTCTGCGAGCCCTACGGACATGGAGCTGCAGCTCCGCGTTGGCACCCCATGCAACCCCCATCAAATCCTGGCAAACACGCTAATTTCCAAAAGGCCACTTGCAGCGCTCTGGCCTGAGTCCAAAAATACCTGGCTCTTGCTGCTTGAAACCAGTTAGCTATCCTCCTTGTTGTGTCTCCAGAAATGCGTTGCACAAGAGTGTTTTCTGAAAAAAGGCTGGCCTTTATACTGGAGAGTACGTCCCCTTTAATTTGCGCCCCCCGGGGCCCGTGCTGGTTGTGTTGCGTTCCTTTTTCCAAACGCTCCGGCCGCCAGCCGCACAATGGGGCGGTCCGACTGAAGTTTGGAATCGGGGCGCACAAAGGGCGTTGCACGAGGGTGTGACGTCATTTTCTGCGCGCGCATCCGGGCGGGCGCTAAACTTTGCGCCAGCGCTAACGGGCAACTTAATTTGGGCCCGGGCGCTACACGCATAGCGCCCGAAAATCACTTCTCTTAAGGCGCTAACTGCTGGCGCAAGCGACTGAAAATCTAGCCCATAGTTTATAAAGTTTAGAAGGTCTTAATTTTGTGGTTATACTTTCTAAGGTCTCTGTTGTGTAGTGGAGAGTGCTAGGAAACAAGGGCCCTTGAGTATATCATTTAATTGTAGTATAATTGGTGGTATTGATTTAATTTAAATTAATTAAAGGGTAAGTCATGGCAGCAAAGCTCGGCCCCATGGCATGACCATGTGTGCAGGAAGTGTATCCAGCTGCGGCTATTGCCAGACCGCATTGCGGAACTGGAGCTGCGAATGGATACATACTGGAGCATTCGCGATGCTGAGGACATCGTGGATAGCACGTTTAATCAGTTGGTCACACCACAGGTAAAGGCTGCACAGGCAAGAAGGGAATGGGTGACCGCCAGGCAGAGTAGTAGGTGCAGGCAGGTAGTGCAAGGGTCCCCTGTGGCCAGCCCCTCTTTGTTGGGGAGGATGGCTTATCGGGGGAAGGCAGCAACAACCAACTTCCTGGCACCATGGGTGGTTCTGCTGCATGGGACTGGAGGATAAAGAGCAGGAGAGCTATAGTGATAGGGGATTCTATTGTAAGGGGAATAGATAGGTATTTCTGCGGCCGCAAACAAGACTCCAGGATGGTATGTTGCCTCCCTGGTGCAAGGGTCAAGGATGACTTGGACCGGCTGCAGGGCATTCTGGAGTGGGAGGGTGAACAGTCAGTTGTCGTGGTGCATATAGGTACCAACGATATAGGTAAAAAAAGGGATGAGGTCCTAAAAGCTGAATATAGCGAGTTAGGAGGTAAATTTAAAAATAGGACCTCAAAGGTAGTAATCTCAGGATTGCTACCAGTACCACGTGCTAGACAGAGTAGAAATAGAAGGATATTTCAGCTGAATACGTGGCTAGAAGAATGGTGAAAAGGGGGAGGGATTCAAATGCCTGACATTGGAACCGGTTCTGGGGGAGGTGGGACCAGTACAAACTGGATGGTTTGCACCTGGGCAGGACCGGGACCAATGGCCTAGGGGGAGTGTTTGCTAGTGCTGTTGGGGAGGGTTTAAACTAAAATGGCAGGGTGTTGGGAACCTGTTCAGGGAGACAGAGGAAAGGGAAGCAAGGATAGAAGCAAAAGACAGGAAGGAGAAAAGCAAAAGTGGAAGTCAGAGAAATCAAGGGTGTAAAGCAAACATGGCCACAGTAAACAATAATTCTAAAAGGTCTAAGAGTGTTAAAAAAACAAGCCTGAAGGCTTTGTGTCTTAATGCGAGGAGCATTCGTAATAAGGTGGATGAATTAGCTGCGCAAATAGATGTAAACGGATATGATATAATTGGGATTATGGAGACATGGCTCCAGGGTGACCAAGGCTGGGAATTCAAAATCCAGGGGTATTCAATATTCAGGAAGGACAGGCAAAAAGGAAAAGGATGTGGGGTAGCATTGCTGGTTAAAGAGGAGATTAACACAATAGTAAGGAAGGATATTAGCTCTGATGATGTGGAATCTGTATGGGTAGAGCTGAGAAATACCAAGGGGCAGAAAATGTTAGTGGGATGTGTATACAGACCCCCAAACAGTAATGCTGAAGTTGGGGATGGCATTAAATGGGAAATTAGAGATGCGTGCAATAAGGGCACAGCAGTTATCATGGGTGACTTTAATCTACATATAGATTGGGCAAACCAAATTATTAACAATACTGTGGAAGAGGAAGTCCTGGAGCGTATACTGGATGGTTTCCTGGACCAATATGTCGAGGAACCAACTAGAGATCAGGCCATCTTAGACTGGGTATTATGTAATGAGAAAGGATTAATTAGCAATCTTGTTGTGCGAGGCCCCTTGGGGAGGAGAGATCATAATATGATAGAATTCTTCATTAAGATGGAGAGTGAAGTAGTTGATTCAGAGACTTGGGTACTGAATTTAAATAAAGGAAACTACGATGGTATGAGGTGCGAGTTGGCTAGGATGGATTGGGGAATGTTACTTAAAGGGGTGATGGTGAATAGGCAATGGCAAACATTTATAGATTGCATGGATGAACTACAGAATTTGTTCATCCCTGTTTGGCACAAAAATCAAACAATAAAGGTGACTCAACATTGGCTAACAAGGGAAATTAGGGATAGCATAAGATCCAAGGAGAGGTCATATAAATTGGCCAGAAAAAGCAGCAAACCTGAGGATTGGGAGAAGTTTAGGATTCAGCAAAGGAGGACAAAGGGATTAATTAAGAGGGGGAAAATAGAGTATGATAGTAAGCTTGCAGGGAACATCAAAACTGACTGTAAAAGCTTCTATAGATATGTGAAGAGAAAAAGATTGGTAAAGTCAAGCGTAGATCCCTTGCAGTCAGAATCAGGGGAATTTATAATGGGGAACAAAGACATGGCAGACCAATTAAATACATACTTTGGTTCTGCCTTCACAAAGGAGGACACAAATAAACTCCCAGAGATGCCAGGGAACAAAAGTTCTAATGAGAGGGAAGAACTGAATGAAATCAGTATTTGTAGTGAAATGGTGTTTGGGAAATTGACGAGGCTGAAGGCCGATAACCCCCAGGGTCTGATAATCTACATCCTAGGGTACTTAAGGAAGTGGCCCTAGAAATAGTAGATGCATTGCTGGTCATCTTCCAAAATTCTATAGACTCTGGAACAGTTCCCATGGATTGGAGGGTAGCTAATGTAACCCCACTATTTAAAAAAGGTGGTAGAGAAAAAACAATGAATTATAGACCAGTAAGCCTGACATCGGTAGTGGGGAAAATGCTAGAGTCCATTATTATAATAGATGTAATAGCAGAGCACTTGGAAAACAGTGACAGGATCGGACAAAGTCAACATGGATTTACAAAAGGAAAATCATGCTTGACTAATCAACTGGAATTTTTTGAGGATGTAACTGGTAGAATAGATAAGGGAGAGCCAGTGGATGTGGTGTATTTGGACTTTCAGAAGGCTTTCGATAAGGTCCCGCATAAGAGATTAGCATGCAAAGGTAAAGCACATGGGATTGGGGGTAAGGTACTGACTTGGATAGAAAACTGGTTGGCAGACAGGAAGCAAAGAGTTGGAATAAACGGGTCTTTTTCTGAGTGGCAGGCAGTGACTAGTGGGGTACCGCAGGGATCGGTGCTAATACCCCAGTTATTCAAAATATATATTAATGATCTAGATGAGGGAACTAGATGTAATATCTCCAAGTTTGCAGATGACACAAAGCTGGGTGGGCATGTGTGCTGTGAGGAGGATGCAGAGAAACTCCAGTATGATTTGGACAGGTTGGGCGATTGGGCAGATGCATGGCAGATGCAGTATAATGTGGATAAATGCGAGGTTATCCACTTTGGTGGCAAAAACAGGAAGGCAGATTATTATCTGAATGGCACTAGATTGGGAAAAGGGGAAGTGCAACGAGACCTGGGGTCCTTGTGCACCAGTCGCTGAAGGTAAGCATGCAGGTGCAGCAGGCGGTTAAGAAGGCAAATGGTATGCTGGCCTTCATAGCGAGAGAATTCGAGTACAGGAGCAAGGATGTCTTGCTGCAGTTGTACAGGGCCTTGGTGAGACCACACCTTGAGTATTGTGTGCAGTTTTGGTCGCCTTATCTGAGGAAGGATGTTCTTGCCTTGGAGGGAGTGCAGCAAAGATTCAGCAGACTGATACCTGGGATGGCAGGAATGACGTATGAAGAGAGATTGAGTCGATTTGGGTTGCATTCGCTAGAATTTAGAAGAATGAGAGGGGATCTCATTGAAACTTATAAAATTCTAACAGGACTAGACAGACTAGATGCAGGAAGGCTGTTCCCGATGGCGGGGGAGTCCAGAACCAGAGGTCACAGTTTAAGGATAAGGGGTAAGCCATTTAGGACTGAGATGAAGAGGAATTTCTTCACCCAGAGAGTGGTGAACCTGTGGAAGTCTCTACCACAGAAGGCAGTTGAGGCCAGTTCATTAAATGTATTCAAGAAGGAGTTAGATATATTTCTTAAGGCTAAGGGGATCAAGGGATATGTGAAAAAAGCAGGGACAGGGTACTGAATTTGGATGATCAGCCATGATCGCATTGAATGGTGGAGCAGGCTCGAGGGGCCGAATGGCCTACACCTGCTCCTATCTTCTATGTTTCTATGTTTCCATAATGGTAACCCACTCCTTCACAGTCTCCTAAACACCTATCTTATCCATTCTTTACACGCATTCCATCACTCTCACTGAAACTCCACTTCTTTCCCTCATTGCAAGAAAAAAGAGGCCACAATAAGAGAGAGAGGGAGAGAACAGGAGGAGGACCACCATCCTTATCACAGCTGACCAATGCTGAGGAGGCCGCTCTGGACATTGTGGGATCAGTGAAGTAGCTCGAAGTGGGGGCGGAGAGACGGTCTCAGTTGCACAACCTGGTGAGAGAATGCTTCTCCATCCATATTATTTGGCTTTCATGAGTGACACATATGGCATCTGATGTTGTCGTGTATTGATTGCGAGTTTGACACCAATCAATACGGTAATGTAATGTGCGAGTTTGACACCAGTTAATAAGGTAATGTAATGTGCATTGCATTATGGGAATTACCCGGGAAAGTGGCAGTCAGCCATTTTACCAATAAAGTAAAGAGCACAGTTAGAAGCCTGTCTGCCTGACTCTGATTTAATTCGAAGTATCTACATGCTTGATTGAACGTATTAAAGCATAGATACAACATTGGCGACGAGGATAACGGACAGAATCTTTTTAAATAGGTAGTTGCCCAAGTTTTAGTTAGCTGGAATAGAGGGTGTTGAAAACATCTCAAACGACATTATCGTGCATGCACACGACCAGGAAACGCACGACAGATGCCTGCACACTGTCATGACCAGACTAATGGAAAGTGGATTGACATTAAACTCAGAGAAGTGACAATTCAACATGGACTGATTGATCTTCATGGGAATCCTGTTGTCTGAAAAGGGCATCGGACCAACAGCAGAGAGAGTGCGAGCGGTGGCAGAAGCTCGGGAACCAGAGAATGCTACAGAGGTGAGGAGTTTCTTGGGACTCGTTGGGTACAGTAGCAGATTCATCCCGCAGTTTGCAACGCTATCAGAGCCACTGCGACGCCTGACGAGAAAAGACACACCATTTAAATTTGGATCACAACAGAGACAGTCATTCAGTGCACTCAAGGAAGAGTTGGCCAGAGCCGGCACTTTAGCATATTTTGATAAGGACGCACCAACAAAGGTGATAGCAGATGCCAGTCCTGTAGGTTTAGGCGCAGTACTAGTTCAGGACCAACAGGGACAAGAGGTGCCAATATGCTATGTAAGTCGGAGTTTAACAGACTGTGAGAGGAAATACCCTCAAACAGAGAGAGAGGCCTTAGCTCTTGTATGGGCTTGTGAGAGGCTGCATCCATATGTGTATGGCTGAAAATTTAACTTGGTAACTGACCATAAGCCATTACAAGTGATATACGTCCCACACTCTAAACCCTGTGCCCGTATAGAGAGATGGGTACTTAGATTACAGCCGTACGATTTTAAGGTGATACACATTCCAGGCAAGCAAAACATTGCAGACCCACTGTCACGATTGCTGGGGGAGACAGCAAAACAGGAGAGACATTCTCATGGCTCAGATGAATACATGAGATTTGTAGCTGTGAGTGCGACACCAAAAGCACTCACTACTAGAGAGGTGGAGGAAGCCTCTGCTACCGACCCAGAGCTGATTGAGGTACGGAAGGCAATCACAAATGGACATTTTGAGAACTGTAAAGCTTATGCAGCAATTGCAAACGAGCTGTGCGTAGTGGGGTACCTAGTTCTTCGGGGAACACGCATCGTGCTACCCACATTGTTACATGCACGAGCCCTGGTGTTTGCACATGAAGGACACTTGGGAATAGTGGGAACAAAGCAACATCTCAGAACCAAGGTTTGGTGGCCTGGCATGGACAAGGCAGCTGAAAAACACTGTAAAGCGTGCCACGGTTGTCAGATAGTAGCCAGACCCGACCCACCTGAACCGTTGAGCCCAACACCATTACCAGAGGGCCCCTGGCAGGATGTAGCTATAGACTTACTGGGACCCTTGCCATCCAACCACTCCATTCTTGTGGTAGTTGATTATTATAGTCGCTACTATGAATACGACATCATGACCTCCACAACAACAGAGAAGGTTATCGATAGTTTAGAGTCAATCTTCAGCCGTCATGGTTTGCCAATCACCTGCAAATCTGATAATGGTCCCCAATTCAGATCTGAATTATTCAAAGAATACTGTGAAAACAACGGGATCAAACACCTGAAAACGACAGCAAAATGGGCTCAGGCTAATGGAGAAGTCGAGCGCCAGAATGCATCACTGATGAAGAGAATCAGAATTGCTCAGTCAGAAGGACTAGATTGGAAATGTGAACTTAGAAAATATGTGACTGTGTACAGGAGCATTGACCATGCCACGACAGAAAAGAGCCCGGCAGAGCTGCTCTTTAAACGGAAAATGAGAGGAAAGCTGCCAGACATCACAGAGTCGCGCGCAGACATGGAAGTACGTGACCGAGATGCAGAACAAAAAGGCAAGTCCAAACTGTATGCAGATGAACAGCGGAGAACACAATACTCAGAGGTGGAAGTTGGCGACATGGTGCTGGTACGGCAGGACAAAGTGGACAAGTTCACCACTCCTTTTAATGCCACACCCTACAAAGTTTTGAGTAAAACAGCGAGTCAAGTAATAGTAGAATCTCCAGACGGAGCACGCTACTCGAGAAACACTACATTTGTGAAGAAATACAGAACCAATGGACCAAAGGAGACACTCCATGAGCAGGAGGAAACACAAGGGACTGAGGACAGTATAGTAGACCCTGACACACATACTACTGTGACACAGGCAATACCCACTGACACCAACATGTCAGACATAGCCAATACAGCCAGACCTCAAAGGGTTAAAAGAAAACCCCAAAGACTGTCTGATTATGTCACAACATAAACTGTGCGAGAACTGCATGGGTGATGTTAAATGTTTAAACCTGGGAATTATTTAGTTGTGTGGTAAGACACAAGTTTCTAAAAAGTATATAAATCAAATAAGTTATGCAGTGTTATTGTAAGCAACTGTTTGTAAATTGCAAGTTTGTTTCCAAGGAAAAGGGGGATGTCGTGTATTGTTTGTGAGTTTGACATCAATCAATACGGTAATGTAATGTGCGAGTTTGACACCAGTTAATACGGTAATGTAATGTGCATTGCATTATGGGAATTACCCAGGAAAGCGGCAGTCAGCCATTTTACCAATAAAGTAAAGATCACAGTTAGAAGCCTGCCTGCCTGACTCTGATTTAATTTGACGTATCTACATGCTTGATTGAACGTATTAAAGCATAGATACAACAGATGTCAATAGAAATTGAATGCTCATTATGTGCACAATGGGATGTGTCTGCAATCTACATATCACATGTACAACTCATGTCTTTACTCCCCTCCCTACTGTCTAGTAGGAACAGCAGGAGGACTCCTCAGAGGATGCTGCATCCTCTGAGGGAGCAGCGTCAGCAGAAATGAGCGCACCCAGCAACAGCGCAGAGACGCACACCTCGGTGGGTCGTTTGCGAGATAGTGTAGTGTTGTCACCTGGTGTATCACAATGCATGAGTGAGCAAGAGCAGATTGTGGAGACAGGGACAGCAATGGAGAGTCCTCATCGGAGGCCGCAGGATGCTTCTAGCTCTGCTCAGCTGCATGTAGACGCTGAGCCTCGGGGGCCATCCAGAAAGAGAGCAGTGCTGGAGTTTTAGGAACAAATGCAGGAGGCTCTGACTGGGTTTGCAACCACGGTGACTGTCAGTGTGCAGAGAATGGAGGAGTCCATCTGAAACATGAGCAATGCCATGGTGCACGCAATGGCGAATGTAGGTGCCACCATGGAAAGGATGGCAACCTCCATGGAGGGCATAAATCATCAGACTCAAATGAACATAGTGACTCTTCTAAATAAATGGTCAGCTATGGAGGATAGATGGGCATCTATCATGGAGAGGAACCAGAGGTCCATGGACATCCCCGTTATAAGAACTATCAGTACAGAGATGGGTCCTCATGGCCCCACTGATGTGCAACACGGAGCTCTCCAGCTACTTGCTAGCAGAGAAGTGCGGATGGCCCATGAGAGGGATGATGGTAGGAGGCAACATGCAAGTGGGGCCTCCTCTCCAAGCACCCCAACTTCCATCCCCTTGCCAACCCCTCAGTCAGAGCCTCAAATGACTGCCGGAGCAGTGATGGCCGAGTCTGCCCCTGTGCAGGAGGAGCAGACTTTGGTGGGGCCATCAAAGTCTCCAAAACCCAGAGGATGACATCCAAGGGCATCTAAGCAGGCACAGCAGGGAAGTGAGCAGGCTGTCTCTACATCTGCTGAAGCCACAGGGGTAGCACAACGTAGAAGCACATGTAAGAGAAAGCTGACACATAAATGATCACAAGGGTACTCACTTGGGTGTTCTGATAGAATTCAATGTTAAGTTTCTGTTCTTTTATTATGTTGGAATAAATTAATGTTGTATGAACGTTTGACATCATTGCTATTTGAGTGTTCACAATTTGAGGTGTCACAGTGAAGGGTGAGGGCACCTTTTATATCCAGCAATGCAGGTGACAGTGGATGTGGAGTTAACACCAGACACTTACAGCCTCAAGACAGTCTCCCAAATCGTGAAATCAGCAACCTCTGACATTTGAAATTGAGAAGATTTGATATTGCAGCTTTTAGACTGCAGTTGCAGCTGTGAAGTTTCCAGCTCATTGGTCTTCCCGACTCAATTACCTGGCGTGATCACCGAATGTCATGAAACCCAATTAAAATGTTGGAAAATTGCAAATGGCTCTCAAAATAGCAGCTAACAAACACTTAACAAGGAGTTAAGTGCCTTAAATCCGTTACCCGCCATTTGGTATTGGGTCTGTTGTGAATCAATCGTCAATCATTGCGACTTTAACACCTGACCCGCCTCCGAATCCGCCCCCTGAGTGCCGGCAAAATTGCGGCCCCTGATTTTCCCTGCACTCATTTACATAATGGGCCCAGGATTTTCTGACCAATGCACCTTGCGAGTATTACGTAGCCATAAGTGCCTGATTGGAGAATCACTCCTAATATAATATATCTAGCCACTTCGCACTCAGTGGCTCCCTTTCTACCCTGTGGCTTCTTTTTTTCTGAACTTCTCAAAACATACATTACCTCAGCACTGTGAGAGAATTGGCTCGATCCAATTATATACTTATAATATATATACATCCGAGTGCTTCCAAAACTGGTTAAGTCTCAATATTTATTGGGGAGTCAGTATACATTCAGCGTGTTTGCAATGTTTGTCCTATGGTCTTTGCTGGGGAGGGGTTACATTTAATGCTCCGTCAGGTTGTGGGGTTGGTGAGGAGGGCGATGATTTGATGTTCTATTAGAATCTGATGATTTTTCAACTGTTCTTCTCTAGGGCTGACATTGAGGCAGTCCAGCAGCTTTTGCACTTTTGGTGAATAGATTCTTCAACTACTGCTTCCAAATATAGTTTTATGCTTCATGGTTAACATTTTAAGAGACTCTCTGTTGCATTTTTGACTGAGCATTTTCCCAGTTTCCAAGATGTGTTCCATTATGTGGCCACTTTCACAAAATTTTCCACCCCTTTCAAAGTTGAAAGTTGAAAGTTAGGCCCATTTTTAAAAAAAGAGCAACAGTTGATTATTGAGGATTCGGTAGGTGGTTACCATGCAACGTTAGGTGCTGTTCTATTGTACTCAATTAATCGCGTAATGTTATGTCCACTGTGCTTTGAATATGGAGTCCACTCACCATTTTTAATATATTATTTAATATATTCAAGATTTACTTTAACACCCAGCTTATAATTCAAGTATTTCTCCTAAAACACTGATTTAAATACCCTAATAGCATAGATGTCTGATGTTGTGTAAAGCTAAAAAGGAAATGAAAACACCACTGACTTTTATATATGGAAATTAAACAGCAGAGCTCCAAGTACCTACCTCACACTTTGACTCCCTCGGTCAATGTCAACAAGTAACCAAGATAGATGTGAGCTCTAAATTCTTGCTTGGCAACACATCTGTCATATGTAACAGGCACTGTTGCACATCACTTCTGGTTTAGCTGATGGAGTGGACTCCACTTTCACTCAGTTTACTGTCAAATTATTTTTTAGCCTTCTTTATTTGAAGCCCCAGTTTCATTAAGGTGTTAAAATTTAGTTTCCCTTTAATTTGAAGTTGATCTTATTGTCACTATTTTATTGTAAGTTTGCACCAATTGTCACTTTTTCATATAAAGTGCTGATATTGATGTACAGTACACTTTATTACCATTTTGTTTGTCATGTCATAGCAGTCATTTGCAAACCCTTTCTGAATAGAACATTTATTCAAACTCGCCAGAGCATTGTAGTAGCAGTAGTCAATGTAAAAAAGTGACTGACAATTTTCTATTGATTTTATTGTAAAACGTTCATTTCTCTTTCAACGTTTCTCAAAGGAAACCTACATCATACTGGATGGAATCATTGTTATTGTCACATTTAGTTGTAAAATTGAGAGTGACAAGCAGAATTCAGAGTAGTAAATATTGGGGGGCGGGGATATTAAGATATTTTCCAGTGTGCTGAATACACAATTTGCCTTTATTGTGGTTTTTATAAACTTTTTCATGTCTGTATGTATATATATTTTTTTAAATAATTGGTTTGTGCAACAAGTCACTTAGGATTAATTGCATTGTGCATGTTATGACAGCACCTAACATACTGCTATATTTGGGATCAAACTGGCACAAGATTTAACTCTCAAATATTGTTATCTATGTTCTTCAAGAATAACACAGAGCATGAAACATAATACAGTGCATATGCAGATTTTTAAGGATTGTCCAATTGCTGTAGAAAATACCCTGCAATATAAATTGCCAGCAATGACTCCGTGGTAGCACTCTTGCCTCTGTGTCAGAAGGTTGTCGGTTCAAGTCCCATTCCAGAGACATAAGCACAAAATCTAGGCTAACACTTCAGTGCAGTACTGAGGGAGTCCTGTTCTGTTGGATGTGCTGCCTTGCAGATGAGATGTTAAACTGGGGCCCCATCTCCCCTCTCAGGTGGACGTAAAAGATCCCATGGCACTATTCGAAGAGCAGGAGAGTCTTCCCTGCTGTCCTGGCCAATATTTATACCTTAACTGACATCACTAAAAAAAATTATCTGGTCATTATCACATTGCTGTTTGTATGACATTGCTGTATACAAATTGGGTGCTGCGTTTCCCACATTACAACAGTGACTACAATGCAAAAGTACTTAATTAGCTGTAAAGCGCTTTGGGACATCCTGAGGTTATGAAAGGCACTATATAAATGGGGTAGTTTCTACAGCATTAATACTGGAGATGGCACAGGAAAAGTGCACCAAGCAGATCTTTGATATAAATACGTCATTAGATGTAACTGTTCTAGTCCCCAAGTCATTGAAGGGCAATTACTAAAAAATTGCTGATGTTAGCAGCTTGTTTCAGCAATGAGGACTATTTTTAAAGCCCATTTCTAACAACTTTCTGTAAATCTTAATCATTGATTTATCCACTGCAGCAAATGTGTTATGTATTTTGAGCTGTTCCTTTGCATCTGAGTCAAATATTCAGCAATTTAAGTAAAGTAGTATGTGGCTGTTCTTTTTCAAAAATGAACTTTTTGTTCGCATTGGTTTAGTTGACAAGAAAATTAAACTATAAATTGATGGTGATAACTGTTTATTTCTGCTTGGAATTTCTCCTTAAATTATAAAAATCCAAAATGTTCTATGTGCTTTTTGCATCAATTATGTCTTCCATTTGAACATTTAACAATAGTGAAAGGCAGGCTGTTAATTTAATTAGCAAAAATCTACTTACGTGAACCAATGGATCTCAAGTGACAGAAAACTATTTGCCAGCTTGAACTTTTTCCCGTTATTTCTGTTGATAATCTGATTTGTGTTTTTTGCTTGAATGGATATTGAACCATTACCTGTTTACCAAAAAAAATGCCTACATTGATAGCTAGGTTTTGATATTTGTAATACAGAAGGGTGGACATTGACCATCATTCTGAGCCATTAATAGAATCTTCAGACATTAGCCAGCCAAAAAATTACTGCTGTATTTTGTAGGCACTTACTGTACAATTTAAGCATTGTCTAATCATCTTTTGAATGAGTTATTTGTGGTAAGTTTCTGGAAATTATGTACTGCACTGTCCTATGCTTCATTTTAATCATCCTTGGTTTTTCTGTGGTTTCTGAGCAACAGTTGTAGTTTTTGAAGAGAAATGAAAAACTCAAACAGCCGTTGTCATAGTACTCTCAGGTTTTGGCACCAGTTTCAAAAATTTGTGAATGGCATGCAAGCCATTTGTATCATTAATGTCAACTTAACAACAACAATAACTTGTATTTATATAGCATCTTTAACGTAGTAAAATGTCCCAAGGCGCTTCACAGGAGTATTATAAGACAAAAAAAAAATTTGACACTGACCTACATAAGGAGAAATTAGGGCAGGTGACCAAAAGCTTGGTCAAAGAGGTAGGTTTTAAGGAGCGTCTTAAAGGAGGAAAGAGAGGTAGAGAGGTGGAGAGGTTTAGGCAGGGAATTCCAGAGCTTAGGGCCTAGGCAACAGAAGGCACTTACATAATGAGCCACAACATGACTGATGGGAACAAAGATTAGCACAGTCATGTGAAAATTGTACCCCTGTATTATATTTCTCTGCGAGAAAATAAAATCAGCAATAAACTTTGCTGATGTCCTGCACTCGGGGCCTTGGTTCTTCAGCTTGCTTCTCAGTGAAATGAAATCCGCTGCAAATGTTTCAGCAAAATGCAAACCTTTGAGAACTGAGCTTTCAGAAACTTGCAGGGCTGGAGGGTTGTGGAGAGAAGAAGGGGTGAACATATGTTTCTAGCTTTGCTAAAATCAGGAGCATCGTTTTATTTTTTATTTTGTCAAGCTACTGCATAAGAGAAACGAAATTTATGATTTTTTTCCAGAAAGACTTGGGCAGAACTCACCTGGCCTGGATGGTGACGTAAAGTAATTTGTTTCTTTATCAATCGTAGGCATTTTGCTACAAAAAATTCTCATATTAGAAATAGCTGTATGAGAAAGTGTTTTATATCATAAATAACAACAGAAAATGCTGGAAAAACTCAGCAGGCCAGGCAACATCCATGGAGAGAAAATAGTCAACGTTTCGAGTCAAACTCTTTGTCAAGACAAAGGCCTAGAAATTGGGTATAGCCTCGCTTGAGGCATTAGAACTGGCGGAGCGCTAAGTTTATAGCCAGATGAAGGTTATCGCTGCCTGGCGAGATATTGGGTTGCATCGCCCCCAAAGGGGATTGAGGCGCTAATTCAGCCGTTGCACGGTGCTCTTAAGGCGCAAAAGTTCAGGCGCTACTCAATATCGACGCGGACGGGCGCAGCGCAGGTGATCTCAATTACGGGAAACCACGAGACCTCCAGGCGCCGGCCGGCTCTTAAAGGGGTGGGTCAGTCAGCCTGAGCTTCAACACCTAATGCCCTGTAGGCCTCAGATTCGGCGCTCGCCCTTGTCTGGCGGTACAAACTTGTTCAGCATGGAGAAGGTTAGACAGAGAGCAGAGCGCTTCAGCACTGAGGCTCTGGACCACTTGGTGGCTGCGGTTGAACGCCGTCGAGAGGTCCTGTATCCGGATAATGGCAAGAGGCCGAATCAGAAGGCTTACCGACGATCTTGGAGGGAGGTTGCTGTGAGGGTCAACTCCAGCAGCATGGCGACCAGTTCAGTGCAGGAAGAAATTCAACGACCTCACACGGATCGTTAGGGTGAGTGATGGTTTAGCAATCTTCTGATTCCCTCCATCTGCAGCTGACTTCGGGCACCCTGCTGCAATGATGCCCCAATGGCCATCTGTCAGCATGCACCCATGGCCCTTTCTGGGCACACACATGGACAGATGTCTCAAGGCCTCATGTAAGGGCTCTTGCACCATGGGGGGCATGCGATGATGTCTCAAGGCCCCATGTAGGGGCTCTTGCACCATGGGGGGCATGCGATGATCTCTCAAGGCATCATGTTACAGAACTTCCCCTTCTTTCCCCTGCAGTCCAAGCTGGCGATGATCCGGAAGGAGCAGCGTCGAACCGGTGGCGGACCTCCACAAGTGGTCACTCTGACGGATCTGGAGGAGAGAGTGCACCAGATACTTGGAGGATGTCTGTCTGGTCCTGTGACCACTGCATCTGCCGACCCCATTACCGACAGCGAGGGTAAGACTCTCACCTTTTTCACCTGTTGCCTTCCACTTGGTCCCCCCGCCAGCATGCATCCTCAGTGTGCAGCCATGTCAGAGCCTTGCCGCAATCTGGCATGCCTTTCAGCAAAGCTGTCCTTTTGCTAAAGCCACTCTTCCACCTCCCACTTTCAGATGAAGCAGCACCAACTCGGGCTCAACGCGCTGAAGCTGCCAGTGCCAGTGCCACCGGAGGCGAGGACCAGGAGGAATCCGGACCAGCCGTTGCAGAATCCGGGGAGCTGACACATCTACGGACTGGGGATAGTAGTCCCCTGGAGGGGAGGGGGGGTGCTCTGAGGATGAACCAGTTGCCGGACCAAGCGGCATGCAGCAACACACGGGGGATAGGCAAGTTCAGCCACCGTCTCCCCGGAGGGCAAGGCAGGTCGTGATGACTGCTGCACAGAGTGCAGATGAGGTGCGTCGCCTGGCTGAGATGAGCAAACAGGCCCGGGTCAGACACACGGAGCTGATGGCTGCAGTCGAGAAGATGCCTGAGTCAATAGATTCATTGGCTAAGAGTATGTTGGACTTCGGGGCAACAATGGCGAGGACTCTCCAGGGCTTTGGGGCAACAATGGACAGGACTCTGCAGGACTTCGGGGCAACAATGGACAGGTCTATCCAGGGCTTCTGGGCAACAATGGACAGGACTATCCAGGGCTTCGGCCCAACAATGGAGAGGACTGTCCACGGCTTTGAGTCGGCTATGGAAAGGACTGTTCAGGGCTTCGGACAATCCCTGGAAAGGTCTGTGCAGGGCTTGTCCGAAGCAGTGGAGCGGTCGGCACCTGGCTTGTCCGAAGCAATGGGAAGAACTGTCCAGGCTGTCTCCGAAGCACTGGCACCTGGCACACAGGTCCTCACTGTTGCCACGCAGTCACTTGCTGGGCTCCTCCACAGCCAGATTGACGCAACGTGATCTCTCACTGTAGCCACCCTCTCTGCATCAGTTAGGATCACCCCGGGCCCTTCCAGTCCCATACAAGGCCAGCAATCAGTGGAGCATGCGATTGTGGTGGATGAGCCGAGCTGCTCCCCTCAGATAGCCAGTGTGTCGTCCGACCATGGTGCAGGTGTCCTCTCTCGGCAGGAGACCACTGCACATGCCAGCGCTGGGACTCCTGCATTGCAGCTGCCACCACCTGCAGGCCACACTGCTGCCAGCCATGGTCACATCAAGCATCCTGCGTCCGCACCCTCCAAGCCCAGAGGTTGGCCAGGCCGTCCCTCAGGGGCTTCTGCACTTCCAGACAGTCAGCAGGCGTCCCCCAGCCTTGAGGCCGCCACTGGGGTCCAATTACGCAGGAGCAGCAGGGAGGGAAGGGGCCGGGCGCGAAAGAGAAGCCGTTCTCCCTCAAGGGGCCAGTTGTAGAGGGAGGTGCTGAGATGTTTGTTTGTCCAAATTCAAGGACACCCTCACCTGTTGTTATATTTGCAGAAGGTTTGTTGAGTTTTGCGGCTTTGCTGAACAGTTCACAGTTATTTTGAAAGTTATGGTTTCTGTTGACATTACGTTGTTTAGCTGTAATGAAAGACTTTTGTGCCAATAAACAGAAGTTTCAATGTGGCATGGTGCATGTGACTAGTTTCAGTGATGCTGGCATTCAGAGGCCCTCAAACATCCAAAGTGCGCATGAGTTAAGACTCTCATCATTCCGCCACAGGGGTCTCGACACGAGTCCAGATGAGCCTCTGACGTATGGCTCTTCCACTTTCAGCAGCCCTTCCATCTTCCTCCTCCTCCTCCTCCGCCTCCTCATACTCCTCCTCCTCCTCCTCCGCCTGCTCTTCCTCCTCCTCCTCCTCCTCATGCTCCTCCTCCTCCACCTGCTCTGCTGGTCGTTGAAGGACAGCTGGAATTGGCTGGGTGCGTCGATTCGCCAAGTTGTGGAGCATGCAGCAGACGACGATGATGTGTCCCACTTGCTGCGGCGAGTACTGCATTGGAAACGCTTTTTGACAACACCAATAGTGTGCTGTTTACTGTGCCTGGTCGCCTGATGGCCGCTGCTGATCAGCTCTTCTGCTGGGGTGTCGGCCACACGGAGTGTTGTCATCAGCCATGGCCAGAGAGGATAGCCCTTGTCCCCAGTAAGCCAGCCTCGTCTTCGAGGCAGCCCCTCAAAAAGGTTACAAACTGAGGTCAACCGCAGGATAAAGGCACTGTGGCTGCACCCTGGGAAATGCGCGGTGACTGCCATGATGATTTGGCGGTGGTCACAGACCAGCTGCATGTTGAGGGAGTGCAACCCCTTGCGGTTGCGGAAGTCCTAAGGATGATGGCATGGTGCCCTCAAAGCCACGTCTGTGCTGTCACTCGCCCCCTGCACCATGGGGAAGTCCGCAATAGAAGCAACACCCTGCGCGCCCTCCGCCTGCTTGTGCAGGGTCCGAGGGAAGGTCATGATTTGACGCCTTCGCCTATAAAGGGCTTCTGTAACTTGCCGGATGCAACAGTGGACTGCAGCCTGAGCGACAGTCGCATTGTCCCCAATGGCTGACTGAAAGGATCCGTTGGCATAAAAATGGAGGCCATCAGTCAGTTTAGCCATCACGGACAGAGAGGTTCTGCAGCGTTCACGCGGCTGCAGATCCTGACCAAGCAGGTGGCACAGATCAGTAACAATGTCCCTCCAGAATCGGAGCCTTCCCAAACACTGCTCCTCCGACATGTCAAGGCTTGTCACCTGCTGCCTAAAGATCCTCGCAGCTTCCCGTCGGATTGGCTGACCTCCATTGCCCCTCCTCCTTCTGGCCAATCCCGGCCCTCTCTCCCGCCATCTCTCTGCCCCTTCACAGTGTTGGGCGATGAGGCTGTCGCCCTCCAAACAAACTCTCATTCCGATGCCAGTTGGTCAAAAGGCTTTTAGGTGTAGTGCTGCAAGTGCTTCGGACAGGTTTGAAGGACCCAAGTACTGTGAAGCTAAGTTCCCAGAACTCCGCTCCACATTAGCTCGCCAACTCTCTCTAGCAACGATCGCAATGAGCAGGCCAAGTGGCAGAAGATTCTGCACTAAAGCTGTCCCTTTTAAATAGCGCCCCCCTACTCCGAGAAGGGCCTGTTAGCCCTCCTTCGAACTGTCACTAATAGCGCTGGGCGCTAAGGCTCCGGGCACCACCCAATATGCGCTCAGGCGATCCTAGAAGGCGTTGCACACTGAAATGACGTCATGAACTGCTTGCGCTCGCGGGCGCGCGCAAACACTTAGCGCAGGCACTAAATGTATGGTCAATATCTGAGTTGTCGCTATCTTCATAGCGTCTGCCCCAACATAGGGCTTCGCCCCAATTCTAGGTCTCTTTAGGTGCTCAGTGCCGGCGCTACCAACCCAATTTCTAGGCCAAAGAGTTTTATATCATAATTGTCTGGCTCCTAACCAAAATAGAAATCCATTATTTAATGATCTCATTACTCTAAGCAACCGAGATATAACAATCTAAACCACTGGTGTATGATGTTGTGTATATACCTTTAAGAGAATAACTGGTCTCAGACTGCAGTACCGGCAGTGACCACCCCTGTATAAAAGGTGCTAGTGAGCCTCTGTGTTTTTAGTTTCACTATTGACTTCCACCAGTAAAGACTTATTTTGTTCACTCCTGCTGTCCGTGTCTCAATTATTCACAGACGTAACACTGGCAACGAGTAAGAAACAAACTTACCTGCAACTCGGCAGCACCTCAGATGACGTTATTGAAGGTCGAAGCCAGAAGAAAGAAAAAATAATAAAATCCAAAGAAACTCGAGAAACGGGCGTCGACCGTGGGCAACCGCCCTCCAAATCGTCGGATTGAAAACTTGCAGGAGAGACTGTCCAGAGCCAGGCTTGGTTCCTCGGTCTGTGGTTTCCCAGCTAATCGGGCTGGTGGCAGGTAGTGCACTGATGCTTCCTGGGCTGCGGTGGGCTAGAGCTCAATCGGGTGGCTTTTCAACGGGGCCGGGCAGCGAGTCGGGAAGCAAAGAGAGAGAGAGAGGGTAGAGCACACAGGGCGCGGCCAGTGCTTCGAAGCCGGGCAGCGTTCGGACCTAAGAAGAGGGAGGGAAGTGTCCCAGAGGGTCCGCTCCACGACGGGAAAATAATAAAAGAAAAAAAATCAATATTAAACGCGCAAGAAACCATGGAAAGCAGCGCTAACAACAGCGGGGAAGAAGGCAAAGCGCGGGAGGCGCCATTTTGTTAAATCGGGGAAGAAGGCAAAGCGCGGGAGGCGCCATTTTAGATTTGCAAGATGCCAAAGACTGGCTGTATCACTGCTTTTGATAATACAATAGAGGACTGGACCATGTATGTGGAAAGAGTCGAGGTATATTTCGAGGCAAACGAAATAGCGGAGGGGAAAAAGGCATCGATATTGCTAAACTTAATGGGCGCTAGAATGTACGGCCTATTGCGGGACCTGATTACTCCAGCCAAACCGAAGGCGAAGAGTTTTAACGAAATTGTTGCTGTCCTACAGGAACACTTAAACCCTGCACCGCTGTTGATAGCAGAAAGATTTAAATTCCAAAGGAGAACTCAGCACAAAGATGAGAGCAATGCTGAGTATCTTACGGAACTACGCAAGCTATCAAAGCACTGCCAGTTCGGAGCAGGACTGGCAGATACCCTACGGGACAAATTTGTCTGTGGACTCCTGAGTGAAGGAACACAGAAGAAGTTACTCTCAGAGAAAGAGCTGACGCTAGATAAGGCTTTCAGCGTGGCAGTATCATATGAAGCAGCAGCCAGGGGAGCTGCAGAAATTCAACAAAAACCACAGGAATAAGGCACCCACGAAATGGCACAGGGATTTGCAAAATGTTATCGCTGCGGCAGAACTAACCATGACCAGAAGGACTGCTGGTCCAAAGACAAAATATGCAGGCAATGCGGGAAGATGGGACACATTGCACGAGTTTGCAGGTCTGGGAAGAAGACCAGCGACAACAAAAAGGCTACTAAGGAACCGTACAAGAAAGTACAAAAGATGACGGACAGTAGTTCCGAAGACCAGATGAGCGATAGTGAATCCGGGAACAGGAGACTAAGCTGTCTCAAACTTTACAATGTAATCGCAAAAGAGGATCACCGAACCATTTGGGTCACCCTCACGATAGCAGGGTCCCAAGTTAAAATGGAATTGGATACAGGATCAGCGCTAACCGTCATGAATCGACGAGACTACGAGCGGCTATTTTCACACACACCCTTGAGAGAGACATCCATCGTCTTGACGACGTATACAGGGCAAAACGTATACCCCAGAGGAAAAATAAGGGTGCCTGTCGAATACAACGGCAAGAAAATACGGAAATTGTATCTCTACATTCTGCAAGATGGTGGACCACCGTTATTGTGATGGGAATGGATCAGGAAGATAAACTTAGATTGGCACTACATTCATGCAATGACGGTGGATGGTAAAAAAGATGAAGACGCCACTCCTGGATGATTGTCAACAATCTTAGCTAATGCCAAAGAGGTATTTCAACAAGAACTGGGCAATCTTACAGGCGTAACCGCCTCGATAAAAATAGAAGAGAATGCAGTTCCCAAGTTTTTCAAAGAAAGACCGGTACCATATGCAATTCGCCCAGCCGTCGAGGCAGAGCTGGAGAATGTGGAGAAGGCGGATGTGTTGTCTAAGGTCGACTGGAGCGAGTGGGCAACACCCATCGTTCCTGTCATGAAGAAAACGTTAAGCAATAAGTCCGGGGAGCCAAGGAAGATTCGCATCTGTGGGGATTTCAAGGTGACGGTGAACCCAATACTTCACACAGTACAATATCCTCTTCCAAGGATAGAAGACATCTTCACCTCACTGTCTGGAGGGAAGCGTTTTACAAAAATTGACCTAGCACAAGCATATTTGCAGATGGAGGTTGAGGAGTCCTCTAGGAAGTATCTCACGATAAACACTCACAAAGGTCTTTACCAGTATCATCGAGTGGTATTCGGAATAGCATCGGCTCCGGCGATATGGCAAAGAGCGATGGAACAAGTCCTGCAAGGGATTCCGGGGACTCAGTGTTACTTGGACGACATCCTTGTAACAGGTGAAGATGACAGTGAACACCTTAACAACCTAGAACAGGTGCTCACTAGACTACAGGAACATGGGCTGCGAGCCAACCGCCCCAAGTGCGAATTTTTTAAGAAACGGATATCATATTGTGGCCACGTGATTGATGAAGAGGGGTTACATAAGTCCCCTGACAAAATTGAAGCGGTTGTTAAGGCCCCAGCGTCTGAAAATGTGTCGCAACTGAGGTCATTCCTCGGATTGGTGAATTACTATCATAAGTTTTTGCCGAATTTGTCGACAATTCTGCACCCACTGAATGCCCTGCTATGAACAGGGGTAGCATGGAAATGGAGCGATGATTGTAAGCGTGCTTTTCAGAAGAGTAAGGACTTAATCACTTCAAGGGAAGTATTGGCTCACTACAACCCAGCACTGCCAATCAGGCTGGCGTGTGATGCGTCTCCCTACGGCATTGGGGCAGTACTGTCACATAAATTCCTTGATGGTTTAGAGAGGCCGATAGCTTTTGCGTCACGCTTGTTAACTTCTGCCGAGCGTAACTACGCCCAGATTGACAGAGAGGCCCTCAGCCTAGTGTGGGGGGTGAAGAAGTTCAATCACTACCTGCACGGTCAAAAATTTACTCTACTAACCGATCATCAACCTCTTGTCTCTATTTTCAACCCTCAGAAGGGCGTACCGATAATGACAGCACAATGGCTGCAGAGATGGTCCCTTTTCCTAGGGGCACACCAATATGACATCGAGTGCAAAGGAACTAAACAGCATGGAAATGCTGATGGATTGTCACGTCTACCATTGCCGACGGTGGAAGAAGAAGACCTTGCAGTGGATCCAATGGAGTTATTCCACTCGACCATAGTCAAATGTCTCCCTGTGACGAATGCAAACATAGAAAAGGAAACACAGAATGACCCGACAGTATCACGGGTCTATGATTTAACGGTGAAGGGATGGCCAGCACATGGCGAACCACTGCTGCCAGCATTCTCGCCGAGAAGAGAACAGCTGTCAGTGTGCAGAGGAACCTTGATGTGTGGATCCAGAGTAGTAATTCCACCTAAGTTGATGGATAGAGTGCTCAATGAGCTTCATGACGGTCATCTTGGTGGGGTAAAAATGAAGAACTTAGCCAGAGCGTTTGTGTGGTGGCCGGGAATCGATAGAGAAATCGAAGAGATGACCAAGAGCTGTGCAGGATGCCAGAAGGTCCAAAACGCCCCACCACAAGCTCCTCTGCATCCATGGGAGTGGCCCTCATCTCCATGGCAGGAATGGGCTGCCTGAACAGATTTGCTCTGACAATGGACCACAGTTTGTGTCTGAAAAGTTCCGGAGGTTCTTAAAGAACAATGGTGTTAAGCATTACACATCTGCCCCATATCATCCAGCCACTAATGGATTGGCCGAGAGGTTTGTTCAAACATTCAAGAAGGCTATCAAGGCAATGTGTAATGAAGATATACCCCTACAACACAAGGTGGACAACTTCTTGTTTGCCTACCGGAATGCGACACATGCGGTTACCAACCAAACTCCAGCCATGATGTTCTTCAATCGAAGACTATGATGCTGCTTGGATTTGGTTAAGCCAAACGTCCGAAGAGATGTGGAGAACAGGCAGTTTCAGAATATGAATGAAAGGCCGACCAGGAGTTTTAAGATAGGTCAACCAGTTTTGGCCCGGGACTACCGCACTGTGAAATGGCAGCCAGGAATGATTTGTACACGACAAGGACCTCTCATGTATACCGTGGGTGTTGGGGAGAGCATTGTAAGACGCCATGCTGACCAGATTCTAGAGTCACTGGAAAACGTCAACTCCACACCACGATCTGATACACCTGGTAATGAAATCGACGTTCCAATTGCAGCTACCGCAGAACCGGTAATATTGGAAGCAGATGAACCAAACAACGACATTGATCCCGAATCAACATTGCCAGAAGAACCTGATACCCCAAAGAGGCGTTATCCAGACAGAGTCAGGAAGCCTCCTCAAAGACTGAAGTTATAATTGCTTAAACTTAACCAATGTATCTAGCAACAGTAATTGTGATTGTAATTAGTTATCATTTAGTTGTTAAATGAATGTTATGTACTGTTTATCTAAGAGGGGAGGAATTATTGTGTATGTACCTTTAAGAGAATAACTGGTCTCAGACTGCAGTACCGGCAGTGACCACCCCTGTATAAAAGGTGCTAGTGAGCCTCTGTGTTTTTAGTTTCACTATTGACTTCCACCAGTAAAGACTTATTTTGTTCACTCCTGCTGTCCGTGTCTCAATTATTCAGGACGTAACATATGACAGTTCGAAAGATTTCTTCACTCCAACCCACCAAAACCTATATGGTGCAGCTGTGTGTCTGTGTGTGTTGGTAATACGGTAGTGTCAGACTTTGTTGTCATCTTTTTCATTCATCTGCACTTTGGTGCTACACATCTGATCTGATAAAATTTCAAATTGTACAAATCACAATTCGCTAGTTAATAAATGCAACCAAAATCTGTCAACCAACCCTAACCAATCAAGTTGCTCAAAATGGTGTCTGCTATTTTTTTCTCTCTGCCAGCTGACAGCAACAAAATACTATTTATAATATAACTAACATGTAAAAATATTTTAGATTACTCAAACAATTGCCTAGCTCCTGTTAGAAAAGCATCTATTATGCTTTTCTTACTGAAGCCATGCTTCTATCATGTTTCCCCTCGTGGGGGAATCAAGAACTAGGGGGCATAATTTCAAAATAAGGGGGCACCCATTTAAAATGGAAATGGAGGAAGAATTTCTTCTCTTAGATGGTCATGAATCTTTGAAATTCTCTTCCCCAGAGAGCTGTGGAGGCTGGGTCATTGAATATATTTAAGGTGGAGATAGACAGATATTTGAATGGTAAGGGAGTCAAGGGTTATGGGGAACGGGCAGGGAAGTGGAGTTGAGGCCAAGATCAGATCAGCCATGATCTTATTGAATGGCGGAGCAGGCTCGAGGGGCCAAATGACCTACTCCTGCTCCTACGTCTTATGTTCTTATCAGAGCCTGGGGCTTGAGTTTCAATCCAACACTGATGCAGCCACTTGCTGGCATTATTTGGCACTATTTCGAAGAAGAGCAGGGGAGTTATCCCCAGTGTCCTGGCCAATATTTATCCCTCAACCAACATAACAAAAACAGATTATCTGGTCATTAGCACATTGCTGTTTGTGGGACCTTGCTGTGTGCAAATTGGCTGCTGTGTTTCCCACATTACAACAGTGACTCTACTTCAAAAGTACTTCATTGGTTGTAAAGCGCTTTGAGACGTCCGGTGGTCGTGAAAGGCGCTATATAAATGCAAGTCTTTCTTTTTTTTTCTTTTTCTCAGTGCAGCCCTGAGCATCACCATAAGAAATCTGTTATAATTTTTAAATGGTCCAGCGAAACTCCAGACCCCACTACAGTGCTGCCAAATGCCCCTGAACTCAGGCAGCTTCCTCCCAGTGTTCCCATACCTCTGAACCCTCCCAGTGTTTGTGGGTCCAGAGACCCCAATCTCAGTGCTCCCAGAACCATCTTCAGAATCCCCACTCAACTACTCCAAACCCCAAGACCACCCCCCAGTGCTACCAAAACCCAGAAACCCAGCACAGTGCTGCTATAAATTTAAATGAATGGCCTTCATATGTTCCTTTACCTACATACTCAAATTAACTTTTTGTAAGCTCAAAATACACAGCTAGGTAGTTGGCAAGATATAGTAGTTGGAGGTAGGTACCTAAATGGGTGCAGCTGCAACAACACAGAAGAAGCCCAACATCATCCAGGTCAAAGCAGTTCACTTAATCGGCAGCCTATCCACCGCCTTAAACATCTAGTCCTCCACCACCAGCGCACCGTGACTGCAATGTGTACTATCTACAGGATGCACTGCAGCAACTCGCCATGACCTCTTCAACAACACCTCCCAAACCCGCACCCTCCACCACCTAGAAGGACAAGGGCAACAGGCGCATGGGAACACCAACTCCTCCAAGTTGTGCTCCAAGTCACACCCCATCTCGACTTGGACATATATTGTCATTCCTTCATTGTCGCTGGCTCAAAATCCTGGAACTTCCTACCCAACAGCACTGTGGGAGTACCTTTGCCACACGGACTGCAGCGGCTCACCACCACCTTCTCAAGGGCAACTAGGGATGGACAATAAATGCTGGTCTTGCCAACGACGCCCATATCCTGAGAATGAATTTTAAAAAAGTATATTCTACTTTTCTATTAAAAATATGTTTTACATCCAGTACAATTTAATCAATGACTGTGTTATAATATTGCAGCAAATAGTAACAATTGCATTTAAACTTACAGGATTCAATTGGGTTTATACAGAGAAAATATTTCCTCTGGTGGGGGAATCCCGGGCAAGAGTGCATAATCTAAAATTACAGCTGCTAAGCACCAGGTTGTTTCTGCATTCTTTTCTTTCATTGTTCAAGGTGATAAGCCATTGGGCATGATGTTCATAAGGTCCTATATGTGACATTGGCATTAACAGTAATGTGGATGGCAAGACTGGCACAAAAAAACTGCCAAGACATATAAAAAGATTTTAAAAACCTCTAGGAACAATTCACTACCTGCTGCAATGATACTCCACAGCTTCATTGGTCTCTTTAGGGACCTCTAATGTTGAGTGTCAGGTCCATAAATAATGTCAGTAACAGGGTCCTCTACGACAGTAACTATCAGCCCTAAATGGCTGTGGCAGGAATAATTCGTAATAATGTCACAAATCCAGCAATTAAGATCGCCATTAATTTCAATGGGGAGCCTCATAGCGTGAACTAACTTTTGTCAGCATTGGCAAGGCTAACGGTGGAGTGGCGCAAATCATACAGCAATTTGTGGAGAAATGGAACTCATGGCGTATCTCCTTTGCACTGGAAATTGCTGGATTTTTCACAAATTAATAATGGCAAGCGACGTTAATGGGATATTCGAATGACACAACTTCCCAGCAATTTCTGGCCCACTATTTTGTTCTTGTATAGGTGGCCATTTCTGAACCAAAAGACAAATATTGTGCACAGCTGTCCTGAACTGTGTCATCACTTATCCTACCATAATTTGGAATCTGCAGCTCTAGTGTTTAGAAGATATGGTTCAGGTAATTTATATTTGTTCATCTCTACCATTTGTACACAAAGTGCATTTTACACTCTCTTTGATAGATTTAAAAAATGAACTTTAACTTCAAGAAATGTGATTTTGCCTTGCTATTGCAATATAGCTAAGTATATACCACAATACACTTCTCTTGAACTAGCAGTTCTTCCAACTTGGAAGCCATCCAGGAATAATGCACATTCCTAAGAGCCTGAAACAAATCATTAGTACATTTTTGAAACCTTCTGTGTGGGATCAATCTGCAGTGGGATTACAAGGTAATTTGAGTATTACAAATATACTGTATTTAGTATGCTTAGAACAAAATTCCATATACTGCTATTTATTTTTGCCATTGGCAGCATAGTTTTTTGGGTAAAGTAATAGACTGACAGTAAACCGACATGTGATTTAGTGGATTTAAAAATAATTATAAAACTTGAGAGGTCATGGAAATCAAAGATGATGTTTCTGTCTTGAACTATCGACCAGCTACTGATTCTACTGCTTTTTTTAGTGTGATATATACTCGTTGAACATCCAATATTAGCATCCTCTAAATATCTGCCAGAAATCTAATGGGAGAAATTACAAAGAATTTCCCCTTTCTTATATATGACACATTCATGTGACCAGTTCTTTCCCTTGGTGTTTGTCCTGCTCGTGCCATATTGTGCTATATACAGCGAATGTTATGGGCTTGAGTAGCAAGCTATTTTTTAATGTTTGAGTTTTGATTCTATACTTGGACTTCAATATTTGATTTGTGTAAATTTTTGATTCCAGACTTTGCTCAACCTACAAGGCGGCCTTTCCTGTAACCAAGTCATGACCAGTTGCCTCTACATCACGTCAGAATGTCAGAAATTCCAAGTTTAAAAAGAAAGCTTCTACAACATCAGGAGCTAATTAATGCTATGGTGGCTAGAGCAAGTTGTCAAAATTACTTATAAATCTTTCCACAATTACCACCAAAGAAAAATCATGAAGCGTGGAGAAGGATAATCACTGGTTTGATGCTTTAGATAAAATAGTCTTCATTTTGCTTCACGTCTCCATCAACACCATTGTTTGCTTCAAATTTATCAACAATATAGTGCCTTTAGCACAGAAATTATATCAAGGTGCTTTACAGAAGAGGAAATAGAAAATGAATGAATTAAAGGAACGGATGCCAAGCCATGAGGAAGAATTAGGAGGGATGATTGAAGGTCAGATCTTACAATTGTATAGTGTGAACGAATAAGCCATAAAACCTATTCAGAAAAATACACCATTCTATGAAAAAAATATGGCCTTATTAAAACATAACAAACTGGGTTTGGAAATCTGGAAGCCTCAACAATCTAAAGCTGTAATAGCACACAGGCTATTGAGATAAGATGGTTGTTGACACTGAATCAATAGCCTTGTTGAAACAGAAGGTTGGAGGCTCCCGACAGTCTGAATCTTTGGAAAGAAGACAATGGTGCATCCTGGTTATGGTGTTCTAAGTTACACTTCGTAAACAGGCACATAAAATTAAGAAACATGTGTCTTCGTAAAAATGATATCAAGTAAAAGAAACACCTGCTGTCACACTGCTTTTGCACAGGAGACATAATTCACTATTGCAACCAGCTGAGGTGACTAAGAATTGCATAGATCACCCTGGTTGAGGTGTTCTAATTTACACTTCATAAAGAGACACCAACAGAAGGCCTTGGTAGAGATGACATCAAGTGAAATGCATCTGCTGTTACACCATTTTTTATGGTGAGCTTCGAACACCTAGGGTAGGGACATGATTCTTAATGCTACCAGCTGAAGTGACTGTAAGAATTGCAGAAGTCCGCAGAAAAATGACTAGAGATAATTAGCTTACATCAGCAGAAAACCTTAAAGGAATACCACTGGAAAAGGGTATAAATATTGAGCTCTCAAATAGGATACTAGATTCGCTGTGAAGGTGCAAAGCGATTCTCAGTCTTCAGAGGCGGCTCTGTAAGTCTACAACTCTTTGTATCTCGGGGATCAAAGGTATTGTACTGTATTTGATTTTGGTGGATATTCTGAATAAACTTTAAGAACTGTAAAACTGTAGCGAAGTTAAGATTTGAGAATAAGGATCTCTGATAAAAGAATTGTAAGCTTTCTCTTTTTGGAACTGTTAATGTTGCAATTGAATCACCAACTGTAAATTACATGTCGGTTCTTTAATAAATCTATATATTTTTAGAATTGTCTCACATAATACTTCTGTATGAAACTCACAAACTCAATCTCTGTACACTCTTTGGAGAGGAGTTGTAGAATTCTGGGGGAGTTTTCTGGACCCTCATAATATCCGGAAGGTTACAATCTAGCTTAACATATTAAAAGTGCTATCTGGAGGATGGCAACATCTTCAGGTTGTTCCTTTCCTTTAGGGAGAGATGGTCCGGACCTTTAGACCCAATTAAGCGTCATTAGGATTTGGCTACCTCAAACTTTAGTTGAAAGTGAACGTCTGGGGAATATGCCTGATCTGGGGTAGCCCTAAAGGGGCTAGGACTAGTAATAATCCCTTCAAAAGTACACCTGGTTTTATCTCTTTGTCATACTTGATGTTGGTTTAAGGATTTATTTCAGAAAAAATGTGAAAAATAGTTGTATCATCTTAAGCAAATTGCATGGGAGGTAAAAAGGAAGCATAAAAAAGTTTTTTAAAAATCTGTAGTAATTAATTATATGTATAACAGACATTTTCAATATCTTAACATTCTGCTGCAATGAAAATAAGGGGCCAGAATTTGCTGTCAAAATAAGGGTGAGGCTAATGGCATTTGCTGTTATTTATGCACAAATGGTACAGCAAATCCAGGCGAGGGGATGATGAATGGTTAAATGCAAATATCCAAAAGTTGCTATCCGTGTTGAACCGCTCCATCATTAGCTTTGCAAAAATGGCATCTCGCTGTCTGCCTCACCATTGAGATGCATTGAATGGCATGAAGTTGCTGCATGTTCTACAATAAGCGGAGGATGCGCTCCACTCTTCCAGATTTCCACCCAGACAGTGAAGGAGAAAATCACCCCCACTGTGCCGGTGAAAATGGAGCTCTTCAGTATTGTATAAAGCTTTAATGCAATCTAAAAATAGTTTTGAAGGCCAAATATTTCCAGCATTCAAGATCGATAAGGCAACTCTATCTTATCAGAGGCCCTTTCAACATTACGTTAAGGCTATGGGTGTAGGACTCACTGTTCTCTGCCACAGTATTTCAGACAGGGTATATATTAACCATTAAAAAATCTATGAAAAAGCCAGAAAATGCTGGAAATACTCAGCAGGTCAAGCAGCATCTTTGGAGAGAAAGTGAGTTACTAACATCACTAAAGCAGATTATCTGGTCATTATCACATTGCTGCATGTGGGAGCTTGCTGTGCACAAATTGGATTTCCTATATTACAACAGTGATTACACTTCAAAAAGTACTTCATTGGCTGTAATGCGCTTTGGGATGTCTAGTGGTCATGAAAGGCGCTATATAAATGTAAGTCTTTCCTTCTTTATTTCTTTCTTTACTATCCCTCTGCCAAGGAACTTCACAGCATGCCTGGGAGTGTCAGATCAAGTGATGGTGTTTCTTCTTCTCCATCACTCTCCTCCTCTACTTCTTGCTGCAAAGGCTGGGCTGGTGGCTGTTCTTGGGTATCTGAAAGGCACAAGGGTCGGGTTGTGGTGAGGGGAGGGGGGAAAGCAAGATGTGCATGATTACACCATCAGCAGCTTGTAAATCAGAAGATATTGTGGGATGAGGAGGAAGTGGGATGTGAGAAGAAGGATTAGGTATTAACATATCGTCACATCAATGCTTTCAGCCTCGGCAATCGCTACAGCCTCAATGATGGTCCCTCCAATGATCTCCAGCACAGCCTCCTCCAGTGGAATCAGGTTGTGCAGCCATGCTTGCCCCCTGCCTGGTTGCTTCTGCTGGCACTGGTTGTGAGCCATCTTGGCCAGCAAGAGAAAAGGAAGTGTGTCAGTGATCCCCGCACCCATTTTCGGGCATTATCCAATTAAGCCCCCATGGCTCAAAAATGAAGTAGCACCATGGTATCTTAGCCCTTTTTAGAACTACACAAAGAAATATTTTTAAAGTGCCTATGGATAACTTTACCCAATGCCTTCATCAAGATATATCAAAAGCAGTATCCATTTTTATATTTTTATAATAAATATTACTCATGATCTCGGAGCTGTGTACAATAGGAGCACATTTCGGTATTTTCCTAATTTTTCTGTCATCATCTTTTTCAGGTTATTCCAAGTCACATACTGGCTTTTGGCTAAGAGATTGCTTTCAGGTACCTTTGTAATTAGGTAGCACGTATGGTCCAAGGTGACTTGTCTTCCAATTATTCCATACTCCTCTATTCAATAATTGTCATTGATAGGGGAATTAAGATAATGCATTTTCTGCATGTAGAATAACAAGGGGTACAAAGTATTTTTTAAATTAGTTCCTGGGATGTGGGCGTCGTTGGCAAGGCCAGCATTTATTGCCCATCCCCAATTGCCCTTGAGAAGGTGGTAGTGAGCCGCATTTCTGAACTGCTGCAGTTCGTGTGGTGAAGGTACTCCCACAGTGCTGTTAGGGAGGGAGTTCCAGGATTCTGACCCAGTGACGATGAAGGAACGGCTATATATTTCCAAGTTAAGATGCTGTGTGACTTGGAGGGAAACTTGGAGGTGGTGGTGTTCCCATGCGCCTGCTGCCCTTGTCCTTCTAGGTGGAAGAGGTCGTGGGTTTGGGAGTTGCTGTCGAAGAAGCCTTGGCGAGTTGCTGCAGTGCATCAGGTAGATGGTACACACTGCAGCCACGGTACGCCAGTGGTGGAGGGAGTGAATGTTTAAGGTGGTGGATGGGATGCCAATCAAGCGGGCTGCTTTGTCTTGGATAGTGTTGAGCTTCTTGAGTGTTGTTGAAGCTGTATCCATCCAGGTAAGTGGAGAGTATTCCATCACACTCCAGACTTGTGCCTTTTAGATGGGGGGAAATGCTTTGGGGAGTCTGGAGGTGAGACACTCGCTGCAGAATACCCAACCTCTGACCTACTCTTGTAGCCACAGTATTTATGTGGCTGGTCCAGTTAAGTTTCTGGTCAATGGTGACACCCCAGGATGTTGATGGTGGGGGATTCGGCAATGGTAATGTCATTGAATGTCAAGGGGAGGTGGCTAGACTCTCCCTTTTTGGAAATAGTCATTGCTTGGCATTTGTGTGGTGCACGTGTTACTTGCCACTTATCAGCCCAAGCCTGAATGTCATCCAGGTCTTGCTGCATGCGGGCATGGACTGTTTCATTATTTGAGGAGTTGCGAATGGAATTGAACAATGTGTAATCATCAGCAAACATCCCCACTTCTGACCTTATGATGGAGGGAAGGTCATTGATGAAGCAGCTGAAGATGGTTGGGCCTAGGATATTGCTCCGAGGAACTCCTGCAGCGATGTCCTGGGGCTGAGATGATTGGACTCCAACAACCACAACCATCTTCCTTCATGCTAGGTATAACTTCAGCCAGTGGAGAGTTTTCCCCCTGATTTCATTGACTTCAATTTTATTAGGGCTCCTTGATGCCACACTCGGTTAAATTTTACCTTGATGTCACGGGCAGTCACTCTCACCACACCTCTGGAATTCAGCTCTTTTGTCCATGTTTGGACCAAGGCTGTAATGAGGTCTGGAGCTGAGTGATCCTGGTGGAACCCAAGCTCAGCATTGGTGAGCAGGTTATTGGTGAGTAAGTGCCGCTTGATAGCACTGTTGATGACACCTTCCATCACTTTGCTGATGATTGAGAGTAGACTGATGGGGCAGTAATTGTCCGGATTAGATTTGTCCTGCTTTTTGTGGCCAGGATGCATCTGGGCAGTTTTCCACATTGTCGGTGTTGTACAGTGTTGTAGCTGTACTGGAACAGCTTGGCTAGCGACGCGGCTAGCTCTGGAGCACAAGTCTTCAGCATGACAGCCTGGAAGTTGTCGGGGCCCATAGCCTTTGCTGCATCCAGTGTGCTCAGCCATTTCTTGATATCACATGGAATGAATCGAATTGGCTGAAGACTGGCTTCTGTGATGGTGGGGACCTCAGGAGGAGGCCGATATGGATCATCTACTCGGCACTTCTGGCTGAAGATGGTTACAAATGCTTCAGCCTTGTCTTTTGCACTTGCGTGCTGGGCTTGCCATCATTGAGCATGGGTATGTTCATGGAGCCTCCTCCTCCAGCTAGTTGTTTAATTGCCCACCACCATTCATGTCTGAATGTGGCAGGACTGCAGAGCTTTGATCTGAAATAAAAACAGAAAATGCTGGAAATACTCAGCAGGTCAGGCAACATCTGTGGAGAGAGAAAGAGAGTTAACGTTTCAGGTTGATGACCCTTCGTCAGATTTGGTTGTGGGATTGTTTAGCCCTGTCTATAGCATGCTGCTTCCATTGTTTAGCATGCATATAGTCCTGTGTTGCAGTTTCCCCAGGTTGGCACCTAATTTTTAGGTATGCCTGGTGCTGCTCCTGGCATGCTCTTCTACACTCCTCATTGAACCTGGGCTGCTCCCCTGGCTTGATGGTAATGGTAGAATGAAGGATATGCCGGGCTGGTTTTTGTGAGTTGGGAACATATAAATGGCATTTGCTATTACTTCAGAGGCATTCCTTCTCTATGGTGATACAAATTTCAATTGTAAAGAGAAATTCTCATAACTATTTGTGATAAATCCATGTAGTGAGACAAGGACTCGAAGAGGCAATATCGTAGAATTAGCATGAGTACTTTATTAACAAACAGAGTAACAAATATCATGCCTGCATCCTGGCATTTCACACTTGCTGGCCTTGACAGGAAGCAAGCCTCTGAGCTTAACAGGAAGCAAACCTCTGACCTTAGCAGCAGCCTTGGCTACAGCACCACCTGGTGGATAACCTTAATCATAACATCCCAGATTACTATATCCCTCCGCCCTTAAGATTTCAGTATGAATTTCTTAACAAACAACCATTCCTGAGGGTCACATAAGGAGTCTCCATTCATCATGTTCCATACTTGATGAATCTAACAGTTCAGTATCAATCTCTCTGGTGGCTTGCGAGGCCTTTGTGAATGTCTAACAGTAAAGTCCCTGCTTGTTTGTGGTGAAGCCACCAGCTGCTCCTGAGCAGTGCTCAGAGTATCTGACTCTGCAACGATGGTTTCCTCTTAACGAATAGGTTCCTGTGGAATTGGCTCTGTCCCTGGTGGTGGCACCACAGATGCACTTGGATAATTGGGGGCAACCCTGTCTTCAGTCATTGCATCTGGAACCTTCATTTCAATTTCCCCTTGTCTGGGAAGTATCTGATCTACATGTCTGTGTACTACCCTACCATCTCCCAACATGACCTTGTATGATATTGGACCTGTCATTGAGTCTATGAAGCCAGGAATCCACTTTGGTCCATAACTGGAATTCTTGGTAAGGACCGCATCTCCTTCTCCAAAACTTTGGCTCTTTGTTCTTTTGTCATGGTTCAGTTTTTGTTTGTTTTGTCTGTTTTCCATTTTCCTTTTTAGGTCTGGGTGGACAAGGTCAAGAGTGGAGCGTAGTCTACGACCTAATAACATCTCAGCAGGAGAGAATCCTGTGGTGGATTGAGGTGTTATTCTGTAGCTGAACAGAACCCGTGACACTTTGGCTGCTAAACTCCCTTCTGCACTTTTTTTCATCATCTCCTTAAATGTTTGTACGGCTCTCTCCGCAAGTCCATTCGAGGACGGATGATATGGAGCTGAGGTCACCTGCACTATGCCATTTTTTCTCAAGAACTCTTTTGTCTCTGTACTCACAAAACAAGTGGCATTGTCACTCACCATGATCTCCGGCAGCCCTTGATTACTGAAGCTCCGACGCAGGCAGTCTATAGTAGTAGTGGTGGAAGCAGAATTTACAGGATAAACATCCATCCATTTGGACTGTGCATCAATGATTATGAGGAACATCTTCCCCATGAATGGACCCGCATAATCTAAGTGCAATCTTCTCCATGGTTTGTCCGGCCACTCCCAGGGGTGGAGAGGAGCCGCTGCTGGTGCCTTCCGGTATTCTTGACAAGTGCTGCATGTCTTGACTAGATTTTCTATCTCCTCATCTAGCTTTGGCCACCACAAGTAACTCCTAGCCAAGGCTTTCATACGCGAGACCCCAGGATGACACTGATGTAGTTGCTCTAGGATAGACTGTCCTGCTGGCTGTGGAATAATCACTCGTGCTCCCCACAACACGCAACCATCCTGCACACTCAGCTCTGTTTTCCTGACACTGTAGGGTGTGAAGTCAGCCCCTTCCGGATGCTGTGGCCATCCCCTCACCACATATTCTCGAACTCTAGACAGTACTGGATCTTTACCTGTCCATGTTCTTACTTGCTCTGCAGTCACAAGTGCCATGTCAGTGCCCTCCAACATCAAAACTCTGTCCTCTGGAGCTGCACGGATAGGTGTGCCTGGCAGTGGAAGACGGCTCAAGGCATCTGCGTTCCCATGGTACTTGCCTGGCTTGTAGACGATGATATACTCATATGCCCTCAATGTCACTGCCCACCTCTGGATCTGCAGTGACACCATCTGTGGAACTGCTTTCATTTCATTGAAAAGAGAGTAGCCATGGTGTGGAGATGCCGGTGTTGGACTGGGGTGGACAAATGTAAGAAGTCACACAACACCAGGTTATAGTCCAACAGTTTTATTTGAAGTCACAAGCTTTTGGAGCGCTGCTCCTTCGTCATGTGAAGTGGAGAGATGCATAAAGACACACCTTATATAGTCAGAGAATAATGCCAGATGATTACAGGTAATCTTTCTAACTGCCATTTATCGCACCTCGGCAGAGAGATAATCACAGCAATCAAAGGTGTGAATGGTGTCCAAACAGGTCAGTCAGGAAAACATTACATCAAAGAACAATGAGGTGGGGTCACAAGGGGTCAAATGTTGCAGATGCTGGGGTCTGTATGAAAAACAAAAAACAGACAAAAAACATTTTTTTTTGCTGGAAATCACAGCAGGTCCGGCCGCATCTGTGTAGAGAGAACCAGCCAACAATGACTCGAGTCTGGATAACCCTATGTCAGGTGGGGTTACATGTAGCGTGACATGAACCCAAGATGCCGGTTGAGGCCATCCTCATGAGTGCGGAACTTGGCTATCAGTTTCTGCTCTACGATTTTGCGTTGTCATTTGTCTCGAAGGCCACCTTGGAGAATGCTTACCCGAAGATCGGAGGCTGAATGTCCTTGACTGCTGAAGTGTTCCCCGACTGGGAGGGAACACTCCTGCCTGGCGATTGTTGCGCAGTGTCCGTTCATCCATTGTTGCAGTGTCTGCATGGTCTCGCCGATGTACCATGCTCTGGGGCATCCTTTCCTGCAACGTATGAGGTAGACAACGTTGGCCGAGTCACATGAGTATGTACCATGTACCTGGTGGGTGGTGTCCTCACGTGTGATGATGGTATCTGTGTTGATAATCTGGCATGTCTTGCAGAGGTTGCCGTGGCAGGGTTCTGTGGTGTCGTGCTCGCTGTTCTCCTGAAAGTTGGGTAATTTGCTGCGAACGATGGTCTGTTTGAGGTTAGGCGGCTGTTTGAAGGCGAGTAGTGGAGGCGTGGGGATAGCCTTAGCGAGGTGTTCATCATCATCGATAACATGTTGAAGGCTGCAAAGAACATGGCGTAGTTTCTCCGCTCCGGGGAAGTACTGGACGACGAAGGGTACTCTCTTGGTTGTGTCCCGTGTTTGTCTTCTGAGGAGGTCTATGCGATTTCTTGCTGTGGCCCGTCGGATCTGTCGATCGACGAGTTGAGCGTCATATCCCGTTCTTATGAGGGCGTCTTTCAGCGTCTGTAGGTGTCCATCGCGTTCCTCCTCGTCTGAGCAGATCCTGTGTATTCGCAGGGCTTGTCCATAGGGGATGGCTTCTTTAACGTGGTTAGGGTGGAAGCTGGAGAAGTGGAGCATCCTGAGGTTGTCCGTGGGCTTGCGGTATAGTGAAGTGCTGAGGTGTCCGTCTTTGATGGAGATTCGTGTGTCCAAGAATGAAACCGATTCTGAGGAGTAGTCCATGGTGAGTTTGATGGTGGGATGGAACTTGTTGATGTTATCGTGTAGTCTTTTCAGTGATTCTTCGCCGTGGGTCCATAGGAAGAAAATGTCGTCGATGTATCTGGTGTATAGCATTGGTTGGAGGTCCTGTGCAGTGAAGAAGTCTTGCTCGAAGTTGTGAATGAAGATGTTGGTGTATTGGGGTGCGAATTTGGTCCCCATGGCTGTTCCGTGTGTTTGGGTAAAGAACTGGTTGTCGAAGGTGAAGACATTGTGGTCAAGGATGAAGCGGATGAGTTGTAGGATGGCGTCTGGAGATTGGCTGTTGTTGGTGTTGAGTACTGAGGCTGTCGCAGCGATGCCGTCATCGTGGGGGATACTGGTGTAGAGTGCCGAGACGTCCATCGTGGCAAGGAGTGTTCCTGGTTCAACTGGTCCGTGGGTGCTGAGTTCTGTAAGAAGTCTGTAGTGTCATGACAGAAGCTGAGGGTTCCCTGTACGATGGGTTTCAGGATGCCCTCGACGTATCCAGAGAGGTTCTCACACAGGGTTCCGTTGCCTGATACGATAGGACGTCCGGGTGTGTTGGCTTTGTGTATCTTTGGGAGGCAGTAGAAGTCTCCCACGTGGGGAATACATGGGATGAGAGTGCGTAGGATGCTTTGAAGGTCTGGATCGAAGGTCTTGATCAGTCTGTTGAGTTGGCGGGTGTGTTCTTTGGTCGGATCTGCGGGTAACTGTCTGTAGTGTTCCTGGTTGTCCAGTTGTCGGTATGCTTCTTTGCAATAGTCCATTCTGTTCTGTATGACGATGGCTCCTCCTTTGTCTGCTGGTTTGATGACGATGTTGCGGTTGGTCTTGAGAGCATGGATGGCATTGCGTTGTCCTCGGGTGACATTCTGGACTGTCTTGTGAGTGCGGCTGATGAATCTGGCGTTGATGCATCTCCTGACAACTTGAGCATACATGTCAAGCTTAGGGCAGCGGCTCTCCGGAGGGGTCCAATTTGACTCTTTCTTCTTCGGTTGCTGCACTGCGGATCCCTCTGTCTGCTGTTCCGGATCATTGGTTGTCTCATTGGGTTCACTGCTGACATCTTGGGATTTGTGGTAGAATTCCCGGAGCCTCATTCTCCTGATGAATTCCTCTGTGTCTGCCGCGAGACCGATGGGGTCCATTTTGGTGGTGGGGCAGAAATTGAGTCCTCGGCTGAGAACTTCAATTTCGTCTGGTTGAAGGGTGTGGTCGGACAAGTTGATGATGGACTTCCCTGTGGTTTCAACCATGGTACCGGGGGAGGCTTGGTTGCTGCTGGTGGTGATGCCGAGTTTCTCAAGCTTCTTGTTCTTGGTGTGCATGTAGGCAGTGTAGTTCCATTGCCTTGTCTGATTGGTGCTGTCTCATAGCTGGTCTGCTGTGTCCTGAGCACAGGCTGAGAACATGGACTCTATCTCGGTTTCGAGGTTGCGGCGTCTGCTGTAGAGCTGGTGTACGAGATGGTTGAGGAGTGTGCGAGAGGTATGATGGCAGAGTCTCTCAACGTAGTCTCTGTTGTAGGTTGACTTGAGTGGGTTCATGATCTGTAGTCCTTTCGGGATCTTGTCTACTTTCTTGCATCTCTGTAGAAACTTGATGTCTGTGTCGATATGCGCGATCCTCTTGGAGATCCTCTCCACTTTGAGCCGGCAGTTTGTGGTGTCGATAGTAGCCATGGTGTGGAGATGCCGGTGTTGGACTGGGGTGGACAAATGTAAGAAGTCACACAACACCAAGTTATAGTCCAACAGTTTTATTTGAAATCACAAGCTTTCGGAGCGCTGCTCCTTCGTCAAGTGAAGTGGAAAGATGCATAAAGACACAGTTTATATAGTCAGAGAATAATACCAGATACATGGTACATACTCATGTGACTCGGCCAATGTTGTCTACCTCATACGTTGCAGGAAAGGATGCCCCAGAGCATGGTACATCAGCAAGACCATGCAGACACTACGACAACGGATGAACGGACACCGCGCAACAATCGCCAGGCAGGAGTGTTCCCTCCCAGTTGGGGAACACTTCAGCAGTCAAGGACATTCAGCCTCCGATCTTCGGGTAAGCATTCTCCAAGGCAGCCTTCGAGTCAAACGACAACGCGAAATCGTAGAGCAGAAACTGATAGCCAAGTTCCGCACTCATGAGGATGGCCTCAACCGGGATCTTGGGTTGATGTCACACTACATGTAACCCCACCTGACGTAGGGTCGTCCAGACTTGAGTCATCGTTGGCTGGTTCTCTCTATACAGATGCGGCCAGACCTGCTGTGATTTCCAGCAAAAAAAAATGTTTTTTTGTCTGTTTTTTGTTTTTCATACAGACCCCAGCATCTGCAACATTTGACCCCTTGTGACCCCACCTCATTGTTCTTTGATGTAATGTTTTCCTGACTGACCTGTTTGGACACCATTCACACCTTTGATTGCTGTGATTATCTCTCTGCCGAGGTGTGATAAATGGCAGTTAGAAAGATTACCTGTAATCATCTGGCATTATTCTCTGACTATATAAGCTGTGTCTTTATGCATCTCTCCACTTCACCTGACGAAGGAGCAGCACTCCGAAAGCTTGTGATTTCAAATAAAACTGTTGGACTATAACCTGGTGTTGTGTGACTTCTTACATTTGAAAAGAGAGAGAAGAGGTTTATGATCAGTGCATATGGTGAACTTCCTGCCATATATGTACTTGTGGAACCTCTGTAACCCAAACATTACTGCTAACCCCTCTTTGTCTAACTGGGAATAATTTTTTTCCGCTGGTGTTAGAGTTCGGGACATAAACCCTATTGGTCTTTCAGTTCCATCTTCCATGCAGTGTGAAGGAACTGCCCCCACCCCATAAGGTGAAGCGTCACAAGAGAGAATGATGTCTTTCTCTGCATTGTAGTGAACCAGCACATCCGATGACAGCATCAGTTTCCTGGACTATTCAAATGAAACCCCCTGCTCCTCTCCCCACTGCCACTGTGTCTCCTTGCGCAGTAGTTTGTGAAGAGGTGCTAACACAGTTGACAAGTTTGGTAAAAACCTCTTATAATAGTTCAGCAGTCCCAGGTAAGCTTTTAACTCAGCCACATTTGTAGGAGCAGGGGCGTCCTGCAGTGCTTGTACCTTCTCCTTGAGTGGATGGAGCCCGGTGGCGTCCACTCTGTGTCCCAGGAACACTGCCTCATTCCCCAGGAAAGTGCACTTACTCCTCTTGAGCCAGAACCCTGCCCTCTTCAACCTCTGTAGTACCTCTCTCAGAGTGCTCAGATGCTCCTGGTCGGTTCTTCCCATCACCAGAATGTCATCCAGATAGATGGAAACATGTGGAATCCCTTGCAGTACACCTTCGATTGTCCTCTGGAAGATAGATGGACTAGATGAGACACCAAACGGAAAGCGGTTATATGTAAACAAGCCCTTGTGTGTATTTATGTTGACATACTTTTTTGATTCGTCATCCAGTGTAATCTGCAAGTAGGCATGACTCATATCCAACTTTGTGAATTTCTTTCCTCCAGCCAGGTTTGCAAAGAGATCCTTTGTTTTGGGAATAGGATACTGCTCTAGTTTGGACACCCGATTGACAGTCAAGTTATAGTCTCCACAGAGTCTTACCGAATTGTCCGGTTTCAAAACAGGTACTATGGGAGCTGCCCATTCCGAACATTTCACTGGCTCCAGTATGTTCTCTCTCAATAGACGGTCAAGCTCAGCCTCTACCTTTGGCTTCATAAAAAACCTTGGCGGTGCCTCCTTGTCTACATAAATCTTAGCTGGGGAGCCATTAAATGTGCCAAGTTCCTCCTTGAACACACTCTCATGTTCACTCAACACTTCTTGCAAAGTCAACTGTTTGCCCGCATCTATTTGATGTACTGCTCCCCAGTCTAATTTAATTTCTTTTATCCAGCCCTGACCTAACAGGTTTGGTCCAGTACCTGATACTATAACTACAGGTAGCTGTTCCACTGTGTCCTTGCGTTGCACAGTTACCTTAGCTGTACCTAATGTCACTACTCGTTCACCTGTATATGTTTTAAGATGCAGGGAGCAAGGCTTTAACTCTGGAACTTTTGCACGGTTCCACAATTTTGAGTACTCTGCCTTGTTCATTATGGTCATGCCACACCCTGTATCCACTTCAAAGTTCACCTTAGAGTCATTTACTGTCAGTTGCAATGTGATAGGAGCCACTTTTGGAATGTTCTCTAACATGCTATACATTATGAACATGTTCTCTTCTTCCTCAGCTTCCCCGCTGATGTGGTGTGCTCCATGTTTTTTCACTTCTCTCCCTTGGATTTGCTGTCCTCCCCCTTTTGGTTTGGATTCCTCCACAGGTGATTTCGCCCTGCAAGCTCATTTTATGTGTCCTTGTTTCCCACACTTGTAGCACTTTTCCTCCAGAAACCGGCATTCACTCGCCAGGTGATCGCCCTTGCATCTATAACATGCCTTCACATGCTCACGTTGTGGTTTCTGATGCATGTTCAACTTGTGCACAACAACCTGACCTGCAACTTGCGTTGCATTAGCTCTGTCTGAACCCTGTATTTCTTTTACATCTTGGTTCGTTGTCTCTATGGCTTGAGCAAGTTCCAATGCTTTTTCATAAGTAAACCCAGTCTCAGATAATAATCTACGTTGCATTCGGTCATCCATAATTCCGCAAACTAGCCTATCTCACAGCATTTCCTTCAGGTTGTTCCCATAATTGCAATCTTGTGCTAATTTACGCAACACCGCTACATAGTCCATTACGCTCTCTTCCTCTTTCCTGTTCCTTGAATTTAACTTGAACCGCTGTACAATCTCACTAGGCTTAGGGTTGAAATGTTCTTTTAGCAAGGCCACTAATTCAACAAATGATTTGTCTCCAGGCTTTTCAGGACTGAGCAGATTTTTCATCAAACTGTAGGTTTGGCTTCCCACTGAACTAAGCAGAATGGCTTTCCTTTTTCTGGCATCATTTATTTCATTTGCTTCAAAAAAATAACCCAACACTTCACAGTATTCTTCCCAGGTTTGTGCTTGAATATCAAAAGCGGAAACCGTTCCTGCCATGGCAGCCATGCTCTCTTCCAGCTTGTAGCTAACTTTAGCTCATGATTTTGTTGTTTAAATGTCCCGGCAGACTTTTCTTCTTTATGCAGGGTCCTTTAGGTGCCTCGTCGCCAAATGTGATAAATCCATGTAGTGAGACAAGGACTCGAAGAGGCGATATCGTAGAATTAGCACGAGTACTTTATTAACAAACAGAGTAACAAACATCATGCCTGCATCCTGGCATTTCACCCTTGCTGGCCTTGACAGGAAGCAAGCCTCTGACCTTAACAGGAAGCAAACCTCTGACCTTCGCAACAGCCTTGGCTACAGCGCCACCTGGTGGATAACCTTAATCATAACATCCCAGATTACTATACTATTTCCATCTAATGGCTCTTGAATTCCTAAAACATCTGATTAAAAAAATCTTCCAAATTCATAATAGCAAACTAATAATCATGATATTTTGAAAGTCTATAATAGTTGTGGTACAATTATTTTTCTCTAATTTCATAATCTGTTCTGCTATTGAACTTTAGTTTCTTTTTCCCTTGTTCAAATGTTCTTGATTTTGCATACAGATAGCCAATTTCAACTTCTCAATTGGAAGGATGTTGCATTTATTTTTCTGTTCTGTTAAGCAAACAGTGATCAGCAAACACGAGGAGACTATTGACTATGGAAACCTTCGGCACAGAAGAAGGCCATTCAGCACTTTATTTCTGTGCTGGCTCTTTGCTGGAGCATTCCAAAACTAATCCCATTGCCCTGCTCGCTCCCTGTAGCTATGTATCTTCCTCTGCTCCCAGTGTTTAGCTGCACTTCCCTTAAAAAATGCAATGGTCTTTGACTCCCTGTGGCATATTATTCCATTTCCTAACAGCTCTCTGCACAAAAACATTTTATCTAGTTTCTCCCCTCACTCTTTTAGTGACAATTTTAAATTTATGACCACTCATCACTGAATCCCCAACCAGAGGAAATAGTTTTTCCCTATTTAATCTGTCAAAACGCTGCAGAATTTTAAAATCTCTTTTAAATCTCCTCTTGGTCGGTTCTGTTTTAGTAAAAATAGTCCCAATATCTCAAGTCGCTTCTCAATTTTTCATCCCTGGAATCCTCCTGGTGAATCCATGGTCTATGCTCTTCATGACATTAATCTTCTTACTGTAATCCGGTACCCAGTATTGCACACAATACTCTAAATGTGACCATGTTCAAATTTATCATCACTTCTTTGCTATTGTATTCCATGCTCCTAGTTATAAAACCCAAATTGACACTGACCTTTTTATGGTCCTATCTACCAGAAATTGCACTTACAAGGAATTATAGAATAGAATCTTTAGGCTGTTCTGCTTCTGTTTCTTTTATATGAGTCTTTTCCTTCATTGTTATTTCAGCTTGAAGTTGTGCAACCTCTTAAAAAAGTTTTCATAGTAAGAGTAAGCTTCTCTACATCACTGAGGTAAGAGCTAAGGTGCCAACTCAGCTACCGAGGTTCATGCATGAAGGCCTAATTTAATCTTATGTTACTAACAATTAAATCTAGACTCAGATTATGGTCTGCGCGTGGATTCCTCCTATCGGAAAAAAATCAACGCACTTACCTTAGGGCTCCCGAGGTCCGGACACTTCCACTCCTGGGCCTCTTCACAGTCGAAATGCGCAGGGCCCACGTATCCCAGGGGCGCAGGTGGTTCGCAAGCGTCCCTGTGATCATGTAGACCAGGTGAGCCAATGAAAGAAGGGAATTTCCCTTCATACTTTTGACAGATAGACCTGTCAAGAGTATGAATGGAGATCACCCCAAAAAGACACTAAAACATTAAATACATTTTTTAAAAACCATCACGTTTTTAAAAGTGTTAAAATTACATTAAATTTAATATTTTAAACAAAAATGTAATTTTTTGAAAAATTAATTAAAGTTTTTTATGGGGTTAAAGATAAACTTACCTTTTTTTTAAAGTATTTTAAAATTGTAAATGAGTGAAAAACAAAAATTTTAACTTTTTAAAAAACTCTTATGTTGGTAAAGGCGTAAGATTTCTAAGGGTTTTCAGCGGGCAGAGGTTCTGCAGAAAGCAGAACTCTCCCCCCGCAGAGGCCCTTCTCCGGGGCAGGCGTCCGATCTGTCAAGAGCATTCTTGACAGATTGGAAATGCCGGTTTTCAGCGCATGCGCTTCGCATGCCTGAAACCGGCATTTCCAATGTCCCTACGGGTGTGTATACAGCTCGTACACACCCGTAAACATTGGAAAATATGGGCCATTAGCATTCAAAATGGTTATTTTTAAGATAATGGGATTAAATTCCAAAACAGAAGGACAAGAAATTTCCCTTTCCGTAACTCCCCTATTATACCATTTAAATGCATTTTAAATGTCCATAATGTTTTTGTCTCTAATATTGCCTGATATTTTGTTGCAAATGTTTATCATTCTTTGCATTCTTTGTATTATTTGTTTAACTCTTTTTTACTCATTTAAAGTTTATGCCCTCTGCTATTTTCTAAAAGAGCAAGGAAAGGCAGATTACTCATCTTTACATCCATTTTATTCATTGATAAACTTTATTTTAAAAAAGTTTCACATTAACATTCCTTGGCCACAATTACTCCTTTCAACTACTGTCTGTAATATCAATGAAATGAGTTTGGAGTGCTTTGATCAATGTTTATTTTGTGTCCCCTTTTGGGGATGTTAATTTTTGATTTAGCAATAGGTATGTTAGTTGTATTTGTGATTATCACTGAGCAAAATTTGTGAATGTAGAAGTTGTTTTAAAATAACATCAAATGTTATTAATGAGTGTTCATCACAAGCTGTTTTGATTTTAGCAAATGCATAATATTTACTTGACTGGTGAACTTACAAAGTTGAGATTTTGCAGTGGGACGCTGGGTTATTAGAGGTATTGCGAAATAACATGGTTGAGTTAATCAACTATGAAATTTGCTGTCAGCATTGCAAGACAATAGCATTACAATAAATTATAAAGGGATCTTCTGAATATTGGAGATTGTCACTCATTGATCAATGAGCTTAGCCATCTTAAGAAATATATAGCTTGAAGGCAGTTTTCTCATCAGCAGTGTGGTTGTTGTTCAGATAATGCTTTATGGAGATTTGTACTAGAAATTGGAACTCAGTCAACAAGTACAAGGCAATGTATTAATACATTATCTGTGCATGGTTGAATACAACAAACAGTCCTTAGTTTTGCAGTTTGCAGTAAAATTTAACATTGTTTAGCATAAACTTGTACATGTAAAAGAATAAGCTAGCATGATGTCCTTAAAATATTAAAGGCAATGTAACCATACAAACATCACATCTTCAGATGCTTCTGCTTCACAAACTGACATAAACATGTAAAATGTTATTTTTAGAATCATAGAATGGTTACAGCACAGAAGGAGGCCATTCGGCCTGTTGAGCCAGTGCCGGCTCTCTGCAAGAGCACTTCAGCTAGTCCCACTCCCCCGCCCTTTCCCCGTAGCTCTGCAAATAGTTTCCCCTCAGGTACTTATCCAATTCCCTTTTGAAAGCCATGATTGAGTCTGCCTCCACCACCCTTTCAGGCAGTGCATTCCAGATCCTAACCACGCACTGTGTAAAAAAGTTTTTCCTCATGTCGCCTTTGGTTCTTTTGCCAATCACCTTAAATCTGTGTCCTCTGGTTCTCGACTCTTCCACCAATGGGAACAATTTCTCTCTATCTACTCTGTCTAGACGCCTCATGATTTTGAATACCTCTATCAAATCTCCTCTCAACCTTCTCTACTCCAAGGAGAACAACCCCAGCTTCTCCAGTCTATCCACGTAACTGAAGTCCCTCATCCCTGGAATCATTTTTGTAAATATTTTCTGCACCATCTCTAAAGCCTTCACATCCTTCCTAAAATGTGGTGCCCAGAATTGGACACATTACTCCAGTTGAGGCCTAACCAGTGTTTTATAAAGGTAGACTTGAGGAAGAGTTATTGGAGTGTATACGGGATGGTTTCTTGGAACAATATGTTGTGGAACCAACCAGGGAGAAAACTATTTTAGATCTGGTAATGTGTAACGAGGCTGGATTAATTAATGATTTCGAAGTGAAGGATCATTTTGGGAAGAGTGATCATAGCATGTTAGAATTTCAAATTCAGTTTGAGGGCGAGAAAGCTAGGTCTCAAACTAGTGTCCTGAACTTAAACAAAGGTAATTACAAAGGTATGAAGGCAGACTTGGTTAAAGTGGACTGGGAAAATATATTACAGGGTAAGACTGTAGAAAAGCAGTGGCAAATATTTAAGGAGATATTTCATAACTCTCAGCAAAGATATATTCCAGTGAGAAAGAAAGACTCTAAGAGAAGGATGAAGCATCCGTGGCTAACTAAGGAGGTAAAGGATGGTATCAAATTGAAAACAAAAGCAGACAATGTTGTGAAGAATAGTGAAAGGCCAGAGGATTGGGAAATTTTTAAAAACCAGCAAAGGATGACTAAAAAAAATGATAAAGAGAGAGAAGATAGTTTATGAAAGTAAGCTAGCAAGAAATATAAAAACAGACAGTAAGAGCTTCTACAGGTATATAAAAAGGAAGAGAGTAGCTAAAGTAAACAATGGTCCCCTAGCGCATCAGTCTGGGGAATTAATAATGGGAAACAGGGAAATGGCGTAGACTTTGAACAAATATTTTGTATTGGTCTTCACGGTAAAAGAAACAAAAAGCATCCCAATAATGGATAAACAAGGGGCTGTAGTGGGGGGGGGGACTAAAACAATCACTAGAGAGAAAGTAGTGGCAAACTAATGGGACTAAAGGTGGAAAAGTCCCCTGAACCCAATGGCCTGCATCCTAGAGTCTTAAAAGAGGTGGCTGCAGAGATAGTGGATGCATTAGTTGTAATCTACCAAAATTCCCTGGATTCTGGAGAGGTCCCAGCGGACTGGAAATCCGCAAATGTAATGCCCCTATTTAAGAAAGGAGGGAGACAGAAAGCAGGCAACTATCGACCAGTTAGCCTAACATGTGTCATTGGGAAAATGCTGGAGTCCATCATTAAGGGAGTGATAGCAGGACATTTAGACAATCATAATATAGTCAAGCAGGTTTTATGAAAGGGAAATCATGTTTGACAAATTTGCTGGAGTTCTTTGAGGATGTAACGAGCAAGGTGGATAAAGGGGAACCAGTAGATATAGTGTATTTGGATTTCCAGAAGGCATTCGATAAGGTGCCACATAAAAGGTTACTACACAAGATAAGAGCTCACGGGGTTAGGGGTAATATATTAGCATGCATAGAGGATTGGCTAACTAACAGAAAAGAGAGTCGGGATAAATGGGTCATTTTCAGGTTGGCAAATTGTAACTAGTGGGGTGCCACAGGGAGCAGTGCTGGGGCCTCAACTGTTTACAATCTATATTAATGACTTGGATGAAGGGACTGAGCGTAATGTAGCCAAATTTGCTGATGATACAAAGATAGGTGAGAAAGCAAATTGTGGGGAGGACACAAAGAATCTCCAAAGGGATATAGATAGATTAAGTGAGTGGGCAAAAATCTGGCAGATGGTGTTTAATGTGGGAAATTTTGAGGTTATCCACTTGGGTAGGAAAAATAAAAAAGCAAATTATTATTTAAATGGGGAGAGATTACAAAATGCTGAGGCACAGAGGGATCTGGGGGTCCTTGTACATGAATCACAAAAAGTTAGCCTGCAGGTACAGCAAGTAGTTAGGAAGGCAAATGGCGTGTTGGCCTTTATTGCAAAGGGAATGGAGTATAAAAGTAGGGAAGTCATGTTACAACTGTACTGGATGTTTGTGAGACCACACCTGGAGTACTGCGTACAGTTTTGGTCTCCTTATTTAAGGAAGGATATACTTGCATTGGAGACAGTTCAGAGAAGGTTCATAAGGTTGATTCCTGAGATGAAGGGGTTGTCTTATGAAGAAAGGTTGAGCAGGTTGGGCCTATACTCATTGGAGTTTAGAAGAATGAGAGGGGATCTTATTGAAACATATAAGATTCTGAAGGGGCTTGACAGGTAGATGCAGAGAGGATGTTTCCACTCGTGGGGGAATCTAGAACTAGGGGGCATAATTTCAGAATAAGGGGGCACCCTTTTAAATTGGAAATGAGGAGGAATTTCTTCTTTCAGAGGGTCGTGAATCTTTGGAATTCTCTTCCCCAGAGAGCTGTGGAGGCTGGGTCATTGAATATATTTAAGGTGGAGATAGACAGATTTTTGAATGATAAGGGAGTCAAGGGTTATGGGGAGCGGGCAGGGAAGTGGAGTTGAGGCCAAGATCAGATCAACCATGATCTTATTGAATGGCAGAGCAGGCCCGAGGGGCCAAATGACCTACTCCTGCTCCTACATCTTATGTTCTTATGTTCGTTATCATAACTTCCTTGCTTTTGTACACTATGCCTCTATTTATGAAGTCCAGTATCCCGTATGCTTTTTTAACTGCTTTCTCAACCTGCCCTGCCACCTTCAACGATTTGTGCACATATACCCCCAGGTCTCTCTGTTCATGCACCCCCTTTAGAATTGTACCCTTTAGTTTATATTGCCTCTCTTCATTGTTCCTACCAAAATGTATCACTTCTCACTTTTCTGCGTTAAATTTCATCTGCCACGTGTCCACCCATTCCACCAGTCTGCCTATGTCTTCTTGAAGTCTATCACAATCCTCCTCACTGTTCACTATACCTCCAAGTTTAGTGTCATCTGCAAATTTTGAAATTGTGCCCTGTACTCCCAAGCCCAAGTTATTAATATATATCAAGAAAAGCAGTGTTCCACAACTGACCCCTGGGTAACACCACTGTATACCTTCCTTCAGTCCGAAAAACAATTGTTCACCACTACTCTCTGTTTCCCGACACTTAGCCAATTTTGTCTCCATGCTGCCACTGTCCCTTTTATTCCATGGGCTTCAACTTTGTTGGTTAACCTATTATGTGGCACTTTATCAAACGCGTTTTGGAAGTCCATATACACCACATTAACCTTCTCTGTTATCTTATCAAAAAACTCAATCAAGTTAGTTAAACACAATTTGCCTTTAACAAATCTGAAATAACAACAGAAAATGCTGGAAAAACTCAGCAGGCCAGGCAACATCCATGGAGAGAAATTAGAGTCGACGTTTCGGGTGAACCCTTTTTCAAAACTGGAAAGGAAATGAAATAGATCGAAGGCAGGGCTGCGATAGAACAAAAGAATTAAAGAGACATTACGAGGTATTCAAAACCGGACGAGATGGTAATAGGACAAGTGGAGACAAAAGATGGTTCAGATTAGGTGTGAAATGTTCTGGCAGAAAGAGAAACAGCTGCCATGTGGGAGAGAGAAAAAAAAGGAAAGGGGGGGGAGGGAAAACCCAAAACAAAGGGGTGGAAAAAAAATATAAGTAAAAATGTAATAGGGGCCGAGGTTATGATCTGAAATTGTTGAACTCGATATTGAGTCCGGAAGGCTGCAAAGTGCCTAATCGGAAGATGACGTGCTGTTCCTCGAGTTTACATTGAGCTTCCGTGGAACAATGCAAGAGGCCAAGGACGGTGAGGTCTGAGTGGGATGGAGTGGTGAATTAAAATGACAGGTGACCGGAAGCTCGGGGTCACCCTTACGGACTGAACGGAGGTGTTCCGCAAAGCGGTCACCCAATCTGCGTTTGGTCTCCCCAATGTAGAGGAGACCGCATCGTGAGCAGCGAATACAGTATACTAGATTGCAAGAAGTACAAGTAAATCGCTGTTTCACCTGGAAGGGGTGTTTGGGGCCCTGGACAGTGGGAAGGGGGGAGGTATAGGGGCAGGTGTTACATCTCCTGCGCTTGCACGGGAAGGTGCCAGGCGAAGGGGAAGGGCTGTTGGGGGTGATAGAGGAGTGGACTAGGGTGTCTCGGAGGGAGTGGTCCCTATGGAATGCTGAAAGGGGAGGGGAGGGGAAGATGCATTTGGTGGTGGGATCACTTTGGAGGTAGTGGAAATGGCGGAGGATGATCCGTTGAATGCGGAGGCTGGTGGGGTGAAAGGTGAGGACAAGGGGAACTCTATTGTGGTTCCGGGAGGGAGGGGCAGGGGTGAGGGCAGAAGTGCGGGAGATAGAACGGACACGGTCGAGGGCCGTGTTAACCACGGTAGAGGGGAATCCTCGGTTGAGGAAAAAGGAAGACATGTCGGAAGCACTGGTGTGGAAGGTGGCATCGTCGGAGCAGATATGGCGGAGACGGAGAAACTGGGAGAATGGAATAGAGTCCTTACAGGAGGCGGGGTGGGAGGAAGTGTAGTCCAGGTAGCTGTGGGAGTCAGTGGGCTTGTAGTGAATATTGGTCGATAACCTATCCCAAGAGATGGAGACGGAGAAGTCGAGGAAGGGAAGGGAAGAGTCAGAGATGGACCATGTGAAGGTGAGGGAAGGGTGGAAATTGGAGGCAAAGTGAATGAAACTGTCTAGTTCGGGGCGAGAGCAGGAAACGGCACTGATACAGTCATCAATGTATCGGAAAAAGAGGTGAGGGAGGGGACCTGAGTAGGACTGGAACAAAGAATGTTCCACATATCCCACGAAAGGGCAGGTATAGCTAGGACCTATGCGGGTGTCCATAGCAACACCTCTGATTTGGAGGAAATGAGTGGAGTTAAAGGAGAAGTTTTTCAATGTGAGAACAAGTTCAGCCAGGCGGAGGAGGGTGGTGGTGGATGGGGACTGGACGGGCCTCTGTTCAAGGAAGAAGCAGAGCACCCTAAGGCCATCCTGGTGGGGGATGGAGGTGTAGAGGGATTGTACGTCCATGGTGAAAAGGAAGCGGTTGGGGCCAGGAAACTGGAAACTGTTAAAGTGGCGGAGGGTGTCCGAAGAGTCGCGGATGTAGGTGGGAAGAGACTGGACAAGGGGAGAAAAGATAGAGTCGAGATAGGAAGAGATAAGTTCCGTGGGGCAAGAACAGGCTGAAATGATGGGTTTACCAGGGCAGTCCTGTTTGTGGATCTTGGGAAGGAGGTAGAAGCGGGCTGTGCGGGGTTGGGGAACTATGAGGTTGGTGGCCACGGGGGAAAGATCTCCAGAGGAGATGAGGTCAGTGACAGTCTTGGAAACGGTAGTTTGATGTTCGGTGGTGGGGTCATGGTCCAGGTGGAGGTAGGATCTGAGCCGTCTTTTGTCTTCACTTGTCCTGTTACCATCTCGTCTGGTTTTGAATACCTCTTAATGTCTCTTTATTTCTTTTGTTCTATCACAGCCCTGCCTTCGATCGATTTCATTTCCTTTCCAGTTTTGAAAAAGGGTTCACCCGAAACGTCGACTCTAATTTCTCTCCACGGATGTTGCCTGGCCTGCTGAGTTTTTCCAGCATTTTCTGTTGTTATTTCGGATTTCCAGCATCTGCAGTATTTTGCTATTTAACAAATCTGTGCTGGCTTTCCTTAATTAATCCACACTTGTCCAAGTGACTGTTAACTTTGTCCCGGATTATCATTTCCAAAAGCTTCCCCACCATCGAGGTTAAACTGAATAGCCTGTAGTTGCTGGGTTTATCCTTATACCATTTTTTGAACAAAAGGGTAACATTTGTAATTCTCCAGTCCTCTGGCACCACCCTCGTATCCAAGGAGGATTGGAAGATTGGAAGATTATGATGAGTACCTCTGCTATTTCCACTTTAACCTCCCTCAGCATCCGAGGATATATCCCATCTGGTCCTGGTGACTTATCAACTTTAAGTTCAGACAGCCTTTCTAGTACCTCTTCTTTATCAATTTTATCTCATCCAGTAACTCCACTACCTCCTCTTTCACTGTGACTTTGGCAGCATCTTCTTCCTTGGTGAAGACAGATGCAAAGTACTCATTTAGTACCTCAGCCATGCCCTCTGCCTCCATGCATAGGTCTCCTTTTTGGTCCCTGATTGGCCCCACACCTCCTCTTACTACCCGTTTATTATTTATATGCCTATAGAAGACTTTTGGATTCCCTTTTATGTTAGCTGCCAATCTATTCTCATACCCTCTCTTTGCCCCTCTTATTACCTTTTTCACTTCCCCTCTGAACTTTCTAGAACTTAAAAAAAAATGATTTGCAAATTAGCACAGTGCTAACGATCTCCCATGGCATTGCTCATGGGTAGTCTGGAATCTGGAACACAGGCATGATGTTCAGTTGCTAAGATACAGTTGTGTTTAACCAGGCCAGTTCTTTACATCCACTGATCAAGTACTCCATATGGGAAATTGGTCAAAGTAGGAAAATACAGGCAACTGTAGCTTGCTTATATACTTTTGAGAGAAGTTGTAGCTGCTTGAAAATATCATACCCCAGGTTATAAGAACCCAGCAAGAACTGGCTGGCTTTCTTTTTCGACAGACTATTTCACATTTGAAACATATGGCTGCTAGTTGCACGACGTATCTGGTAGGTCCTTCATGCCATTGTTCACAAGGGTCAGAGGTTATGCTATTGCAATGGAAGGGATGCTGGGGTATGAGAATGGGGGAAGGTGCACATTTTCAGGGAAAGAATTAGGAAAGAAGCTTATAAGAGATAATGAAGCTTTTTGGTTAATTTCTGGAAAATAAATAAATAAATACAGTTCTCCATACTCACTGGTTGTAGATAAATAAGCACTCCAGTTACAATAAATACATTTCTGCATGTAAAATGGGGAAATGCTCTTCAGCTTTACTGTCCATTTGATTAGATTGTGGGTTTTTAAATCACAAACAAGAACTATGTAAAAATTTACAGAGTGCCTGCTGCCAACGAAAAGGAAGCTGCCAGAAGCTGCTGGAAGCTGCACAGAAGCATTCTGTGCATAAATGCCAACTTTCATAACTTTCATTAATCCGATAGAAACACCAATTCAACATAAGCTGATAGAAATTCAACATAAGCCGATAGAAACACCAATTCAAATTTTAATTTTAATTTTCTTTTGCCTCAGTTCAGCAGCGCATAACTGTTAACTTTCTCTCTCGGCTCAATTCGGCAGCAGCAATCTCTTTTCCCCACCCTCTCCCTATTGTTGGCAATTTTTAACATTAAACCATCATCAGCCATGTCTATTATTACTTACATTTAAAGCTCGGTGAATGCTGATTGTTGACAAACTCCAGGAGCTTTTGCTTCTCAAGCACACCAGCTACACGTGAGGAACCCGGAGCCGAGCCGGACCCCACCATCAAATCACCACATCGGTGACCAGAAACCCGTTAGAAATTAGTGGAAACCGTGAGTATCTTTACTTCTAATAATTACAAAGAGGACTTATTTCACGAACAAACCACATTAATATATCAGAGTGACTGCTGCCTACGAAGTCCGGCAAGAACAACCAAGAAACCATTGGAGCTGTGCATGCGTAACTACTTTATGTCTTTGGCTGCAGTCGCGTCCTAAAATTTATTGGTGGGGGGGAGGTTAAGTTGGATAACCCCCAAAAATGCGTGTGGGGATTGCGGTGCACGATTATCCCATGCCCATTCATTGTGCTACATGCAAGATGTTAAATTGGTGCTGCCTGCAGATTTCCAAGATTGCTGCATGCAACCTGCGCTCCCTGCGCTGTTCATTGGCTGCACGTGTCAGCAGGGGGTCCGATATAGTGCGTGGCTAGTGCTACTTAAAGGCAGCCTTCACCTCTTAAAGGGGAGGTGCATTTGGCTGCAAGAAGTGGTGGGAGTTGTTTGAAAACTGATTCTTTGAGCAATGGCTGAAGAGAGAGCGTGCACCATGGTTTTCTGATATTGCAAGATGGTGCAAGGGATGGAAAGAAGGAGAGAAATCCTGTATCCACAGGGGGGCAGGAGACCCTCCAGACAGATGCTCAGGAAACAGTGGGAAGATGTAGCAGCAGAACTCAATGCCAGGAGTATAGTTCCGAGAACATAGATGCAGCGCAGAAAGAAGTTTAATGATTTGACACAAGCTGTCAGGGTGAGTGCATTCAATCTTCAAATGGCATACCCTACCAACTGCACCACTAGTCTCATCCATTGCTCAATTCACTACACCCCCATCATCCACCTACCAATAATTTCTATCAATCAGTACTCAACTCTTCAATTCAAATGGTTAACCTCACCTTCACACACTTAGCACTGCTACAAGCCTTACACCCACAATTCATAGCTCACACATACTGGAAGCTATTCAACCATCACACCATATCACCCAAACATATTGCAGGACACTCACTGACACACTTTCCTTTCTTGCAGGAGAAGGTGGCACGTAACAGGAGGCAGCAGCCTGGATGTTTTAACCCCTATGGAGGAGACAGTGCTGGCCATTATGGGAAGGGGCATCGCTGAGGCCATGGCCACTGGCAGCACTGGAGGGATCGACGATGAGGGTCTCTGCAGTTCTCCTTCTCTCTTCCCACTTCTCCTTAATAAGTGAAATGATAAATTTGCATTTGAGCCAATATGTGTTGTCAGAAAAAGGACAATGTGATGGTCAGTGATAGAGGAAAGGTAAGAAGTGTGGGACTGTTGGTGAATGGGGAGGTGTAGTTGAGGTTACTGGTATCACTCATGAATAATCTGATCATGTAGAGCCCTGGCAGAAAGGGCCTATCTACAGTGTAGCCCCCTTTCCGCTTCCTCCACTTTCTCTTGCACTTCCTCCTCCTCCTCGTCCTCATGCCCCTGCTCCTCAGCTTCTCACCTGATAGGTGGTGGGAAGGGCTGTTCCCTCATAATGGCCAGGTTGTGCAGCATGCAATGTACTACCACAAATCTTGATATACTCTCAGCTGAGTACTGCAGGGCTCCTCCAGAGTGGCACAGGCAGCGGAAGCATTACATGAGGACGCTGATGGTGTGCTCTATAAATATTCCTTGTGGCAGCATTGCTCTCATTGTAGGCCTGCTGTGCACATGTGCATGGGTTCCTGGCCCAGAGTCATGAGCCATGTCATGAGGGGATAATGCTGCTCACCCAGTAGCCAGCCTTTGACTTGCTGTGGTGGATCACATATAGGTGGAACAGAGGACTGCCGCAGCGAGAAGGAATCACATTTTCTGCCAGGATAACAGGAATTTACCTGCATGCTATGCTGCCTGTGGTTACACACTAGCTGCACATTGAGGGGGGGAATTCATGAAAATGGCCGAATACAGATGAGGAACACGCAAGGCAATGTGCATGCACTCAATGGCACCCTGCACCATGGGGGAAATGCAGGGAACAGCACCAACTGCTGTACATGGCCTTCTTTGATCTCACAAATGCCTTCGACACTGTCAACCGTGAAGGATTATGGAGTGTTCTCCTCAAATTCGTCTGCCCTCAAAAGTTTGTCACCATCCTCCGCCTGCTTCACGACGACATGCAAGCCGTGATCCTGACCAACGGTTCCACCACAGACCCATTTCACGTACGAACCGGGGTCAAGCAAGGCTGTGTCATCGCACCAACGCTCTTCTCGATCTTCCTTGCTGCAATGCTCCATCTCACCCTCAGTAAGCTCCCCGCTGGAGTGGAGCTAATTTACAGAACAAATGGGAAACTGTTCAACCTCCGTCGCCTCCAGTCCAGATCCAAGTTCGTCCCATCCTCTGTCATCGAATTACAGTAGGCAGACGACGCTTGCGTCTGCGCTCACTCGGAGGTCGAACTCCAAACCATCATCAACACCTTCACCAAAGCGTATGAGAGCATGGGTGTTACACTAAACATCCGTAAGACAAAGGTCCTCTACCAACCTGCCCCCACCACACAGTACTGCCTCCCAATTATCAAAATCCACGACAAGGCCTTGGACGACGTGAACCTCTTTCCATACCTCGGGAGCCTACTGTCAACAAGCGCAGATGTCGACGACGAAGTCCAACACCACCTTCAGTGTGCCAGTGCAGCCTTCGGTCGCCTGAGGAAGAGGGTGTTTGAAGACCAGGACCTCAAACCCGGCACTAAGCTCATGGTCTACAGAGTAGCAGTGATACCCGCCCTGCTGTATGCCTCAGAGACATGGACCATGTACAGCAGGCACCTCAAAGCATTGGAGAGGTACCGCCAACGCTGCCTCCGCAAGATCCTGCAAATCCATTGGCAGGATAGGTGCACCAATGTCAGTGTTCTTGCTCAGGCCAACATCCCCAGCATCGAAGCTTTGACCACGCTCAATCAGCTCCGATGGATGGGTCACATCGTCCGCATGCCTGATACGAGACTCTCAAAACAAGTGCTCTACTCGGAGCTCCGGCACGGCAAGAGAGCCCCAGGTGGGCAGAGGAAATGCTTCAAGGACACCCTCAAAGCCTCCTTGAAAAAGTGTAACATCCCCACCGACACCTGAGAATTCCTGGCCTAAGACCGCACAAAGTGGAGGAGAAGCATCCGGGAAGGCGCCGAACACCTCGAGTCTCTTCGTCGGGAGCAAGCGGAAGCCAAGCGCAGGCAGCGCAAGGAGCGCACGTCAACCCAAGCACCCCACCCACCCGCCCCTTCAACCACCGTCTGCCCCACCTGTGACAGAGACTGTAGGTCCCGCATTGGACTCATCAGTCACCTGAGAACTCATTTTTAATGTGGAGGCAAGTCATCCTCGGTTACGAGGGACTGCTTAAGAAGAAGCACCATGGGGATGCCTGCAATCTGTATAAAACATCATACTCACTCCTCCTGCTTGCCTCTGGCAAGAGGGAATGAGATGAATGTGTATTTCATTGTATCGAGAGCCTCAATGACCTCCCTTACAGCAGTGCTCTGCAAACTGTGAGATGCTGCTTATATCTCCAGCCACAGGCAATGCTGTCCTTGCTCTGCTTTGAGGCTGCAGTTGTGGCTGCAGCACTTGACAGATTTCACTCACAGCCTCTTTTGTGAAGCAAAGATGTCTCAAGCATTGGAAGAATTGTGCCCTGAACTCGCTGGTAATGGCCTCCTGCTGACAGCTCTTCTCTCCCTCCTCCTCCCTCTTCTAGCAGCTTGTCCAGATCTGCCAGTCATATTTCATTCCCAGAGGAAGCCCTACCAGCTCACCCGTATCTGGAAGCAACTTCTTTCAGTACAACATTTTATATGACAAATAAAAGTACTGCAAGACCAGCCAGACCACTCCCTGTAGAGTATTCAATTTTTAGCCAAGTATAGGAAACTTCCAAATACATGCATAATTGCTCCAGGAGCTAGAAGAAATAATCCAACACCTAACCTTAAAGTATTGCATGATCCCTTTAAATAGTGCTGGTTGGCGGGGGGTGGGGAGGGTTGCGGTCCTTCATGCCATGTAACATCGTGTACAGCTTGTGAGGTTAATGGGGATTGGCTGAAGTGTGGAGTTGCAAAATGGTAGCAGTGTCTTCAAATCAGCATTGCACACTGATTCGCGTCATGATCTCGCTGCTCTGCGAACCCCTTTACCAAGATGGCATCCTGCACACTTCCCATCAGAAGTCTTTGCACGCATCTTGAACACCATTTTGAAACCTTAGGTGGCCGTGTAGCACCTAAAAGATGTTGCACTACATGGCTGAATTTAACCCCCGTGAAGTTTAAACAAATTTGCATATTTCCTTTTATATCAAAAACTCCATAGCTGTACTCAGAGTTGCCAAAATATTCCACTTAAATATACGTGTTTAAATCAAGACTTTATTAAGAACCTCCCTTTATCTTAATTATGGTACAATCCTTCCACAGCTTCCTACTTGTTTCTATGAATTCACATCAAGCCTCAAGTATGACACCTGAAGTATGCAACATTAAAAATTCATAGACACACTCCAACATTATATATACACTGATCTAAACTGATCTTGTGATCTATTTACAGCATGGTAATATCAGAATTATATCAGTATGAAGATGGCAAGGTGGTTGGGTTGCCATCCCAGTATGACAGTAGTATCAATGCAGTCAAAATACCTGATCTAAACCATTTCATCTATTCGGCTTAGGATTTAAAATTGCCAAGTTTGCACTCAAGTGGAGCCTATAGTGGATTAACTTTAGCACAGACTTTACCGTTCACACAGGACACTGCCTTTAAATGATGATACAAAAGGAGTCTTTGGAAGATGTCTTTACCATTAACCTGCCTAACTAGATCTCTAACATTTGAAGTATCAGCTATTTGAATTTTTTTTTAAATTAGAGGCAACAGCAGATTTACTTATATTGGGCAGCAGAAGAAGTTGATGCTCTAGTTTCTCAAATTGAACATAGAACTAATCTTTCTTCAGAAAGTTGTTTTTTGAAACTTTGAAATGCATTTAGTGCGCTGGAAAAAAATGTTTATTTTTTTACAGAATGCAGCAGATTTTCCAATTTGAGAAAAAAAGAAAATCAATAAAGAAAATCCCACTCTTCCGTAGTTGTTATCTGTTGTGTACACATGATTGTTTCATTTTCTTTCTGTTTGTCCCTTTAGTGTGCAATGCTTATTCTCTATAGCTGTGCCTCCAAGACTGTGACATTGAGGTAACCTTGTTCCATCCGCAACAGCCAAAATACAAGTTTTGAAAATGGTAAATGATACATGCATTCAGGGGGCGGTGCATCACCAGAACTGAATTAACTTTTCAGAAAAGTACTTCCATTGATTTTTTTATAAATGTGACATGATGTCCAAAACCGTACTGTTGATTACTGTAGGAGAAATGTCCTATGAATTACATGAAATATGTTCTCAAAATTGAGTCAGACTGCTAGGAATACGAAGAAGGGAAAGTGCTACTGCTAATTAAACCATAATAAGCATATACAAACAAAACATTCTTTACCAGGGCTAGAAAACAAGCCATCAAGACCGCAGACCACCAGATGACTCCTCAAGGGAGGCATAAAGATGTCTTGCCTTGTCTGGACCTGTGTGTGATCCCTTTGGTAGCAAAGACCTGAGAATCTAGGGAGTAAACTAGTGACCTGGCATATGTAGGTACTGGTGCTTCATTGGTTTGGAGGTTATCAAGGTTGTGTGAGATGATTAGTACCTGAGGGCAGAACTCTTCAAACACGTGTCTCTCAGATTGGTCAACAGAATTGAGGTGGTTTCTTTTGAAATAAAGGATATATGATAATAAGATGGTATTTTGACCCTAAAGCCCTCTGTTCTCAATTTTCAGTCTTCGGTTCTCAGTCTTCATTCTTTAGTTTAGTTCTATTCTTTTAGTGGTCTTTCTAGTAGAAAGTGTAGGAGTTCTGTAATTAGTATATTTAGAAAAGTCTCTCTGTGTAATCAGAAAGTGCATCTCCAACAAAGAGATAGAACAGTTAAGATTGTACGGCTATGCTAGCTAGTTACAGCCAATACAGCTAGATACAGGCAGATAGAAGTGTGTAACTTAGATGTACAAATTCCAATGGAATCAAGGGAGGTGAGATTTAAGCTTGCTAGTTTAGATACAGCTACCAGTTTGGAAGGTGAATTTATCCAGGAGCCAAGGGACCATGAGGACTGGATAACACCTCTACAGACAGAGTTCATCAGCCTGAAGTCCCAGAGGGCTAATTGCATTCTCCCAGATGAAGGTGAGGCAACCAGCTCATAAGGACAAGGGTTGTATAAGTTCTATAAACATTGGTAACTACAAGCTACAAGCATATATACTTTAAATCTATTCAATAGACTGGCTTTGTAATGTTATTAACTTGTCAGCTATCTAAGGACTCTAATCCTAAATTAATTTCACCAATTTATATCAATTTCAGACACTGATCTCAACTTTAAATTTATAATCAGTAAGCAGCTAATGTTGAATTCCTGTGACTAACTGAGCTTCATTTGTAACCTTGGCTATTTATTTAATCAAGTAAGCTATCTACTAATTACTGGCATACTTAATGTTTGAGTGTAAGTGCTGCTAATTATGATTCTACGATTAATACGTAATTGTTAGTTCTTGACTATGTGGTCTGACTTCTTCGATAATTGGCAAAAAAGGGATAATTCATTCAATCAGTGGCTTGCACAGATCCTGATGTGATGTTGGTAGTGTAAATGTTAATATGATCTGAACTGGTTGATGGAAGACAAATTTAGAAGCCATTCACTCCTAGACATAGACTGGGTGGTAAACTCCAGATGGTTCCTTGACGAGGAGTTAAGGTGAAGGGGTTAAGGATTTGTTTGGTGTCCTTGATGAATAATCCTGTCAAGGTATCAATCCTAGTGTTCTCACATTACACAGAATGATTAGAAAATTGACAAAAACAACTTTCAGTTTCTTATCTTTTTATTTTCTAAAACAAAACTTGTGAAAAGAGCGCGGACCTGAGCAAGAGCGGCGGCGGCAGCAGCAGCAGCATAACGGGAGAGGCGGACAAGGCCCAGGACAGAGCGCGGAGCTGAGCGGGAGTGGAGGCAGCGGCAGCAGCATTAAGGAAGAGGCGGAGAAGACCCAGGACAGAGAGCAGACGTGAGCGGTAGCAGCGGAGGCAGCATAAAGGGAGCTGAGCAGTGATTCAAAAAAACACAAGAAGTGACGTCACAGGATAGCTGGTAACTGATTGGTTGGCAAAGGTCACACTGTCTTTTTTCTTGTCAAGTTAGGGGCCGGGGTTAAATAGCTGGTTAGGGATAAAGCAGGAGCTTGGAGATTACTAACTGTTAATACTATATTAAATTAGTAACTGTTAATACTATATTAAATTAGTAACTGTTAATACTATATTATATTAATAACTTGAATTAGATACATCTTAGTCTTAAGTTTCTGTAAAGTTAGTTAATAGTCAAATAAATAAAGGCATGGCAGGTAAACTCGGTCCAGTAGAATGCATATCCTGTGCCATGTGGGAACTCCAGGACGCTTCCAGTGTCCTGGACAACCACATATGCAGGAAGTGTCGTCAGCTGGAGGAACTCGAACTCCAGCTTTCGTAGCTTGAACAGTAGCTGGCGTCACTGCGGTGCATCCGCGAAGCTGAGAGCTACGTGGATAGCACGTTTCAGGAGGTGGTCACCCTGCAGCTAAGGAGTGTGCAGCCAGAGAGGGAATGGGTGATGAGGTAAAGAGTACAAAAGCGTTCAAATTATGATAAACCTCTATAAAACACTGGTTCGGCCTCAACTGGAGTATTATGTCCAATTCTGGGCATCACACGTTAGGAAGGATGTGAAGGCCTTAGAGAAGGTGCAGAGAAGATTTACCAGAATGATTCCAGGGATAAGGGACTTACATGGATGGACTTGAGTAGCTGGGGTTGTTCTCCTTAAAGCAGAGAAGATTGAGAGGAGATTTGATAGAGGAGTTCAAAACCATGAGGGGTCTGGACAGAGTAAATAGAGAGAAACTGATGTGCCTTCAATAACCACAAAACTAGAAGTTATAGACTTTAACAAGTTGGCTTTTAATCACTAAGATCAGAGCTAACATCTCAACACACCAACTGGCTCACAGGAATGAGTCATACAGATCCTGAGATCTTTAAGTAAGAGAAGTCAGGGGCGGAGCCAAGAGCCAAGACCTGGAACCTTCCAGGTTAGTCAGGAAAGAGGAAGCGAAACTATACACCGTGTGGGGGAGGGTAATATACATGAGTGCAAAACGGATACAGGCAAGACAAACAGATTTCATTACAGAAACTGTTCCCATTGGCGGAAGGGTCGAGAACCAGAGGACACAGATTTAACGTGATTGGCAGAAGGAACAAAGACGACATGAGGAAAAACTTTTTTACTCAGCGAGTGGTTAGGATCTGGAATGCAATGCCTGAAAGGTTGGTGGAGGCAGACTCAATCATTGCTTTCAAAAGGGAGTTGGATAAGTACCTGAAGAAAAAATATTTGCAAGGGCGGGGGAGTGGAACTAGCTGAAGTGCTCTTGCAGAGAGCTGGCACGGGCTCGACGGGCCGAATCGCCTTCATCCGTGCTGTAACCATTCTCTGATTCTATCCAATAAAGCTGAAAATTAAAACTCAAGAATATTGTACAATTGTGGTCATTTACCCCTCTGCTCTAGTAAAATGTCACGTATAAACCAGGCTCCTCTACTTCCCAAACCCCAAGATCCTTGGGTGCTGTTAGCTGTACCTACTGGGAGGATCAGGAAACCAAATACATAATCTATATTCTAAACTGTTGTTGTGTCGTCGATGGTAGAAATTTTAAGAGTGGCAGTGGTAGGGATTTGGGGACTATATCCTGTTAGTAATATCGGTGGATAAATGCTTAAAGTGTCCACATGACATTCCTCTGCCCACTATTCCAATATTTGACATTAGCCAGTCTTCTTATAAGCATTAACTCATTTAAAATAAAACGAGGGAATGTCTTAGCTAAAATAATGGGCAAAGGAATGTCATAAACTTGTTAAGCATTCATCTATTAATATTGCCAACAAAAACTTCTAGACTTATAACCTTTAGAAGGCTGCAATAATAAACATTTCAACTAGATTTCTGTGACTGTTTCTCTGTAGAAAATCACCGAACCCAATGGCCATCTATCAAAAATAGAATAAAATTCCATATTTGGTGGCAACAAATGAAAACCAATTTTGCTTATGATATAAAAGCTCCTTCATTAAGATAGTGCTGCTGGACAGATGTTACTGCTGTATTATCTGTGATCTGCCACAGTTTAAAATTCTCCTGTCCAACAAGAGCGTTGCAGCAAAGCTTGCCAGATCTGACATCATGTGGTAATATAAACTCCTGTAAACTTATCCCATATGTTTTCACCAGTTGACCACTAATCATTCAGAATGCGTAATGTTTGACTGTTAAAGTAATGAATGCTACAGTATCGCAGATGTACCATAGAGGCAGGAATTGAGGAAGGTTAACCTATTATGGTAAAAATGTATGTAGATGGCATGTTCTGTAACTGCTAATTAATGTGGCAGGCAGGATAGATTTCAATGTATTTGTTTATTATACTTTTATAAGCAGTAGAGGACATTTCACAGAGAAAGCAGAAATATGCCATTTTTGGAAAAAGGGTGTTATAATGAGGGAGATTTGTTTCTGACCTTTACTGGCATCTTCACACTGAACCGTGGCCAAGTGATTAGGAAGTACAATTTTTAGTTGTGCAATGAATTATTTGTTTAAGTCGCAAGCAAAGCTTTAAGTGACTTACAGTTGTTGTGTATGTACCTTTAAGAGAAGAACTGATTCTATACTGCAGTACTGGCAGTGACCACCCCTGTATAAAAAGCCATAGCAGGCTTCTGTACTTCAGTCTTGAATTACTCTCTGTTCAGTAAATACCTGTTTTATTGTTCTCCTGCAGTCTGAGTATTATTGATCCTCGGACACTACACTGGCGACGGGCAGGTTTGAACTCACCTGCAGTACTGCATCACCTCATGGGGATATTTTCCCTAAAGAGAAGCTTCTTGGAGATCGAAGTCAGAACGGCGGGCGTCGACCGTGGGCAACCGCCCAGAGATCCATCGGAGAGTTGCAGGGGAGGCTGTGGAGAGCTGGGCCTGGCTCCCCAGTCGAGGTGTTCCAGCAAGTCGTGCTGGTAGCAGGTAGTGCGCTGACCCTTCCGGACTGCGGCGGGCTCGGGCTCGATTGAGCAGCTCTGCAAAGGGGCCGTGCAGCGTCATCGGGAGGAAGAGAGAGAGAGAAGGTGGAGCGCACAGGGCGCGGTCGGTGCTCAAGAACAGGGCAGCGTGGAGAGGATAGAATGCGGGGAAGGAAAAGTGAGGCGCGCCGAAGCCGCGGGTCGCCGCCATTACCCTGTAGAACGCTAGGAGCAGCGTGGCAGCAAGGGGAAGAAGGAAAAGCGCGGGAGGCGCCATTTTATTCCATTGGGGAAGAAGGAAAAGCGCGGGAGGTGCCATTTTATTACATTGGGGAAGAAGAAAAAGCGCGGGAGGCACCATTTTAAATCACCCAAGATGCCGAAGAGTGGCAGTATCACTGCTTTCGACAACGAGGAAGAAGACTGGACCACGTATGTGGAAAGAATTGAAGTGTACTGCAATGCCAATGAGGTGGCCAATGGAAAGAAGGCGTCGGTATTATTAAATTTGATGGGCGCGAGAATGTACGGCCTATTGCGGAATTTAATTACCCCAGCTAAACCAATGGAGAAAAGTTTTGAAGAGATTGTTAATATCTTACAGGAACACCTAAACCCTACACCGCTGCTGATAGCAGAAAGATTCAAGTTCCATAAAAGAAACCAGCACAAAGATGAGAACAATGCTGACTATCTTACGGAACTACGCAAGTTATCGAAGCACTGCCAGTTTGGAGCAGGACTGGCAGACACCTTACGGGATAAGTTTGTCTGCGGGCTCCAGAGTGAAGGAACCCAGAAACGACTACTTTCGGAAAAGGACCTGATGCTAGAACAGGCTTTCAGCGTGGCAGTATCCTATGAAGCAGCAGCACGGGGAGCTGCGGAAATACAACAGAAACCACAAGAATACAGCACTAACGAAATGGCGTATGGAGCAGAAAAGTGCTATCGCTGCGGCAGAACAACCCATGATCAGAAGGACTGCTGGTTTAAGGACAAAGTATGCAGGCAATGCGGGAAAATGGGACATATAGCAAGAGTCTGCAGGTCGGGAAAGAAAACCAACACTACAAGAACTACTAAGGAAAAGTACAAGAAAGTAAAAAAAAATGACAGATAGTAGTTCGGAAGATCAGGAGAGTGATAATGACTCCGGGAGCAGGAGACTAAGTTGTCTAAAGTTACACAACGTGATCGCAAAGGAGGATCACTGAACCATTTGGGTCACCCTCATGATAGCAGGGTCCCCAGTAAAGATGGAATTGGATACAGGATCAGCCCTAACTGTCATGAATCGATGAGACTATGAGCAGCTATTCTCACACATACCCTTGAAGGACACATCCATTGTATTGAAGACATACACGGGGCAAAAAGTCTACCCCAGAGGAAAAATAAGGGTGCCAGTTGAATACAACGGCAAGGAAACACAGAAACTGTATCTGTATATACTACCGGATGGAGGACCACCACTATTGGGACGTGAATGGATCCGAAAAATACAATTGGATTGGCATTCCATTCAGGCGCTAACTGTGACTGATAAAAAGGATGATGACGTCACACCTGGACGACTGTCAAAAATTCTAACTGACGCGAAAGAGGTGTTCCAACAAGGACTTGGGGCTCTAAAAGGAGTAAAGGCAATGATAAAAATCGAAGATAACACAAACCCAAAATTTTTTAAGGCCAGACCGGTACCTTACGCGATCCGCCCAGCCGTTGAAGCAGAGTTGGAGAGTCTGGAGCGTTCGGGTGTGCTGTCCAAGGTGGACTGGAGCGAGTGGGCCACACCCATCATTCCTGTAATGAAGAAATCATTGAGCAGCACGCCTGGGGAACCAAAAAAGGTTCGCATCTGTGGGGACTTCAAGGTAACTGTGAACTCAGTCCTGCACACAGTACAATATCCACTTCCACGGATAGAAGGTATTTTCGCCTCACTATCTGGAGGGAAACGCTTTACAAAGATTGATCTGGCCCAAGCGTATCTGCAAATGGAGGTGGAAGAAGCATCTAGGAAATACCTCACGATAAACAATCACAAAGGCCTTTACCAGTACAATCGACTGGTATTCGGGGTAGCATCAGCCCCGGCTATTTGGCAGAGGGCGATGGAACAAGTCCTGCAAGGGATCCCGGGGACCCAGTGTTATTTGGACGACATCCTGGTTACGGGCGAAAATGACAGTGAACACCTTGCCAACCTGGAGCAGGTGCTCACGAGATTACAGGAATATGGGCTACGAGCCAACCGCCCCAAATGCGAGTTCTTCAGGAGACAAATCTCGTATTGTGGCCACATGATTGATGAGGAAGGGTTGCATAAGTCGCCGGACAATATTGAGGCTGTAGTCAAGGCTCCAGCACCGGAAAATGTGTCGCAACTGAGGTCGTTCCTCGGGTTGGTGAACTACTACCATAAGTTCTTGCTGAATTTATCTACAATTCTGCACCCACTGAACGCCCTACTGCAAACTGGAGTAACATGGAAATGGAGTGATGAGTGTAAGCGTGCCTTTCAGAAATGTAAATGCCTAATCACTTCAAAAGAAGTATTGGCCCACTACAATCCAAAACTACCGATTCGGTTAGCATGTGATGCGTCTCCCTACAGCATCGGAGCGGTGCTGTCACACAAATTCCTTGACGGTTCAGAGAGGCCAATAGCCTTTGCGTCGCGCTCGTTAGCCTCAGCCGAGCGTAACTACACCCAGATTGATAGGGAGGCCCTCAGCCTGGTGTGGGGGGTGAAGAAGTTCAATCACTATCTGCGCGGGCAGAAACTCACCCTACTGACTGATCATCAGCCCCTGGTCTCCATTTTTAACCCAAAGAAGGGCGTTCCGGTGATGACGGCGCAACGGCTGCAAAGATGGTCACTTTTTCTAGGAGCACATCAGTACGACATAGAGTACAAGTGTACGAAACAGCATGGAAACGCTGATGGGCTGTCGCGCCTACCGTTGCCTACGGTAGAGGAAGCACCTGCAGTGGACCCTGTTGAGGTATTCCATGCGACCATAGTCGAATGTCTACCTGTTACAAACTCAAGTATAGAGAAGGAAACCCGAAATGACCTGACACTCTCTCGGGTCTATGATTTGACGGTGAAGGGATGGCCAGCACATGGTGACTCACTGTTGCCAGCATTCTCGCCAAGGAGAGAACAGCTGTCAGTGTGCCGGGGGACCTTGATGTGTGGATCCCGAGTGGTAATTCCACCCAAGTTGAGAGATAGAGTGCTCAATGAGCTTCATGAGGGTCATCTGGGAGAGGTAAAAATGAAGAGCCTAGTCAGGGCGTTTGTGTGGTGGCCGGGAATCAATAAAGAAATTGAGGATATGACCAAGAGATGCACAGGATACCAGAAGGTCCAAAACGCTCCACCACAGGCCCCGCTACATCCATGGGAGTGGCCCTCATCTCCATGGCAATGGGTACACACTGATTTTGCTGGTCCATTTATGGACTCAATGTTCCTAATCGCTGTGGACGCCCATTCAAAATGGCCAGAGGTCATCAAAATGTCCTCCACCACCACGGAGAAAACTATTGCAGTCCTACGGACCATCTTCACCAGGAATGGCTTGCCAGAACAGATTTGCTCCGACAATGGGCCACAGTTTGTGTCCGAGGATTTCCGGAAGTTTCTGAGGAATAATGGGGTGAAACATTACACATCTGCCCCATATCATCCAGCCACAAATGGATTGGCTGAGAGGTTTGTTCAGACCTTTAAAAAGGCAATAAAGGCAATGCATAATGACGACATACCACTACAACACAAGGTGGATAATTTCTTGTTTGCTTACCGGAATGCGACACATGCAGTCACCAACCAAACTCCAGCCATAATGTTCTTCAACCGAAGGCTAAGATGTCGCCTGGATTTGCTCAAACCAAACATAAGACGAGATGTTGAGGATAAGCAATTCCAGCACATAAATGAGAAGCCAACCAGGAGCTTCAAGATAGGGCAGCCAGTCTTGGCCCGCGACTACCGAACAGAAAAATGGCAGCCAGGAACGATATGCACACAGCAGGGACCACTAATGTAAACAGTGGACGTTGGAGAGAGCATCATGAGACGCCATGCTGACCAGATTCTAGAGCCACAGGAACAAGCCAAACCCATACCACGAGCAGGTGCACCTGGTAATCATAATCATAATCATAATCATAATCAACTTTATTGTCATTGTTAGTGCACAAGTGCAGTACAACGAAATGTAGGCTTGCGGCTCCCGAGAGTGTACATTTAGATTAAGACATTTAAACATTCAACATTCATTTGGCTTGTAATACATTAACATAAACATAACCATAATAAAGTGCATTGGCAGATGTGCAGGCTTTAGAGTTTATTTGTGGAGTTCAGTAGGATGACAGCCCTGGGAAAGAAGCTGTTCCTAAATCTGGTCGTTCGGGTGCGAATGCATCTGTAGCGTCTCCCAGATGGCAGGAGGGTGAACAGACTGTGGCTGGGGTGGGTAGGGTCTTTGATGATGGTCCGTGACCTCCGTAAACAGCGTTTCTGGTATATGTGCTCTATGGTCGGCAGCTGGGTGCCGGTAATGCATTGGGCAGTTTTGATTACCCGCTGCAGGGCTTTCCGGTCATAGTAGCTACAGCTGCCATACCAACCCGAAGTACAGATTGCGTCTACCTCAGAAGCAGTGGTATTGGAAGCTGACGAACCAACCAATGACAATGAGCCAGAATCAACTCCGCCGCAAGAACAGGATACTCGAGAAAGGCGTTATCCAGTCAGGATCAGGAAGCCTCCTCAAAGACTGAACTTATAAATGATTATTTCAGTTGATGTATATAGTACAGAGAAAATTGTAATTGTAATTAGTTATTATTTAGTTGTTAAATGAATGTTATGTACTGTTTATCTAAAAGGGGAGGAATTGTTGTGTATGTACCTTTAAGAGAAGAACTGATTCTATACTGCAGTACCGGCAGTGACCACCCCTGTATATAAAGCCATAGCAGGCTTCTGTACTTCAGTCTTGAATTACTCTCTGTTCAGTAAATACCTGTTTTATTGTTCTCCTGCAGTCTGAGTATTATTGATCCTCGGACACTACAACAGTAAGTCTTAAAAATAATGCTGGCAAGACATTGAATGCTCTGCTCAACTCTTTTACAGTGTTTTATGAAGCTTGTAATATTGATTTTTGTTTGGTTTTGGTTTCTGTTTTAAGAAAAGCAGAGAAGTCTGTTACAATCTGTCAGGTGATTGTAAATCCATCATGGGATCGCAACTGTGCAATGAGTGACCAGTGTGATTGCTGGACCTTTGTTATTCTTTAACATACTGTAATTAAAGGGGCACACTCTGTCCTTTACATTGACATTGTGCTGATAACATATTAATTCTTGGGGAAAAAAATAAAAGTAAAGTACCTGATAAACATCTGGTGTCAATTAAATTAATTGCTTATGATTAATGAGCGTGGAAACAGGTGAGGCATTGATTAATATTTTTAGGAAGTTCATTAAGACAGGAGCTTACAGGGAATATATTTGAGGATTCAAGGATACCAAATGTTTTGCTGACATTCAGAGAAGGAATCTAGGGGATAAGTTTGCTCAAGTGGGGAAAATCTAACAGAATCGTAAGAAATATTCAGGGTGTCGTTGGAAGCAATGGCTTGTGTTTCACCAAGATGCTGGAATTCTTTAAAAAAGTAACTAAATTGGTTGTGAAGATAATGGGGCAGCAATAACCTACTTGGATATTCCAAAGGCACCTCACGGAAGATGAAGTTCTTCATTGGCGGTTTACAAAACAGATTAAGACTCGTGGCAAATTAACGAATTGGATGGTTAACTGTTTTAGCAATGGAAAAAAGAAAGTTATAATAAATGACAAAAGATATAGCTGGGCCAGTGACTAATATGCAGAGATGTGATCTGAGTCCTCTGCTGTACTCAAATGGTATGCAGGAGGCCATGTTGTACAGTATAGAAGTTATTGATGACACCAAACTATGCAGGTAGGTGCTAAACATATGCAACATTATCAGATTTAAAAGGCATCTAATCTAATTACGTGCATCAGCTAAAGAATAGTATATGAATTTTCATTATGGATAAATGTAAAGCAGAACAGGATATACATTTGGACCCCTCCCTCTGGCCTCTTACCCTCTCTAGATCTTTTCATTACTAACTGCCAACGTGACTTCGGCCGTCTCAATTTCTCTGCTCCCCTCTCTCACTCCAACCTACCTCCCTCTGAACTTGCAGAACTCCGTTCTCGCCGATCCAACCCTAACACCATCATTAAACCTGCTGATAAGGGTGGTGCGGCTGTTGTTTGGCGATCCGACCTCTACCGTGCGGAAGCTGAACACCAACTCTCCAACACCTCCTCCTACCTCTGCCTGGACCATGATCCCACTAGCAAACATCAAGCCATTGGTTCCAAGACTGTCACTGACCTCATCTCCTCTGGAGATCTTCCCTCCATGGCCGCCAAACTCATAGTCCCCCAACCCCACACAGCCCACTTCTACATCCTTCCCAAGATCCACAAACAGGACTGCCCTGGTAGACCCATCGTTTCAGCCTGTTCTTGCCCCACGGAACTTATCTCTTCCTATCTTGACTATTTTTTCTCCCCTTGTCCAGTCTCTTCCAACCTACATTCGCAACTCTTCCGACGCCCTCCGTCACTTTAACAGTTTCCAGTTTCCTGGCCCCAACCGTCTCCTTTTCATGATGGACGTCCAATCCTTCTACACCTCCATCCCCCACCAGGACGGCCTGAGGGCACTCCACTTCTTCCTTGAACAGAGGCCCAACCAGTCCCCTCCACCGCCACCCTCCTCCGCCTGGCTGAACTTGTTCTCACATTGAACAACTTCTACTCTGACTCCACTCACTTCCTCCAAAGTAAAGGTGTTGCTATGGGAACCCGCATGGGCCCTAGCTATGCCTGCCTATTCATGGGATATGTGGAACATTCTTTGTTCCAGTCCTACTCAGGTCCCCTCCCTCACCTCTTTTTCCGGTACATCGATGATTGTATCGTGCCATTTCCTGCTCTTGCCCTGAACTAGGTAAGTTCATTCACTTTGCTTCCAATTTCCACCCTTCCCTCACCTTCACATGGTCCATCTCCGACTCTTTCCTTCCCTTCCTTGACTTCTCCATCTCGACAAACATCCACTACAAGCCCACTGACTCCCACAGCTACCTGGACTACACTTCCTCCCACCCCGCTTCCTGTAAGGACTCTATTCCATTCTCCCAGTTTCTCAGTCTCCGCCGCGTCTGTTCTGACGATGCCCCCTTCCATACCAGTGCTTCCGACATGTCTTCCTTTTCCCTCAACCGAGGATTCCCTCCACTGTGGTTGACACAGCCCTTGACCGTGTCCGTTCCATTTCCCGCACTTCTGCTCTAACCCCTTCCCCTCTCTCCCAGAACCATGATAGGGTTCCCCTTGTCCTCACCTTTCACCCCACCAGCCTCCACATTCAACGGATCATCCTCCGCCATTTCTGCCACCTCCAGCGTGATCCCACCAGTAAACACAGCTTCCCCTCACCTCCCCTTTCAGCATTCCGAAGGGACCACTCCCTCCGCGACATCCTGGTCGACTCCCCAATCACCCCTAATAGCCCTTCTCCTTCGCCTGGCACCTTCCCGTGCAAGTGCAGGAGATGCAACACATGCCCTTTTACCTCCTCCCTTCCCACTGTCCAGGCCCCCAAACACCCCTTCCAGGTGAAACAGCGATTTACTTGTACTTCTTGCAATTTAATATACTGTATTTGCTGCTCACGATGCGGTCTCCTCTACAGTGGGGAGACCAAACGCAGATTGGGTGACCGCTTTGCGGAACACCTCCGTTCAGTCCGTAAGGGTGACCCTGAGCTTCCGGTCGCCTGTCACTTTAATTCTCCGCGTCACTCCCACTCTGATCTCTCTGTCCTCGGCCTATTACATTGTTCCATTGAAGCTCAACGTAAGCTCAAGGAACAGCACCTCATCTTTCGGTTAGGCACTTTACAGCCTGCCGGACTCAACATCGAGTTCAACAATTTCAGATAATAATCCCTGCCCCCATTTTTCATGCTGTATGATTTTTGCCATTCCCATTTGCAACATTTTATCTTTCCTGCCTCTTACAAAAGTACAGGATGTTCTTTCAATTCCTTCCTTCCCTCCGAATCCACCCCCCCAGCACCACCACCCCCCCCCCCCGCCCCCCCTGTCTCTGCATCTGCTTAATATCTGTTACAGCTCCAGCTTTTTCCAGTTCTGATGAAGGGTCCCAGACCTGAAATGTTAACTCTGTTTCTCGCTCCACAGATGCTGCCTGGCCTGCTGAGTATTTCCAGCATTTTCTGTTGTTATTACAGGATATATGTATTGTGTATACAGAAGTAAGGGATGTTTCCCAATGGCTCAGTTAGCTAAGGTAGTGAGCAGCTGAGAAAGGCGTCAGGTTTGATCTTCAGTCTCTGTCGAGTTAGCTAATCTCAGCTGGGACAAAGGGACAAATGCTATAAGTGGCCTCAGCAACCTGAGTTGAGGAGGGGGGATATCTAGGTTGCTGCTCTCAAATGCTTTTCAGCAATTCAACTCAAAGTGCATATGAGGACAGGATCAGACTCAGCTGATAAGTCTCATGATCCAATAGCCTACTAATATGCTGTAGGTTCATACATGAAGAATGGACACTTGGCTGAGGTACTAGAAGGTAATGGACCAAATTTCCAGCAGGGAAGCCATAACTTCAGGAGAGCAAGAGAGAAAAAGCAGAAGAAATTTATTTTTAAAAAGAAAGTGATTTTGATGACCCTTATAGCCAGCAGAGACAAAACACTCACCCCATGAGTTTGGAATAAAAACAGAAAATGCTGGAAATACTCAGCAGGTCAGGCAGCATCTGTGGAGAGAGAAACAGAGTTAATGTTTCAGGTCGATGACCTTTCGTCAGAACTGGAAAAAGTTAGAGATGTAACAGGTTTTAAGCAAGTGCAGGGGCAGGGAAAGGGGGGAAGGGAGGAAAGAACAAAAAAGGGAAGGTCTGTGATAGGGTGGAAGGCAGGAGTAATCAAATGACAAAAGGTATGATAGTACAAAGCAAAAGGAGATGGTAATGGGAGAAGTCAAGAAATAAAAGATGAGTCTAGAAGAGGTGTAAATGGGAATGACAGAATCATCAACAGCTGCCATCTGAAAAAATAGGGGCAGAGGTTATGGTCTGAAATTGTTGAACTCGATGTTGAGTCCAGCAGGCTGTAAAGTGCCTAATCGAAAGATGGGGTGCTGTTCCTCGAGCTTACATTGAACTTTGTTGGAACAGTAAGAGGCAGAGGACAGAGAGGTCAGAGTGGGAGTGGAGGGGAGAATTAAAGTGACAGGGGACTGGAAGCTCGGGGTCACGCTTACGGATTGAATGGCTATGTTCTGCAAAGTGGTCACCCAATCTGCATTTGGTCTCTCCAATGTAGGGGAGACCGCATCGTGAGCAGCGAATACAGTATACTAAATTGCAAGAAGTACAAGTAAGTCGCTGTTTCACCTGGAAGGAGTGTTCGGGGCCCGCCCTGGGAAGGGAGGAGGTAAAAGGACAGGTGTTGCATCTCCTGCGCATGCATGGAAAGGTGCCATGGGAAGGGGAGGTGATGTTGGGGATGATTGAGGAGTGGACTAGGGTGTCATGGAGGGAGCAGTCCCTTCGGAATGCTGAAAGAGGAGGGGAGGGGAAAATGTGTCTGGAGGTGGTGGAAATGGCGGAGAATGATCCATTAAATGTGGAGGCTGGTGGGGTGAAAGGTGAGGAAAAGATGAACCCTATCATGGTTCTGGGAAGGAGGGGAAGGGGTGAGAGCAGAAGTGCGGTAAATGGAACGGATACGGTCGAGAGCCATGTCAACCATGGTAGGGGGGAATCCTAGGTTGAGGGAAAAGGAAGACATATCGGAAGCACTAGTATGGAAGGTGGCATCGTCAGAACAGGTGTGACGGAGATGGAGAAACTGGGAGAATTAGAGTCCTTACAGGAAGTGGGGTGGGAGGAAGTGTAGTCCAGATAGCTGTGGGAGTCAGTGGGTTTATAGTGGATGTTTGCCGATAGCCTGTCCCCAGAAATGAAGACAGAGAAGTCGAGGAAGGGAAGGGAAGAGTCGGAGATGGACCATGTGAAGGTGAGGGAAAGGTGGAAATTGGAAGCAAAATGAATGAAATTTTCTAGCTCAGGGCGAGAGCAGGAAATGGCTCCAATAGAGTTATCAATGTACCGGGAAAAGAGGTGAGGGAGGGGACCTGAGTAAGACAGGAACAAAGAATGTTCCACATATCCCACAAAAAGGCAGGCAAAGCTAGGACCCATGTGGGTTCCCACAGCAACACCTTTAATTAAACTGAGTAGGATAGGAACATTCTTTGTTCCAGTTCTACTCAGGTCCCCTCCCTCACCTCTTTTTCCGGTACAATGATGACCGTATTGGTGCCATTTCGTGCTCTCGCCCTGAAACATTAACCCTGTTGCTCTCTTCACAGATGCTGCCAGACTTGCTGAGTATTTCCAGCATTTTTTGTTTATATTTCAGATTTCCAGCAGCTGCAGTATTTTGCTTTTTGTCGCATTAGTTTGGCTTAGATTCAAATCCATATTCTAAAGGAGGAAGGCGACCATGCTTTCTAACTCTCCCCCTATTGATTAGTAAAGATGGAAAAAGAAGTTAATTTGGGGTGATTACTAAGCACTTACTGAAGCTATGGAGCTATTAGTAACAATACCAATCAAGTAGTGGATGTATCTCAAGGGCATCTCATTACAAGATAAAATAAGTTCTGACAACCCTGTATAGTTATTGTAGTGTATGTACCCGTCTACCCTTAAGGAAATTATTGTATGTAACCGTTCACCTTTAAGGGAACTACTTTAAGTGTGGCACTACTTGTTTGGCTTCTGTATACTGTAATACCGACAGTGACCACACCAGTATATAAGTGTTGTGACAGGATAACTGGGGCAGATTCGCCCGGACCTCCGAATAGTAAAGACCTGTTTGTTGTTATTTCTGAAGTCTGTGTATTTATTAACTGCACAACCCACAGACTTTACAGTGGCGACGAGTCCGATCGTACCCTGCGGCACGATTACCAAAGCAAGAAGAGCGTCGAAGAGAGGAAACCGCCCTCGTCGTGCTGCTGGAAGAAAACACGAGGCTGCAGCAGGAGAAAGGTGGAGGACTTTAGCAACAAAAGCTTCCGTCTGCAACAGGCACTGACTACCCTTCTACCACGGTACAGAGTGAGCCGATCAGCAGGGAACAAGGCGGCCGAAGAGACTGTGAGTAGGGGAAGGTGTAGAGAATATCCGGAGGATAAGGGCAGAGCACTCGACCTCAGTCGAGGGGGAGCTGAGCCGGTCAAAAGTCGGGTCCAACGGTGTCGGGTGACAGCCGGACCGCGATCGGCGGGAAAAATCCGGGCAGCGACCGCAGCCACGAAGCGCTGAGCCTGCGAGTAGGCGCGGGAAGAGAAACCCAGCCGCAGCCGGGGAGGGAAACACCGGTCTGCGAGAGGGCTGGGGAGGCGAACGGGAACCGTGCGGGGGAGAGCCAGGTGCGGAGAGAGAGACTGCGAGGAGCCAGTCCAGCGGCTGAGCTGTTCTCCACCAATGGGGTACTCAGAGCCGGCAAAACCGAACGTACGGGAGTGGGAGAGAGAGACAGCCGAAAACGGGGTGAGAGACTGCGCGAGAGCCAGTCCAGCGGCTGAACTGTCCCCCGTTAACGGGGTGTACCCAGCGCCGGTAGAGCCGTGCGGCCGGGAGGAGAAGACAGAGCCGAGTAGGGGGAGCTGTGCGAGAGCCAGCCCAGCGGCTGAACCTGTCCGCTGCGGGGGAAGCATACCCCTTCCACCAGGAAGAAACGCGGGAAGCCACCATTAAGCGGAGGAGCCGACAGAAGCGGGAAACCGCCATTGAAGTGGGCGGGGAGAGAAAGGAAGAGCGGGAAACCGCCAAATTCGCGGGAAAAGCCGCCATCTTAGAAAAAAAAATACATAAGAATTTAAAGAAATATTTGTGTTGTACCCAAAGAAAGGAAGATGCCTAAGCGTGGGGACAGCAACGATTTTAACTCCCAAATAGAAGACTGGCCCACGTACGTGGAACGTATTGAGATACATTGTAAGGCTAACAAAATAGCTAAGGAGGAAAAAGCTGTAACCTTACTTAACATGATGGGTGCGAAAACATTCGGGTTGTTGAAACATCTTCTCTCTCCAGCTAAACCGGCGGATCAGACTTTCGAGGATATAGTAGCGGTGCTGAAGGATCACTTGAACCCCACACCGTTGAAGCTGGCTGAACGATTCAGATTCTATGCGAGAAGGCAGAAGAAAGACGGGAGCAACGCGGAATACTTGGTCGAACTGCGGAGGCTAGCGAAACACTGCCAGTTCGGAGGGAATCTGACAGAGGCACTGCGAGACAAGTTCGTATGTGGATTGTCCAAAGAAGGGACACAAAAGTGACTACTGGAAGAGAACAACCTCACACTTGACAGGGCTGTCCTTATAGCCGCATCATACGAAGCCGCAGCAAAAGGAACGGCGGTAATGCAGCGGAAGGCGGTGGCACTAGGGGTGGACCACATCACCTCGAGGACTACGAAATGCTATCGTTGTGGGAAGACAACACACGACCAGAAGCGTTGCTGGGGTAAAAACCAAGAATGCCGGAAATGTGGCAAGATCGGGCACATAGCTAAAGTGTGCTGGTCAGGAACGACGTACAACAATAACGAGTCCTCACAAAAATGGTACAGGAAGGTACAAGAGGCGACTAGGAAGAGTCTGAAGGAACAGAAGTCGGACTCACACTCCAAATGCAAAGGACTGGACAGTCTGAGAATCCACAACGTGAGCAATGAAGCTGACCGACAAACTATCTGGATAACGCTACAGATTGCAAAGGTCCAAGTAAAGATGGAAGTGGACACCGGATCGGCGTTGACGGTCATGAATAAGCATGACTATAAGAAATTTTTCAAGCATATTCCACTACGGGATACGGAACTAGTACTACAGACATACACGGGGCACAAAGTATTCCCCATCGGAATGATAGAAGTCAAGGTGAGATACAAGGATAAAGATCATCACCGGTTGGACCTGTATGTATTGCCTGAGGGAGGACCACCACTCCTGGGACGGGAGTGGATCCGAAAAATAAAATTGGACTGGCAGTCCCTAAACACCATGACGGTGGATTCCGAAAAAGAGGATGTCAAACCTGAACGGTTGTCCAGAATAATGGACGAAGCTAAGGAGGTATTCCAGCAAGGACTGGGAACACTGCGAGGTATTAAAGCAAAGGTTAAGATTGCAGAAAATGCAAGCCCGAAGTTTTTTAAGGTCAGATCAGTTCCTTACGCAATACGACCAGCGGTGGAGGCAGAACTGGAAGAACTTGAACGATCAGGGGTTCTGTCAAAAGTGGACTGGAGTGAGTGGGCCACGCCCATTGTTCCCGTCATGAAGTCCTCACCGAGTAATATGCCTGGAGGACCGGGGAAGGTCCGTATCTGCGGAGATTTCAAGATTACTGTGAATCCGGTGCTTCACACGGTACAATACCCGCTTCCGCGGATTGAAGATATCTTTGCTTCGTTGGCTGGAGGGAAACATTTCACGAAAATAGATCTGGCTCAAGCATATCTACAGATGGAGGTCGAGGAAGAGTCACGCCAGTACCTCACCATCAACACTCACAGAGGCTTGTATCGCTACAATAGGCTGGTCTTTGGGGTAGCTTCGGCGCCAGCAATTTGGCAGAGGGCCATGGAACAGGTGTTACAAGGAATTCCAACCACGCAGTGCTACTTAGATGACATTTTAATCATGGGAAAATATGAGGAAGAACACCTCACGAATTTGAAACTGGTACTCACCAGGTTGAAGGAGTATGGCCTTCGGGTTAATCGCAAGAAGTGTGAGTTCTTCCAAAAACGGATCTCATACTGCGGTCATGTCATTGACCGAGAGGGACTACATAAGTCACCCGAAAAGATAGAAGCGGTTGTGAAGGCCCCCGCCCCAGGAAACGTATCACAGTTAAGATCATTCTTGGGGTTGATTAATTACTATCGCAAGTTTCTGCCAATTTTATCCACGGTACTGCATCCGCTGAATGACCTGTTGCGGAAAGAAACACCATGGAAGTGGAGTGAGGAATGCAAAAAGGCTTTTCGCAGAAGCAAGGAGTTGATTACCTCTGAAGAAGTGTTGGCTCATTTCAACCCAGCATTACCCCTTCGTCTAGCTTGCGATGCTTCCCCGTACGGAATTGGGGCAGTACTCTCGCATAGGCTACCAAATGGCTCAGAAAGGCCAGTGGCTTTCGCGTCCCGATCCTTGACACCCGCGGAGCGAAATTACGCACAAATAGATAGGGAGGCCCTCAGTCTTGTGTGGGGCGTGAAGAAATTCAACCATTACCTACAAGGTAAAAAGTTCACATTGCTGACAGACCACCAGCCGTTGGTGTCCATATTCAACCCAAATAAGGCCGTTTCCACCATGACAGCACAAAGGTTACAAAGGTGGTCCATGTTACTTGGGGCACACCAATACGAAATTGAGTACAAAAGGTCTAAACAGCATGGGAATGCTGATGGGTTGTCACGCTTGCCATTGCCGATGGTAGAAGAAGCGAGTATAGTGGACCCAGTAGAGTTGTTCCACTCATCCATAGTGGAGTGTCTACCGATAACAAACTCAATGATTGAGAATGAGACAAGGAATGACCCGACTCTTTCACGAGTCTATGATGTAACGGTGGAGGGATGGCCAGCACAGAGCGAACCAACACTGCAAGCATTTGCACAGAGGAAAGAACAACTGTCAGTGTGTCGAGGGACCCTGATGTGTGGATCTAGAGTGGTGATTCCACCCAAACTCCAAAAGAAGGTGCTAAAGGAGCTGCACGAAGGACATCTGGGGGGAGTAAAGATGAAAAATCTAGCAAGAGCATTTGTGTGGTGGCCAGGCATTGATAGAGACATAGAGGAGATCATGAAGAACTGCCTAGGATGTCAGAGGGTTCAGAATGCGCCACCACAGGCTCCTCTGCACCCATGGGAGTGGCCCTCATCTCCCTGGCAAAGAGTACACATCGACTTTGCTGGTCCATTTATGGACTCGATGTTCCTAATAGCGGTAGATGCCCACTCCAAGTGGCCAGAAGTAATTAAGATGACCACCACCACGACGGAAAAAACCATCATGGTGTTAAGGACTATGTTTGCTCGGAATGGCCTGCCAGAACAGATCTGTTCTGACAATGGACCGCAATTTGTATCTGAGGAATTTAAGAAATTCTTAAAGAGCAATGGGGTTAAACATTACACGTCAGCCCCATACCATCCCGCCTCCAATGGATTGGCTGAAAGGTTTGTCCAGACCTTCAAGAAGGCCGTAAAGGCCATGAGTAATGAAGACATAAGTTTACAGCATAAGGTGGATAGTTTTTTGTTGGCATACCGAAATGCAACCCATGCGGTCACGAATCAAACTCCCGCGATGATGTTTTGTAATAGACGCCTACGATGTCGGCTGGATTTACTCAAACCAAACGTCAGAAGGGACGTAGAGAACCGGCAATTCCAGGGCATGAATGAAAGGGCCACTAGATCCTTCCAGACCGGTCAACGAGTTTTGGCCCGGGACTATCGTACTGAGAAATGGCAGCCTGGAACGATTGGAAAAAGGCTAGGGCCGTTGATGTACACTGTGGACATTGGAGACAATATAATAAGGCACCATGTTGACCAGATCATAGGGTCCGCCACAAATGGGCCTCCGACTTCACCACCTTACCCGGATAAGGTTGAGGAATTCCTTGAGTGTTTAAGGGATGGTTATCTGGATCAATATGTCGAGGAACCAACTCGGGAACAGGCTATATTGGACTGGGTACTGTGCAATGAGAAGGGACTAATCAGTAATCTTGTTGTACGGGGACCCTTGGGTCAGAGCGATCATAACATGATCGATTTCTCACTCGAAATGGAGAGCGAAGAAATTGACTCAGAGACTAAGGTCCTGAATTTAAACAAGGGGAATTATGATGCCATGAGACGGGAACTGAGTAGGTCTGATTGGACAACATTCCTGGGAGGACTGGAGGTAGATAAACAATGGCAAACATTTAAAGATAGAATGACAAAATTGCAAAAATTGTTTATACCAATCTGGCATAAAAGGAAATCTAAAAAGGTGACTCAACCGTGGATAACAGGGGAAATTAGAGACAGCATAAAATCCAAAGATAGGGCGTATAAAATAGCCAAAAAAAGCGCCAGAGCGGAAGATTGGGAACAGTTTAAGATAGAGCAAAGGAGGGCAAAGGGCATGATCAAGAGGGGCAAAATAGCTTACGAAAACAAGCTGGCGGAAAATATAAAAACTAACTCCAAAAGCTTTTATAAATATATCAAAAGGAAAAGACTGGTGAAAACCAAAGTTGGTCCATTGCAGTCAGATACGGGGGAATATATAATGGGAAATAAGGAAATGGCAGATCAACTAAATGCATACTTTGGGTCAGTCTTTACGAAGGAAGACACAAAAAACCTCCCTGGGATATCGGGAAAAATAGGGACATTGGCAAAGGAGGAACTGACGCAAATCAATATCTCTAAGGATATGGTGTTAAGGAAGCTAAAGGGATTGAAGGTGGACAAATCCCCAGGGCCTGATAACATGCATCCTAGGGTACTGAAGGAGGTGGCCCTAGAGATAGCGGATGCACTAAGGATGATTTTTCAGAATTCATTAGACTCGGGAACAGTGCCGATGGATTGGAGGGTAGCTAACGTTACCCCACTATTCAAAAAGGGGGGTAGGGAAAAAGCAGGTAATTACAGACCTGTAAGCCTTACATCAGTTGTGGGCAAAATGCTGGAGTCCATCATTAAGGATGAAATAGCGGAGCACTTAGCAAATGGGGACAGGATAGGACAGAGTCAACATGGATTTACAAAGGGTAAATCGTGCTTGACTAATCTATTGGAATTTTTTGAGGGAGTAACTGGTAGAATAGATGGGGGAGAGCCAGTAGATGTGGTGTACCTGGACTTCCAAAAGGCCTTCGATAAGGTCCCACATAAAAGATTAGCATGGAAAATTGAGGCTCATGGGATAAAGGGGAAAGTATTGGCGTGGATAGGGAACTGGCTGTCAGATAGAAAACAGAGAGTTGGAATAAACGGCTCATTTTCTGAATGGCAGGCAGTAACAAGTGGGGTACCACAGGGATCTGTCCTGGGCCCCCAGCTGTTCACAATTTACATTAATGACCTGGATCAGGGAGTCGGATGCAGCATTTCCAAATTTGCAGACGACACTAAACTAGGAGGGGGGGTGGGCTCAGAGGAAGAGACCAGGAAGCTCCAGAGCGATTTGGACAGACTGGGCGATTGGGCGGATAAATGGCAGATGCACTATAATGTGGACAAGTGCGAAGTTATCCACCTTGGGTGCAGGAACGGGAGGGCAAATTATTATTTAAATGGCAATAGATTGGGAGAGGGGGAAGTACAGAGAGACCTGGGTGTTCTTGTACACCAGTCACTGAAGGCGAGCATGCAGGTGCAACAGGCGGTCAAGAAGGCAAACGGTATGCTGGCCTTCATAGCAAAAGGGTTAGAATACAGGAACAGGGATACCTTGCTGCAGCTGTACAGGGCACTGGTGAGACCACACCTCGAGTACTGTGTACAGTTTTGGTCGCCTCATCTGAGGAAGGATGTTCTTGCCATGGAGGGGGTGCAGCGGCGATTCACCAGGCTGATACCAGGAATGGCGGGAATGACCTATGAGGAGAGACTATGCAGTTTAGGGATGTACACACTGGAGTTTAGAAGATTGAGAGGGGACCTCATAGAAGTGTATAAAATTCTGACAGGTCTAGACAGACTGGATGCAGAAGGAATGTTTCCCTTGGCGGGTGAGAACAGAACTAGAGGACATAATTTAAGGATAAGGGCTAAACCATTTAGGACAGAGATGAGGGGGAATTTCTTCACTCAGAGAGTGGTGAACCTGTGGAACTCATTGCCACAGAGGGCAGTGTACGCCAGCTCATTAAATATATTTAAGAGGGAATTAGATATATTTCTACGGGCAAAAGGGGTTAAGGGTTACGGAGAGAAGGCGGGGACGGGATACTGAATTAAAGGATCAGCCATGATCTCATCGAATGGCGGAGCAGGCACGAAGGGCCGAATGGCCTACTCCTGCTCCTATCTTCTATGTATCTATGTATCTATGAGACTGAGTTACCCAGAACACCTACGTCCGATCTGGTAGTTCTGGAGTCAGAGGAACCTGACACTGTGCTTCGAGCCGATTCAACTGTACCAGAAACACCTACTAGCCCGCTTGGAATGACGACACCACTGCAGCGTTACCCGGACAGAATCCGGAAACCTCCCGAAAGACTGAATCTATGAACTGTCTTAAATAAATCTGTATATATATATGTGATAATGTATGTCCACTATGGACTCAGTATGTTGAAAGCTAAAAAGGGAGGATTGTAGTGTATGTACCCGTCTACCCTTAAGGAAATTATTGTATGTAACCGTTCACCTTTAAGGGAACTACTTTAAGTGTGGCACTACTTGTTTGGCTTCTGTATACTCTAATACCGACAGTGACCACACCAGTATATAAGTGTTGTGACAGGATAACTGGGGCAGATTCGCCCGGACCTCCGAATAGTAAAGACCTGTTTGTTGTTATTTCTGAAGTCTGTGTATTTATTAACTGCACAACCCACAGACTTTACAGTTATAATGAGATCACATTTAAAATATTGGTCACTAGTTAAATTACAGACAGACAGACAGACCGATCAATCACAAGTTATGTGGAACATGGTTGTTCCTTGGTTGCTGACAACCAAAGAAATTGCCTGCCATGCCAAACAAAACGACTAATCTTGGATGAATACTGCAGAGTGCAAGGGTAATTAGATACAGATTTATTGCTGCATTTACTTTGAGGTAAAGGAGAAAGCAGTAAGAAATTTTATGGAATCGCTCCTCCGGAGATCAGATAAATTAAGCAGAGTCCACAACAAAATGGATTGTGCACAATCTGTCGAAGGAATAGGGTTAATTTCTTTTATTCATCCCATGTTTTTAATGATTTTTTTAAGTGATGATTGAGGATGATGACATCTTTACATATCATTGATGATTTGACAGTGTTTGGCAGCATTGAGGGACTATCAATATAAGAATATAAGAATTAAGAGCAGGAGTAGGCCATACGGCCCCTCGAGCCTGCTCCGCCATTCAATAATATCAAAATCAAATAAAATCAAATAAAATCAACTTTTATTGTCATTGTTAGTGCATAAGTGCAGTACAACGAAATGTAGGTTTGCGGCTCCCGAGAGTGTACATTTGGATTAAGACATTTAAACATTCAACATACATTTGGCTTGTAGTATATTAACATAAATATGACCATAATAAAGTGCATTGGCAGATGTGCAGGCTTTAGAGTTTATTTGTGGAGTTCAGTAGGATGACAGCCCAGGGAAAGAAGCTGTTCCTAAATCTGGTCGTACGGGTGCGAATGCATCTGTAGCATCTCCCAGATGGTAGGAGGGCGAACAGACTGTGGCTGGGGTGGGTAGGGTCTTTGATGATGGACCATCACCTCCGTAGACAGCGTTTTTGGTATATGTGCTCTATGGTCGGTAGCCGGGTGCCGGTAATGTGTTGGGCAGTTTTGACTACCCGCTGCAGGGCTTTCCGGTCATAGTAGCTACAGCTGCCATACCATACTGTGATACAGTTTGTCAGGATGCTCTCTATAGTGCAGCGGTAAAAGTTAGAGAGGATCGGGGTGACAGATTACATCCCTTCAGCCTCCTTAAGAAATATAGGCGCTGCTGGGCCTTCTTCACCAGAGAGGAGGTGTTGAGGGACCAGGAGAGGTCTTCCGTGATGTGGACTCCGAGGAACTTAAAGCTGTCCACCCTTTCCACCGCAGCCCCATTGATGTGGATGGGGGTGTGGCTTCCGCCTTTGGACTTCCTGAAGTCCACAATGATTTCTTTTGTTTTCTTGGTGTTAAGGGCCAGGTTGTTATCGGCGCACCACTTCACGAGATGCTGGACCTCCTCCCTGTAGGCTGACTCATCGTTGTTGGTGATCTGGCCTACTACCGTGGTGTCATCCGCAAACTTGATGATGGTGTTGGAACCATTAACAGCCACGCAGTCGTGGGTGAAGAGGGAGTAGAGGAGGGGGCTCAGCACACATCCTTGTGGGGCCCCCGTGTTCAGGGTCAGGGGGGGGGGAGGTGTGGTTACCTAATTTGACAGACTGGGGTCGGTTTGTTAGGAAGTCCAGGGTCCAGTTGCAGAGGGAAGTGTTCAGGCCAAGAGTTTGGAGTTTGGTGGCCAGCTTGTTGGGGACGATAGTGTTGAATGCTGAGCTGTAGTCTATAAACAGCATTCTGATGTAGGTCTCCTTACCATCTAGGTGATTCAGTGCCGAGTGTAGAGCAGTTGTGATTGCATCCTCCATTGATCTGTTTGCATGATAGGCAAAGTGGTGTTGGTCAAGGGAGGCAGGAACACTGGCTTTGATGTGGGCTAAGATCATGGCTGATCATCGACCTCAACTCCACTTCCCCGCCCGATCTCCATATCCCTTGATTCTCCTAGAGTCCAAAAATCTGTCTATCTCAGCCTTGAATATACTCAACGATTCAGCATCCACAGCCCCCTGGGGCAGGGAATTCCAAAGATTCACAACCTCTGAGTGAAGAAATTCCTCCTCATATCGATCTTAAATGGCCTACCCCTTATCCTGAGACTATGTCCCCTATTTCTAGACACTCCAGCCAGGGTAAACAACCTCTCAACATCTACCCTGTCAATCCTCTTCAGAATCTTGTATTTCAATGAGATCACCTCTCATTCTTCTAAACTCCAGAGACTATAGGCCCATTTTACACAATCTCTCATCATAGGACAGCCCTCTCATCCCAGGAATCAATCTAGTGAAACTTTGTTGCACCGCCTCCCTGGCAAGTATACCCTTCCTTAGATAAAGAGACCAAAACTGTGCACAGTACTCCAGCTGTGGTCTCACTAAGGCCCTGTACAATTGTAGCAAGACTTCCTTACTCTTATACTCCAACCCCCTTGCAATAGAGGCCAACATTCCATTTGCCTTCCTTATTGCTTGCTGTACCTGCATGCTAGCTTTCTGTGTTTCTTGCACGAGGACACCCAAATCTCTCTGAACACCAACATTTAAAAGTTTCTCACCATTTAAAAAATATTCTGTTTTCTATTCTTCCTACCAAGGTGAATAACCTCACATTTCCCTACATTATACTCCATCTGCCACCTTACTGCCCACTCACTTAGTCTATCTATATTGCTTTGCAGACTCTGTGTTCTCCTCACAGCTTACTGACCTACCTAGCTTTGTATCATCAGCAAACTTGGCTACATTACACTCGGTCCCTTCATTTCGGCCATTAATATAGGTTGTAAATAGCTGAAGCCCCAGCATTGATCCTTGCAGCACCCCACTGGTTATAGCCTGCCAACCTGAAAAAAACCCTACTCTCTGTTTTCTGTCTGTTAACCAGTCCTCTATCTATGCTATTATATTACCCCCAACCCCATGAGCCCTTATCTTGTGTAATAATCTTTTATGTGGCACCTTATCGAATGCCTTTTGGAAATCCAAATATACTACATCCACTGGCAATCATTGTCCAAAGGTGAGCCCTTGTACCCAGGCGCTCCAATTACTCTCTCCTTAGGATAAAACAGATGGCAGCTGCAGCTGAGATTGCAGAAGCCTACACAAACACTTCACAGCTTGTCACCTGCAGAAACATCTAACCACATTAAAAATTATTTTCACAACTTTTCCTTAGCTCTGATACTAACCTGTGTCCAATTGCATGCTTCACACCACTTCTACAGCTGTCATCCAAACACCAACATAACAACAGACCCACAGCACGCCTCACTTACCCTGGAGGGATTCCCCGATGTCGGGAAGCCCGCAGCAGCAGTCGAAAAATTGGAAAAAGCCTTTAGCTGCCTGTTGTGGTTAACAGGCAGTAAAGTGGCTATAATCCTCTTCCCGCCGCTAGGAGTCAGGTCCCTGTGCAAATCAGCTCCCATTTTGAGGGATTTTCCCAGCAGTCCTGCCTCCAGACCCGCCTCCTCAGGGCTGGTATAATCCAGCCCTATAGTCTCAGTCCACACACTTTGGAGTCAGTTTGGGTCTTGACACCTTATCTACACTGCACAAGTTTAGCATCTGAGCAAAACCGTAACAACTTTGGACAGATGCTAAACTTGTAGTGCGTATAATTGACTCTCTCTGTTGCAATGGTAGATTTTTCAAAACAGTCTATCAAGGCAACCAAAAGCTGACTTGTTCACCAATATGACAGTCTAATAATTGGTTTGATATGCACTGTGACCACATTCTTTCCTGAAGCAGCATTTTGGCTGCTGCTTCTGAAGCATATAGTGCAGCATTTATCATCCAGTCAAAGCACCGGGCAACATAACAGACATGTGATTGCCATGGTCTCCATCGGAGCAGAAAGTATAATCATTTTAATCATCTCCTGTGGGCAAAAGAAGATCTTGATAGTTCTTGACTTAGTATTACCTCTCGGGATGTTGAGTGTGTAAATTCATGACTCAAACAGGAAATCTGGTGGCTTTACACCACATGTTAAACATAATCTTTCCTCAGGTATTGATGGAATGGAAGAAGACATCATTCAGTAGGGAGCAGAGCGGTTTAATATATGGTCTAAGTGATAATTCACTTTTTTTTCGCAGACATGTTCTACATTTTCTAGTCCTTTACAATCCTAAAAACATAAATGTTATCACCTCTCAACCTTCTGTTTTCTAGTAAGGATATGTCTAATTTACATAATTGATCCTTATAATCCAATCACTTCATCCCCTCAGTCATTCTGGTTGCACTCTTCTGTATCCTTTCAATAGCTGCAATATCCTTTTTGTACAGTGGCGACCAGAACGGAACACAGTATTCCAAGTACGGTCGCACCAATGATTTCTAAAGTGCAGGATTACCTCACTATAGGAAGCATCACAGCATAGCCGTTTCAGGCCACACATGCAAGGCCCACTCAGAAACTAGCATGAAGAAATATCTTATCATATCATGGGACACTTTGGCACTGGGTGAAGTGGCTGAAAAAGTAAGCCTTTGATAATGGGATTCGGTGTCATTATCGAACACTCCTAGGCATGTATAGATGAATACCAAAGAAGCATTTAAGAAGAAGCTAGATAAGTACATGATGGAGAAAGGAACAGAAAGATATGCAGATAGGGTTAGCTGAAGTAGGGTGGACGGAGGCTTGTGGGGAGCATAAACACCGCCATTGGGCTGAATGGCCTGTTTCTGTGCTGTAAATTCTATGTAATATACCATAAACTACTACACCACACTGTTAATCATATACACAGTTTTACAATATTAATAGGCAATCTAAGCATTGGCTTTATCTATTAGTTACATTACATTCTGCTTTCCCATTTATTCCACCCCAGCAGTATTGCCAGTTACCCTTAAAAAACCTCAAAATTCCTCCACCCTCTATCAGACATACACCATTCCAGCTCCAGCTCCATTTGGAGGTTAGACTTAGGGGTGAGGGATACTGGAGTATATTAGGGTGATTTACTGCTTGGAACTGAATCTCACTTTCAAAGATTAACAATGTTTTAATAGAGCAAGTGGGGTTTTGATAGAGCAAGTAGGGAGAAACTGTTTCCTCTGGCAAGTGGGTCGGTAACCAGAGGTCATAGATTTAAAATAATTGGCAAAAGAACTAACAGGGAAATGAGGAGAATTCTTTTTCCACACAGGAGGTTATTAAGATCTGGAATGCATTACCTGAATGGGTGGTGGAATCAGATTCCATTGGAACTTTCAGAAGCCAATTGGACATGTAGTTGAAGAGAACTAATTTGCAGGGTTATTTAGAAAAAGCTTGGGTGTCGGACTAATTTGGACAGCTTTTTCAAAGAGCCAGCACAGGCAGGATGGGCTGAATGGCCTCCTTCTGTGTTGTAAGATTCCATGAATGTTAACTTTCCATTGTGATCTTCTCATTACTGCTAGAGAAAACTTTGGGTTTATCTATACAGTGAAAGTATTTTAAGATAAGCAACATGTTCCTTTTCTGATGAGACAGGAGCCTTAAACATAGTCATAGTCATAGAGTCATTGGGCAGGAATTTAACTCAGGAGTCAGGTTGGAGGCGGGACTACAACTTTCGGGGTTGTAGTACTGCCTCCATCGAGATGCAGCCAATCCACGTGATTTTAACTTGATTGACCTTGTTGAGCCTGCCCAGGGGGCTCTGCAGGCCAATTAAGGGCCACCCGGCAACAGGTGACGTCACAGACTGAAATTTCATCTTTCAAGAGCTTTTGACAGATGAAATATTAGCGTTTCACAGCTGTTTGAAGCTGTCAAACACTGACAGTCTTACTTCTAACCTGAGTCCTTCTCCACAGACTCAGTTAGAAATCTCTCCTGCACAGTAAGCTGAAGGCTGTCACTTTTGACAGTTCGCAGCCATTCTGCTTTCTGTGCCGGTGAGATGAGGGACTCCTGGAACCTAAAGGAAGGAAGGCTGAAAAGGTAAGAAAAGGTATGTAAAACTTATTTAATCACTTTAGACACACTTACCTTTGCACTCATGCACACACCACTCACCTGAACACTGACATCTCGACCCCTCCAAGTCCTTCAACCCGACAGCCTGCCTCCTCTAAGTTGGCGTGGTTTGGAGCCATCGGGAATCCCACACTTCAACATCAAAAATAGGGATTAGGCTAAAAACTGCCCGTTAACTACCTGTTAACAGGCAATTAATTGGCACTAATTCCATCCCGCCTTGGGTAGGCGGGTCCCAGTGCGGGGCGGGTACCCGCCTCCTTTGAAACTGGCATGGAGGCGGGTTTGGGTGCAGGAAGGGGTCGGGACCCCTGATTTCAGGATTTTAACCCCCCCCCCCACCCCACGCCTCCAATCCCGACTCCACGGCACAATGAAAATCCTGCCCATAGAGTTATACACCACAGAAAGAGGCCCTGCGGCCCATCGTATCTGCACCGGCCTCCAAGCCCTATCTATTCGAATCCCATTTTCCAGCACTTGGTCCGTAGCCTTGTATGCTATGGCGTTTCAAGTGCTCATCTAAATGCTTCTTGAATGTTGTGAGGGTTCCTGCCTCTACCACCCTTTCAGGCAGTGAGTTCCAGATTCCAACCACCCTCTGGGTGAAGAAGTTTTTCCTCAAATCCCCTCTAAACCTCCTGCCCCTTACCTTGAAACTATGCCCCCTGGTTATTGACCCCTCTACTAAGGGGAAAAGTTCCTTTCTATCTACCTTATTTATGCCCCTCATAATTTTGTACACCTCAATCAGGTCCCTCCTCAGCCTTCTCTGCTCTAAGGAAAACAACCCCAGCCTGTCCAGTCTCTCTTCATAGCTGAAGCGCTCCAGCCCAGGTAACATCCTGGTGAATCTCCTCTGCACCCTCTCCAATGCAATAACATCCTTCCTATAGTGTGGCAACCAGAACTGCACACAGCATTCCAGCTGTGGCCTAACCAGCATTTTGTACAACTCCATCATAACCTCCCTGCTATTATATTCTATGCCTCGGCTAATGAAGGCAAGTATCCCATATGCCTTCTTAACAACCTTATCTACCTGTCCTGCTGCCTTCGGGGATTTATGTACATGCACACCAAGATCCCTCTGATCCTTTGTCCTTCCTAGGGTGTTCTGGACATTATGGACAGTATGAACATTTTACATGCAGATAGCACCCTCTGGTGGTGGTTATCGTGTTAGCAGTTTGTATGAAGCAGAGGTCATTTGACCTTTCTACCTTTCTTCCTGTGTGAGGTCATTTGACCTTTGTTCCTTTCTTCCTGTGAGAGGTCATTTGACCTTCGTACCTTTCTTCTTGTGTCACCCAGGAAGTAGAATCCCAGGAAGTAGAATTCCAGGAAGAACCTGGCAGTAATGGAGGATTCCATGAGGCTTTCACAATCCAATGTAATCTGATTTCATATGTTAGGCCAAGCACAATATCTGTGAGTATCTTTGTTTGTTAGCATAATAGCAACGTTGTCAGAGTAGTATTTTGATAACACTATGTTTATAAAAGGTTAATATTTGATAGTTACAGAAGTGAGTCCAAATGTTAGTTAGTTATACAATTAGTCTATTCTACTGTTGTAAATATGTTTATATCTTATGTAATATCGAATGTATAGTACTCAGTTTATGTACAAAACATACTTTGTCTTTGTTTACAGTTTCACAAAAATTGTTCAAGTAAAGGCTTCAAGCAGCAAACGGCTTCACGAAGAATTATTTTGAATAAGTGTTTAACTTTTTGGATAACTAGGTAGGAGCCACGTCTAGTGCGGCCAGTACAGTGAAAAGATATCAGTGAAAACATATCAGTGAAAAGATACAGTGAAAAGATAGCAATACGGCTAGCTGTGAAGAGCGGAGCAGGAGGAACCCAGAGTAAGCCTTAACCTCGTAGAGCACATCTACCTCACATCAACATGTCAGAAGATAATAACGAAAATGCTTTGCAGCGAGGAGAAGACCTTAAACAGGCAGACGAAACTGTAGAAGTTGACAATCGGTCTATAAGCTCCGGTTACGTCAGATCGCAAGCTGGTTCACGGTCATCAGGTGGCTCTAGAATAAGCGTGACTATCGCCAGAGCACGGGCTAAGCTAATGGCAGCTCAAGCCAGAGCTGCACATGTGAACAGTGAAATAGAAATAAAAGTAAGACAGGCCCGTCTCCAAGCTGAACCCCAAGCTGAACAGACCCGACTCCAAGCTGAACAGACCCGATTCCAAGCTGAACAGGCCTGATTCCAAGCAGCACAGGCCCGTCACCAAGTTGAACGCCAAGCTGAACAGGCCCGTTTCCAAGCCACATTAGACGCTCTGCAGCAACAAAAAGAGATAGATGCTGCATTAGCCGAGACACAAGTATTCGAGGCAATTATGGAGGGAGCTGATCCCGAGACAGCTTACAAACCTTTAATTCCCGTTTCATGGCAGAGTCCATGACAGCGCACCATAGATTACGTGAGCGACCATGCCGACATACAGTTTACAGGAGAAAGGCATGAAGGCCCGCACATCTCTACAGACGCAAGCACTTCGTATAACATGCCACAAGTTGCCAATCAAGGTCAAAACAGACGGCGTGCCTCAAGCCGCAGAGTCTCCCCCAGCAGAACGGAAGACACGGTGCAGAGGAATAGGACGCCGAATAGAGAAAGTCAGAGGCAAATCCCCTCTCGGTTCCTTGAGACCCACAACAGAGCCCCTAGCTAAGGCAACCCTGGCAAAGGTCCCAGCACCGATGACCTTGCCAAATACCTTGCACGCACCCAGCTGGTGACTTCGGGGTTAATCAAGTTTGATGACAGGCCGGAGAATTATCGGGCTTGGAAGTCCTGCTTCCACGATGCCATATCGAGCTTAGACCTGTCGGCAGGAGAAGAGCTCAGCCTCCTTATCAAATGGCTCGGCCCAGAGTCTGCCGGACAGGCCTGCAGGATAAAAGCGGCCAATGTGGGACAGCTGCCAGAGGGGTTGAAGAAGGCTTGGGCGAGGCTGGAAGAAAGCTACGGCTCGCCCGAAGCCATTGAAAGGGCTCTCTTTGACAGGTAGGAGAACTTTCCGAGGTTGACGAGTAAGGAACCCCAGAAGCTCCGCGACCTTGGAGGTCTGCTGTCGGAACTCGAAGCTGCAAAGCAGGACAGCTACCTACCCGGTCTATCGTACTTAGACACTTCCAGAGGGGTAAGTCCCATCATTGAGAAGCTTCCATTTAACCTGCAGGAGAAGTAGATAACGTTTGGATCAAAGTTCAAGCTAAAGCACAATGTGGCGTTCCCACCATTCTCTGTTTTCATTAAATTCATCCGTAAAGAAGCCAAAGCCAGGGACGACCCCAGCTTCAACTTCTTCTCTGCCCACCCAGCACTTGCCAGAAGAGACAAGTTCGACAGACATGGAAAGACACCAATATCTGTCCACAAAATGCAAGTGTCCTCAACTGAGCACACAAAGGTTCAAAAGAAACCTGAGGATATGAGCAAACAATGCCCTATCCACAACAAGCCCCATCCTTTAAAGAAGTGCAGAGGCTTCAGGGAGATGTCCCTGGATGATCGGAAACAATATCTTAAAGAGAACTCTATATGTTTCAAGTGCTGCTCGTCCACAAGCCATCTCGCCAAGAACTGCAAGGTAGATGCAAAATGCACAGAATGTGAAAGGGGTCGGCACGTTTCAGCACTACACCCAGGCCCAGCTCCTTGGGAGTCAGAGTCGCCTCCTCCCGCTTCAGAGCACGGCGGGGAGAGAGAGGGAGCTGCCGGTCCGGAGATTACATCCAGGTGCACTGAGGTGTGTGGAGAAGGAGTGAGTGCAAGAGCGTGCTCCAAGATATGCCTCATTTAATGTGTACCCTGTAGGACGTCGCCAGGAATCTGAAAAGATGAAAGCACACTTCCTAGAATTCGTCAAGAAAATGCTTGTCAACGATCATGCAGAGATAGCTCCTCCACTCCAGGAAGGCCAAGAGTGTTGGTACCTCCCTTCTTTCGGAGTCTATCACCCCAAAAAGCCGGAACAGATCCGCGTGGTGTTTGACTCCAGTGCACCATTTCAGGGAGTCTCAACGACGTACTCCTCACAGGGCCCGATCTTAACAACAGCCTCTTGGGAGTGCTCATGAGATTCAGGAAAGAGCCCGTCGCCATCACTGCCGATATCCAGCACATGTTTCATTGCTTCATGGTGAGAGAAGACCACAGAGACTTCCTCCGCTTCCTGTGGTATCGGGACAATGACCCCAATAGAGACATTGTGGACTACAGAATGCGTGTCCATGTCTTTGGGAATAGCCCATCCCCTGCTGTCGCCATATACAGATTAAGGAGGGCTGCCAAGGAAGACGACGACTTTAGCAGTGATGTGAGAGGGTTCATCGAATGAGAGTTCTATGTCGACGACGCACTGAAGTCATTCCCGACCGAAGCAGAGGCCATCAGTACCCTCGGACGAGCCCAGGAACTACTTGCACTATCCAACCTCAGGCTGCATAAGATAGCCTCTAACAGACCAGCAGTGATGGAGGCATTCCCCCCTGAAGATCATGCTAAGGACGTCAAAGACCTAGACCTCTTCACTGATGACCTCCCCCTACAGCGTAGCCTAGGGGTGTCGTGGAACATAGCAACAGACACGTTCACGTTCCAAGTCTTAGGCATCAAGAAACCCTTCACACATAGAGGATTGCTCTCTACAGTCAACAGCCTATACGACCCTCTCGGCTTCTTAGCCCCTGTCACCATACAAGGCAGGCTGCTCCTCAGGGAACGCTCCACACGCGCTGAAGAGTGGGATTCACCTCTCCCTGAAGAGATGGAAGCAGAGTGGGACAGATGGAAAGACTCACTCCAAGACTTACAGGAGATCCGAATACCTCGCTGCTATTCGTCTTTCTCTCCCTTAAATGCCCAATTCAAAGAGCTTTGCGTCTTTGCAGATGCATCCACTAAGGCCATTGCAAGTGTGGCTTATCTGAAGGTCACCACTCAAGATGGACAAAGCAAAATCGGCTTCGTCTTTGATAGAGGCAAGTTGGCGACCCAGCCAGACCTCACCATACCCAGATTGGAACTATGCATAGCAGAACGCAACCTAACCCCTCACAGCAGTCTACGGAAGCTGCATCCTATCATCGACACCGACGGACCGTCTCCAAGGTGGTTCTTCTTTTGTCGCCAGAAGACTCCAGTGATAAGTAGAGTTCGGACTATGTGGAGTCATTAACGACCCCAGACGGGGAGTGTTCTGGACATTATGGACAGTATGAACATTTTACATGCAGATAGCACCCTCTGGTGGTGATTATCGTGTTAGCAGTTTGTATGAAGCAGAGGTCATTTGACCTTTCTACCTTTCTTCCTGTGTGAGGTCATTTGACCTTTGTTCCTTTCTTCCTGTGAGAGGTCATTTGACCTTCGTACCTTTCTTCTTGTGTCACCCAGGAAGTAGAATCCCAGGAAGTAGAATTCCAGGAAGAACCTGGCAGTAATGGAGGATTCCATGAGGCTTTCACAATCCAATGTAATCTGATTTCATATGTTAGGCCAAGCGCAATATCTGTGAGTATCTTTGTTTGTTAGCATAATAGCAACGTTGTCAGAGTAGTATTTTGATAACACTATGTTTATAAAAGGTTAATATTTGATATTTACAGAAGTGAGTCCAAATGTTAGTTAGTTATACAATTAGTCTATTCTACTGTTGTAAATATGTTTATATCTTATGTAATATCGAATGTATAGTACTCAGTTTATGTACAAAACATACTTTGTCTTTGTGTACAGTTTCACAAAAATTGTTCAAGTAAAGGCTTCAAACAGCAAACGGCTTCACGAAGAATTATTTTGAATAAGTGTTTAAATTGCTGGATAACTAGATAGGAGCACGTCTAGCGCAGCCAGTACATAGGGTCCTACCATTCATTGTGTATTCCCTTGCCTTGTTAGTCCTCCCAAAATGCATCACCTCACACTTTTCAGGGTTAAATTCCATTTGCCACTGTTCTGCCCATCTGACTAACCCATCTATATCGTCCTGTAGCCTGAGGCTTCCCTCCTCGCTATTTACCAGACCACCAATTTTCGTGTCATCTGCGAACTTACTGATCATACCTAATGTTATGAATCTTATCATTCATGAAGAAATGACTCATGAAATAACACTGGGCAGCCAGCTGGTGGCGCCGTCCAAGGAGTATAAATACTCGGGCATGGGCCCAGCTTGCTCAGGACGTTTTTGTAACCAGGAACTAGTGATGTAACTAGAAGCTCATGGTTGGGAAACTGTTGATTAAAGCCTTGTTTTATACTCAACCAAGTGCTTAGTGAGTTTTCTTACGTCACCTCCTACATTCATATCTAAATCATTAATGTACACTACAAACAGCAAGGGACCCAGCACCAATCCCTGCGGTACACCACTGGACACAGACTTCCAGTCACAAAAACAACCTTCGACCATCACTCTCTGCCTCCTGCCACTAAGCCAATTTTGGATACAATGTGCCAAATTGCCCTGGATCCCATGGGTTCTTACCTTCTTGACCAGTCTCCCATGCGAGACTTTGTCAAAAGCCTTACTGAAGTCCATGTAGACTACATCAACTGCACTACCCTCATCCACACACCTAGTCACCCTCTCGAAAAATGTAATCAAATTGTTTGGACATGATCTCCCCCTGACAAAGCCATGCTGACTATCCTTGATTAATCCTTGCCTCTCCCAAGTGGAGACTAATTCTGTCCCTCAGAATTTTTTCCAATAATTTCCCTACCACTGCTGTTAGGCTCACTGGCCTGTAATTCCCTGGTTTATCCCTACTACTCTTCTTGAATAATGGTACTATGTTAGCGGTCCTCCAGTCCTCTGGCACCTCCCCTGTGGCCAGAGAGGTTCTGAAAATTTGTGTTAGAGTCCCTGCAATCTCCTCCCTTGCCTCACACAGCAGCCTGGGATACATCTCATCTGGGCCTGGGGATTTATCCACTTTTAAGCCCGCTAAAACTGCTAGTACCTCCTCCCTCTCAATTCTAATTTGTTCAAGTGTATCACAATCCCCCTGCCTGATTTCTATGCCTACATCGTCCTTCTCCATAGTGAACACAGATGCAAAATATTCAATTAAAACCTCACCTGCATCTTCCGGCTCTACACACAGATTGCCACTTTGGTCCCTAATGGGCCCTACTTTTTCCCTGGTTATCATTTTGCCCTTAATATACTTATAAAACACCTTGGGAATTTCCTTTATTTTGCCTGCCAGTGTTTTTTCATGCCCCCTCTTCGCTCTCCTAATTTCTTTTTTAAGTATCCCCCTGCACTTTCTATACTCCTCTAGGGCTTCCACTGTTTTTAATCCTTTGTATCTGCCAAAAGGCTCCTTCTTTTTCCTAATGCATTCTTGTATATCCCTTGACATCCAGAGTTCCCTGGACTTGTTGGTCCCACCCTTGACCTTTACGGGAACATGTTGGTGCTGTACTCTCTCTATTTCCTTTCTGAATGACTCCCACTGCTCTGATGTGGATTGTCCTACAAGTAGCTGATCCCAGTCCACTTTGGCCAGATCCTGCCTTATCATATTAAAACCGGCCTTCCCCCAATTTAGAACCTTTATTTCTGGTCCATCTTTGTCCTTTTCCATGACTACCTTAAATCTCACCAAATTATGGTCACTGTCACCAAAATGCTCTCCTACTGACACTTCTACCACTTGCCTGGCTACATTCCCTAGAATTAGGTCCAGTACCGCACCCTCTCTTGTAGGACTTTCTACATGCTGGCTCAAAAAACTCTCCTGGTGAACTTTAAGAATTCTGCACCCTCTAACCCTTTCACACCCTGACTATCCCAGTTAATATTGGGGAAATTGAAATCCCCTACTATTATTACCCTATTATTTCTACACTTCTGAGATTTGCCTACATATCTGTTCTTCTATCTCCCCCTGACTGTTTGTGGGCCTACAGTACACTCCCAGCAAAGTGCTTGCCCACTTTTTGTTTTTAAGCTCTACCCATATGGCCTCATGAGAGGAACCTGCTAAGATATCATCCCTCCTTACTGCAGTAATTGACTCCTTGATTAATATTGCGACACCCCCTCCTCTTTTACACCCCCCTCTGTCTCACCTGAAGATTCTATACCCCGGAATATTGAGCTGCCAGTCCTGCTCCTCCCTCAATCATGCCTCTGTGATAGCAACAATATCATACTCCCATGTGTTCAACACCTTCAATTCATCTGCCTTACTCGCAAGACTCCTTGCATTAAAATAAATGCCATCCAGCCTTGCCATACTCCGTTGTGTTACATAATTGCTCTGCCTTCCAGACTGACTTGTTTTTTCCTCTCTATTTGGCTGTGCACCACCCCCTACTATAGCTCCACTCCATATCCTATCCCCCTGCCAAGTTAGTTTAAACCCCCCGCAACAGTACTAGCAAACCTCCCCGCAAGGATATTTGTCCCGTTCTGGTTCAGGTGCAACCCGTCCGACTTGTACAGGTCCCACCTTCCCCAGAAACAGACCTAGTGATCCAGGAAACTAAAGCCCTCCCTCCTGCACCAACTCTTTAGCCACGCTTTCATCTGCTAATCCTATTCCTATACTCACTAGCACATGGCACCGGGAGTAATCCAGAGATTACAACCTTTGAGGTCCTGCTTTTTAATCTGCTACCTAGCTTCCTAAATTCTTGTTGCAGACCTCATCCCTCTTTCTACCTATGTCACTGGTATCAATGTGAACCACAACCTCTGACTGTTTGCCCTCCCCCTTCAGAATGCCCTGCAGCCATTCAGTGACATCCTTGACCCTGGCATCAGGGAGGCAACATACCATCCTGGAGTCACGTCTGCGGCCGCAGAAATGCCTGTCTGCACCCCTCACTATTGAGTCTCCTACCACTATTGCCCATCCACTCTTACTCCTCCCCCCTTGTGCAGCTGAGTCACCCAGTGTGCCGTGAACTTGGCTTTGGCTGCACTCCCCAGAGGAACCGTCACTTTCACCATTTTCCAACACAAAAAAATGGTTGTTGAGTGAGATGTACTCTGGGGCTTTCCTGACTACCTGCCTGTCCCCCTTCTTCTGACTGGTGGTCACCCATTCCCTCTCTGACTGCACTTTCTTAAGCTGCAGGGTGACCACGTCTAATAACGTGCTATCCACGTAACTCTCAGCCTCGCGGATACACCGCAGTGTCTCCAGCTGGCACTCGAGCTCCGAAAACCGGATCTCATGTTGGCCAAACCATTGGCACTTACTGCACTTGTGGTCATCCTGACTGCAAGAAGTGTCTAGGAATTCCCACATGCTGCAGGCTGTGCAACATACGGGACTGAGGTCCCCTGCCATACTTTTAATTAAAAAACTCTTACCTCAAATTTAAACTCTCGGATTCTCGCTCTCCCGAACTACCTTAACTATGAACTACCTTAAAAGAAATAAACTTAAAATTGAAGAAAAAAAGCACTCACCCACTACTCACTAATCAGCTTCTTCCCCTGCGCCGACATCACTTTCTGTACTGTGACGTCACTCTCGAATTTTGCCGCCGCTCCCGCTGCTGCCGCTGTTTGACTGTTTTCTCCATTTCTGGGGTGTTCCATACTTTCACTCACTCACACCACCACAAATACAAACAACAACAGCAGCTTGTATTTATATAGTGCCTTTAACAAAGAAAAAATCCTATGGTGCATCACAAAGGTACAAGGATAAAAGGGGACACAAAACCAAAGAAGGAGTTATATAGGAGTGGTGGCCAAAAGCTTGGTCAAAGAGGTGGATTTTAAAGATGGTCTTAAAAGGAGGAGAGGGAGGTGGAGAGATGGGCAGGTCTAGGGAGCAAATACCAGTGTGCCGAATGCCGCCAATGGTGGTATGGGGGATGCACAAGAGGCTAGAGCCAAAGGCATGGAGATTTTGTGGGACATTGCAGAACTGGAGAAGGTTAAAGAGACAAGGAGCCATGAAGAGATTTAAAGGTGAAGAAGAGGATTTTAAATGTCAGCATGGAGGGTTGGGTGAACAGGAATAGGTTTCACCAGCAAATTTTTGGAAGAGCTAAAACTGACAAAGGGTGGAGGATGGAAAAAAAATCCAGCAGAGCATTGGAATAGTCAAGTCTGGAGGCAACAAATGCATGGATGTGAGTTTCACTGGCAGATCAGGTAAGGTATGGGTGGAAGTGGGCAATATTATGGAAATTAAAGTAGGTGGTCTTTCTGATGGAAAGGATTTGGTGTTGGAACCTCAACTCAAAATTGAATTGGGATGCTGAAGTTGTGGCCAATCTGGTTTCATCTAAGAATAGCAACCTCATTGGAGGGACCCAAACAGTGAGTTATGGGAGAGATTGGCATAGATTTGGGAAACAACAGCACATTCAACAACATGAGAGTAAAGGGAGGATGGAGTCTGCAAGGACGGGGGTTGAGGGTTGATTCTTTGTAGGAAGGGCAGAACGATAATGGTGGATTGAAAGAGAGAGAGACAGCGCTTGAGGAGACATAGCCATTTACAAAGTTAGCTAATACAAGGAATAGGAAGGGACAAAATCATAGAAGGAGACCATTTCGGCCCATTGTGTCCGCGCCAGCCAACAAAGAGCTATCCAGCCTAATCCCACTTCCTAGCTCTTGGTCTGTAGCCCTGCAGGTTACAGCATTCCAAGTGCACATCCAAGTACTTTTTAAATGTGGTTAGGTTTTCTGCCTCTACCGCACTTTCAGGCAGTGTAGGGTTCTCAAAATTCCCACATTCCCCAAAGTTATGGATAAAGGGACCCTGTATGGACAAGTTGTTAAAAAAAGGGTACCCAAAATGGCTTCTGTACCCTCGTGACCAAAACCAACAGGATTTTAAAAGAAAGGCCCTGCAAAAAGGCAGGCCCTGAAACGAAACCTAACATGCAGGAATCTGTGAAAAGACTTTGTAAAGCCAGACAGATAAGTAAACACAGAATATGCATTCTTCACCTTGGAACAGATCAAGCCAGGATGGCTCTAATCTGAAAGCCATCAACTCTTCGCATAAATAATCGGTAACAGCTCACGGGTAGCTGTCAAGCCAGGAAACCCGATTAAGTTCCATAAATGACAAACAGCCAGGACATCGAAGCCATTATATCAGGAGACAACCGCCCCAGAAGTCATTAAAGTAAATGATTGTAATCATTTTAAACGAGCCCGCCAAAAGTTAGACAAAGGACTGACCTGATTTGGCGTGCAGATAAGGGTGAAGAACCGGGTATAATTGTAGGCCTATCGGTAGTGATCGCTCTTGCTCTTGCTCTTATCTCTCAGCTCTTGCCGCTTGCCTCCTGCTCCTGGCTCCTCTCGCGCCTCGTGGCGGGCCCTCTTCTCCCTCCCCGTGCCACTCAACACCAAGGACACCCATTACACCGGGGCCAAATGCGGGAGGAGAACGAGACCCGAATTCGAAGACGTACAGGACACACGGGACCACAAACAGACGAGACGAGATGAGGAAAACGGTAAAACCGGTGAAAGCAGAGAAAGGCAGCGGGAAGATGTGTTGGGGGACAAACGGCCTAGTTATAAGCTGGCATTTGACAAATAAGTTGGCGTTGAATGCATGGACAGTAAAACCCCAATTTTAGAATAAGTTGGCGTTCGAAGCATGGGTAGCAAAATCAAGACAAACGGCCTAGTTATAAGCTGGCGTTTGATACTTGGACAGTAATAGCCCAACTAAGATTAAGCTGGTATTTGAAGTTTGTGTAGGAAAATCTTAACGGTGAAAACCGCCAACCGACCCCCAACTGCAGCAATCCTGTCGGCGACTGCCCGAAGAAGAAGAAGGCCCATCATGACGAAGTATCCAATGAAGACGTTGACGGAGGAAAAGGAGGGTGCTTCACACAAACAACTCAGCGCCGCGCCCTGTGACCACGTGACAACGACGAACCCCAAAGGACAGAAAAAGTGAACCTGAAAACCCAACCAGTTAAAACAACAGGTTTCGAATTGGTGAGCATGAATTCCTGGCCCCTCGTAGCTTGATCTAGTTAGGTATTAGGGGGTGGGATAAGGATAAGGGGATTTTTAATGCATTTGTTTCCCTCGATGTGCCATGTGTTCCCCATTCCCATATAAGTGTAATTGTTTTATGCCTGTAACTATATCAGTAATTCTCAGTAAGATTGTGTTTTATTCTGCCTTCAATAAAATTTTGGTTTTCTTGCACCAAACCACTTGTCTACTCGATTTTCTGTATCGCCGCCTGTACCTAAGTCCGGTGTCTGGAACCCAGGGGTGTGGGAGCGATTCGAACCGCTCAGAGACAGTCAGAGGTGAAGTTGACTGGGCGCACGCCACCCCCTACAGCAGTGAGTTCCAGACCCCCACAACCCTCTGGGTGAAGAAATCTCCCCTCAAATCCCCTCTAAACCTTCCACCAATTATTTTAATCTGTGCCCCCTGGTTTTTGACCCTCTGCTAAGGGAAATATGTCCTTTCTATCCACTTTATCTAGGCCCCTCATAATTTTATACACCTCAATAAGGTCTCCCCTCAGCCTCCTCTGTTCCAAAGAAAACAGACCCAGCCTATCCAATCTTTCCTCATAGCTAAGATTCTCTACTCCTGGCAACATCCTTGTAAATCTCCTCTGTACCCTCTCTAGTGCAATCACATCTTTCCTGTAATGTGGTGACCAGAACGCAGTACTCTAGCTGAGGCCTAACTAGTGTTTTATACAGTTGAAGCACAACCCCCCTGCTCTTGTATTCTATGCTACGGCTAATAAAGGCAAGCATTCCGTATGTCTTCTTAACCACCTTATCTACCTGGCCTGCTACCTTCGGGGATCTGTGGAGATGCACTCCAAGGTCCCTTTGTTCTTCTACACTACTCAGTGTCCTACCATTTAATGTGTATTCCCTTTCTTTGTTAGCCCTCCCCAAATGCATTACCTCACACTTCTCCCGATTGAATTCCATTTGCCACTGTTCTGCCCACCTGACAAGTTAATTGATATCTTCCTGCAGTCTACAGCTTCCTTCTTCAGTATCACCCACACGCGAAAGCCAAAAATTGCTACTAATGCAGTAAAAGTCCTGTGATCAGGTGGAAATTGATGTTACAAATAAACTTCCCTCCCCCAATATTATACTGTACTTTTAAAGTACATTGAAGTAAAAATCTTCAATTGCAGAGTAATGTTCTCTTCTTACAGGGGGAACGATACCAGGGAAATAACAGGTACGGGTGGTAGGTGGCACTTATACTTGTGCACATAAAAACAATTCTACAAGTATTGTGTAAATAGAAAAGCATGTTTCTAGCAACTAGAACGAGAAGACAGGAAAGAGAATCTTTGAATATCAGGCTTGACAGATTCAGTCAATTTATTTTTGATAATAAATGGCAATGTCTCACTCTGCACAGTGACCTGTGAATCTATGAATTATTCCTGATTTCTCTTGGTTCACTGGGGAGCTTACTGAGTACCTTTTATTCCTGAAGCAGATGTCCTTCAGTACTGGAGAAACAAGCAAGGCTGAAGAATTTGATTATTTTTCATTCAAATTAAGAGACATTATTTCCATATTTCTGTTACAGTGTCAGTAGAATTTTAAAAGTGTTTAGTTAAGTTTACTTTATTGCATCGCAGACAACTGAAACCTTATGGATAAAGGAAGTATGGACTTGAGCCTTGACCTTTCCAGCTCAGTACAGTACGGTTACTTTTCAGGCTAAAACATTAGATACTCAATATAAATCATTGCATTTACTATTGTTCATGGGAATGGAGGTTTTGAAGGCTATGCATAGTCGCTGAAAGATATTAAAGAAAACGAAGAGAGAAATGGTTTATTAGTCCAATAGCAAAACAAAATGGGGTTGCTTTTAAGCTTTGGCTGGTGGATTGGTGGAGTGCGGCGGCAGCTCGCTGGTTCCTGGGGTGACGGTGCTGGAGCCATTTTGAGGCCCGAGCCTCATGTACATGGAACTGGCGAGCTTTAGGACTCAAAGGGTGTCCTGATCTAGCTCACCGAATTCAGGCTGTCCAAATGTCAGGTGGCCCGGCTGCAATGCAAGTGGATAATTGGTGGGAGGGAGCCCTATCGCTGGTTTTGTTGAGCACTCCAGCTCCACCGATTTCTGTTCCATTGGTCCTGAATGATCACTCTATTCAGTTGAGTGATTTTTGTTAAGTCTGTGAATTATTTAGTTAATTAAGACACAGACTAATGAGTAACAATAAAAACAGGTCTTTACTGGTTGGAGGTAGGGACTATACTGAATACAAGATTACTGCACAGTGCTTATATACCGGTGTGTTCACCCCCGGTATTACGTCTACAGCAGCCTGAGAAAGTAGTACATCTCTTAAGGTGGAACAGGCTTAAGCTCTCTTAAGGTGGAACAGGTTACATACACAACACTCCTCCCTTCTTAGCTTTATAGTCGTCCCCCCCATTTAACATAACGTAATAACATATATACATATATAACTTCATGTTTAACGTAACATATCACAGATTCAGTCTCTGCGGAAAACAGTTCACAGATTCAATCTCTGTGGTGTAGTCGGTTCACGTTACTCATTCAATAGTCCTTTCATGGATTTAACAGCTTGAACTTCTGAACTGATTTGGCTCCGTTCGGAGGGACCACGTGTGTGATCTGGTAGAGGTGATAATGGTTCAGATGGGTCATCTTCTGTTTTTACTTTTCCTTTTCTGCTTCTTGGAGACTCTCTGGGCTCCATTGTCAGCTGCCACAGCTGCCAGCTGCATGCGCAGTTCCTCCTTCTCTTCCTCCTGTTTCCGTCGTAGAGCCAGCTTCTCCCGATGTTCCGTAGACTTTTGGTGCTCCTCCATGATTTCTGCACTTTGGGAGTCGAAGTTACAAGCTGGGCAGGACAGGACATCGTAATATTCGGTGTCGTCCACCAGGTCATGGTAATATTCGGTGTCGTCCTGAGCTAGACCAGTGAGAGGGTCGTCTATTTCCTCCATACCCAGCTGGACGTTAGCCAGCTCTTGTTCCAAATCCAGACATCTTTCCTGAAGAGACTTCTTCATGTGTACCTCTGCATCCAGCTTTTTCTGGGCTTTCAGCAAGTCGTTTACTAGTGACCTCATTTGTGATTTTAATACTTCAACTTCCTTTGGAGATTGATTGATCGGACTATGCAATCCCTCTACCGGAGCAGCTGTTTCAGCGGTCTGTTGTTCTACATTGACGTGAGTCAGCGTACTTTTGGCATCCAATGGCTGCTCTGTTGCAGTCGTTTCAGTCTGTGTCGTCACATCAGCCATCTCAATGACTTTTGAGAGCTCCGAACCCTTTTCCTTTGAAGATCGCAGCTCGTGTTCAAGTTTTTCCCATTTCAGAGTCTTGTCCCTCAGCATATGAAGGAGTTGGCTGACCGTTAACTCTTCTGACACCAGATTATGGCACGCACCTTCAGAACCTGAATCAGCTTTGATTCGTTCGGCCTCCTCGCGCAGATGGTTGGTGTGCTCCTGCTCCATTTTCTCCCACTCTGTAACAAAGAACTTTTTTATTTTATTCATCTCTTGCTCAAAACGGCGAATCATTTGTTCTAATTGCTGTTGTAGTTTGAAATGGAGTTGAGTTCGAGCCCAGTGTCCCTCAAAAATGTGCATATCAGTAGACTTGACAGACTCAGAATTCTTTGTTAAACTATGTTGTTGTTGCTCAGTGGAATTCTGTGCTGAAACTTTGTCTTTTGCACATGGGTTGGTCTTACCATCATCAGTTCTAGAGTCTGGGCTGATTATCTGCACCGAGTTCTCACTCTTTATGGCTTTTAGCGAATGCCAGTCCATATTTATGTTTCTAAACCACTCCCGGCCTAGTAGTGGTGGACCTCCCTCCGGTAGCACATATAAGTCCATTATTTGACTTCCTTCGCCCTTGTTGGCCACTGCAACCTTTATTGTCCCGATGGGGTACACTCTCTGCCCCGTGTAGGTTGTCAATATAATCTCCGTATCCTGTAGGGGAATATGTTGGAATAACCTTCTGTAATCTTTCTTATTCATGACCGACAATGCCGATCCAGTGTCCAATTCCATTTTTACTTGGACTCCTTCTATCTGAAGAGTAACCCAAATTGTCTGGAGGTCTGCACCCTTACCAACGTTGAGTACCCTTAAGCTAGCCAGTTCAATACTGCTTAAGCCAGCCAGTTCATTACTGCTAGCGTCTGAATCGGACTCCTGTGTACTTTTGCGTATTTTCCTTGCGGTGACTTCTTGTTGCTGGTCTTCTTCCCTGACCTGCATACTCTAGCTATGTGTCCAAGCCTACCACAAGTTCTACATTCTTGGTTTTTAAACCAACACTGGTTCTGATCATGCGTTGTCTTTCCACAACGATAACATTTGCCAGAACTCACACCCAATTTGTGTGCACTGAGCTCCGGTGACCGTAGCTGCATTACTGCCGTGCCTCTCGCTGCGGCTTCGTGTGCTGCTGCCATAGTGACCGCCTTCTCAAGCGTCAGCTCATTCTCCTCGAGCAGTCGCTTTTGTGTATCCTGTTTAAATAAACCACACACAAATTTGTCTCGTAGTGCATCTGTCAGTCCCGTTCCAAACTGGCAATATTTCGCTAATTTACACAATTCCAGCAAATATTCAGCATTGCTTTCATGCTGTAGCTGCCTTCTGTCGTAAAATTTAAATCGTTCCGCTAGCATCAGCGGCGTGGGGTTTAGATGATCTTTCAGGACAGTAACAATCTCATCGAACGTCTTATCCGCCGGTTCATCTGGTGATAACAGGTGTTTCAATTGCCCGTATGTCTTCGCACCCATTAAATTTAATAATGTTAGAGCTTTATCTTGGTCACGAATTTTATTGGCCTTACAATAATTTTTTACTCTTTCAACATATATGGCCCAATCTTCGAGGTCACTATCAAAGGTGCTAATATTCCCGTGTTTAGGCATTGTAGATTTGCAATTTCTCAGATTTTATTTTCTTTACTTGTTATCAAAGATGGCGGCTTCCCGCTCTTGCCGTCGTCCTCCGCCCACAAAATGGCGGTTTTCCCGCGCTTGGCGGTCTTCACCCGTCCCCCGACGCCGTCTCCCTTCAGCCCCCGAGTGCGGCCCTTATCTTCGCCGCGATCGCCCGAGTGCGGCCCTTATCAGCGGATGCGATCGATGGCCCGGCTGCGCCTCGCACTTGAAAGCGGCCCGGCCCTTATCAGTGCTTGCGATCGATGGCCCGGCTGCGCCTCACACTCCAAAGCCCTTATCTCCCGATCGCGATCGATGGCCCGCGCTTTTCACCGCGGCTCTCGCGCCTTCAATTTCTGCAGCCGCTGCCCTTTCAGCCCGAGTGCAGCCCTTATCGGTGGTTGCGATCGATGGCCCGGCTGCGCCCCTCACTTCAAAGCGGCCTGGCCCTTATCTGCCGATCGCTATCGCCCTGTACCTCTGTCTTCCCCAGCCCTGTCTTCTACTCCGGTTCACAAGCTGATGGAGGCTTCAGGGTCCTAATGCCTGTCGCTTCCAGTGGGGTGGTGTGGTTTGAAACCTCTCTTCAACCGCCGTGGAATAACTGCCGCAGGGTAAGAACCTGACTCGTCGCCAGTGTTAAGTCTGTGAGTTATTTAGTTAATTAAGACACAGACTAATGAGTAACAATAAAAACAGGTCTTTACTGGTTGGAGGTAGGGACTATACTGAATACAAGATTACTGCACAGTGCTTATATACCGGTGTGTTCACCCCCGGTATTACGTCTACAGCAGCCTGAGAAAGTAGTACATCTCTTAAGGTGGAACAGGCTTAAGCTCTCTTAAGGTGGAACAGGTTACATACACAACAATTTTTGTTTCTGTAACTTTACAGACAGTGGAAAATTAATGTGAGGGCAGACGAGATGAGGATAATGGCCCAGAAGTTCGCGTCGGGGGCTTCCCGTGGGTGCAAGCCCCCGACCTGCACTTACCTAGCGCGCCGGCCTTTGCGCTGTGGGCCCAAGTGGGATTCCGATCCTGGGCCCACTCCAACTGCCGGCGGGCAGTGCTTGCGTATCCCAGGGGCGCAGTTAGTTCGATGCGTCCCCTGGGATCACGTGGGCCATGGAGAGCCAATGGTAGCAGGGAATAATTCATTCATAAGTTTGACAGGAAGAGCTGTCAAACCTATAAATACTCTAAGCCCCAAAACATCACTAAAACTTCAAATAAAATTTTTTTTAAATCACATTTTTAAAATAAACTATAAATCACATGAAATAACTATTTTAAACAATTTAAATTTTTGAAAAAATTAATTACATTTTTGAACAGGGCTAAAAATAAACTTACATTTCTTTAAAGTATTTAAAAATAATAAACCTGTGGAAAAGATGTTTTAATTTTAATTAATTCACCACTTACCTTGTTAAAAGCCGGCGCACACGTTCCACCTCTCAACCCCTTCTTTCAGGGGAACGGAAGTGCCGGTTTCCCATGCATGCACAAGACCGGCACTTCCATTGGGCCTACGGATGAGTATCCCGTGCGTACTCACCCGTGGAAACCCGAATTTCTGGGCCATTACCTTTTTCAAAAGGTTCATAAGGAAAACACCAATTATTTCGATACAAAATGGTCAACAAGAACAACCCTGTAGGATTCACAAAATTGAACTTTATATTATAAAGGGTCGAATGGCAGAAGAGGCCATGATTTTAAAGACTATTTTAAAAGAAGCCCAGAAAAAGGGGCATACAAAATGGCCGCCAGACCCCGTGATCAACTTATTGGGACACTTTAAAATGGTTCCTGCAAATCCTCAGACAGCTTTGTGGATTCAGCCCAAAGTAAGTTCTGGAAGCCGTTTCTGAGAGAACGAAACCAGACACCCACATATACATATAGATTGGATGCAGATCCAGTCAAGATCGGCCTGTAGATAAAGGCCATCTAACTCTTGACCCAGACAAAAGGGAACAGTTTCATATTCATGAGAAGAGCATCAAGGGCCCGTTAAGGACATCACCAGGACATTAAAAACAATGAAGGTCATTCCAGACCAGAGATGGCCCATTACCGGCCATCCAAGAACAGTTTAAAATATAATAACTACCCTGTTGTGCAACAAACCCGCCAAAAAGTTAAACAAAGACTGACCTGATTTGGCGCAAGATAAGAGCTTCTGGAAAGAAGTATAATTGAGAGAACACACGGGTAGGAATTGGGTTATCTTCAGCTTTCCAGCTTGCAGGTTTGTCCAGCTTTTGAGCTGGGAAAAGAGGAGCTGCTTTGGGAGAAGATCAGCGTGACTCCTCTCCATCATCGGGAGGAAGAAGAAGACTAAGCCGCCATCAAGAAGGTCGTTCGAGCCGGCGTCCCGCCCCGGGGTAAAACATCGGGAGATCATCGACCAACCCCGGGCCGTTGACGAAATGAGAGGCCATCTCCAGGCTTGGGTGAAGAGACAAAAATAAACTACAGAAAGAACCTTGGAGACGATGGGGGCCAGCCCAAGGCTCCTCTGACCGGGGTCGAGCCGACGATCACCGACCCCGCCGACATCCAGGAGAGAGGTGAGGCGCAGCTCGCTGGGGCTCCACGATCCACGTGGAGACGGGACGCCTGAAAAGATCAAACGCAGACCTGTTTCAAAACCTTGCACTTCCTAGTTGGATTGGTGAGCATGTTTCTGGCCCTCCATAATCAGATCTAGATAGGTTTAAGGGGGTGGATATTTAAGGGTATAATTAACATGAGTTGTTATCCCTCGATGTTCTGTGTGTTTCCCTATTTCATGATGATTTTTGTAGAGTATAATATGCCTGTATTTGCCTTAGTTAGTATTGTGTGGTTATGATTTGTTTGTGTTTTTCCCTCCCATGTACTCTCTTATTTGCTTGCATTTGATTTGTGTTACCATATGCAATAAAATTTCATTTTGTTTCATCAAACTTGGTCTATAAGAGTTTTCTCTACATTGTAGTTCCTGCCCCAAAGTCCAGAGTACAGAATCTGAGGGGCGAGTGGGTCGAACCACTCACGGTTTTACTGTGCAAGAGAGAGAGGCCTCTAGAGAGAGAAACCTCTGCGATCTAAAACCCCTTACACCCCAACATTAACAAGCACCTAACAAGATTATTTTTCCTTTTCTATTTACATATCAGTACATTATGAATGAGAATGAATCACATTGAGCCAATAAGAATGCAATGCAAAGGGAATTTGTGATTTCATAGAAACATAGAAAAATAGGAGCAGGAGTAGGCCATTCGGCCCTTCGAGCCTGCTCCGCCATTCAATATGATCATGGCTGATCCTCAATCTCAATACCATATTCCTGCTCACTCCCCATACCCCTTGAGGCCTTTTGTGTCTAGAAATCTATCTATCTCCTTCTTAAATATATTCAGTGACTTGGCCTCCACAGCCTTCTGTGGTAGAGAATTCCACAGGTTCACCACCCTCTGAGTGAAGACATTTCTCCTCATCTCAGTCCTAAATGTCCTACCCCATATCCTGAGACTGTGACCCTTCATTCTAGACCCCCCAAGCCAGGGGAAACATCCTCCCTGCATCTAGCCCCGTCAGAGTGTTATAAGTTTCAATGAGATCCCCTCTCATTCTTCTAAACTCTAGTGAATACAGGCCTAGTCAACCCAATCTCTCCTCACACAACAGTCCTGCCATCCCAGGAATCAGTCTGGTGAACCTTCGCTGCACCCCCTCTATGGCAAGTATATCCTTTCTTAGGTAAGCAGACCAAAACTGCACACAGTACTCCAGGTGTGGTCTCACCAAGGCCCTGTATAACTGTAGTAAAACATCCTTGCTCCTGTACTCAAATCCTCTTGCAATGAAGGCCAACATACCATTTGCTTTCCTAACTGCTTGCTGCACCTGCATGTTTACTTTCAGTGACTGGTGTACAAGGACAACCAGGTCCCTTTGTACATCAACATTTCCCAATTATAGTAATCTCGGATGTAATACTTAAGTTGTCCACCAGAGGGAGACAAATGCTAAGGGGATTATAATTACTAGTCTTAAGGTAAAATTGCATTATGGGTAGAATGACATCATAGGATCCGCCATCTTAGATTGCTCGTGCAGTTGATTTGATGTGCATGCCTGTAGTTGTGAGAGCTCTGTTCTCTCCTGGTTCTGTGTAAATTAAAAGCAAAGTTTTGAGTTCCTGAAGTCTCACTTATATCCCTTATTTGGACCTTAACCACCCGGTTATAACACCAATCTCTCATCATTTAAATAATACTCCTCCTTTCTGTTTTTCCTACCGAAGTGGATAACTTCACATTTATCCACGTTATACTGCATCTGCCATGTATTTGCCCACTCACTCAACTTGTCTAAATCAGTTTGTACTTTGCACCTTCTTCAAAACAGTCTATACCATCAGGAGATATGGTCCAAAGTAAAAGTTACTGCTGCCTCTTCTGATACACGGGGCTGGATTTTCATTCAGAAGTCGGGAAGGAGGCGGGACTACAACTTTCGGGTTGTAGTCCCGCCTCCATCGAGATGCGGCCAATCCACGTGATTTTCACTTGATTGATCTTGTTGAGCCCGCCCAGTGGGCTCAGCAGGCCAATTAAGGGCCACCCAGCAACAGGTGACGTCACAGACTGAAATGTTATCTGTCAAGACGTGCTGACAGATGAAATATCAATGTTTCACAGCTGTTTGAAGCTGTCAAACACTGACAGTCTTACTTCTAACCTGAGTCCTTCTATGCAGACTCAGTTAGAAATCTCGCCGGCACTGAAAGCTGCAGGCTGTCACTTTTGACAGATCGCTGCCATTCTGCTTTCTGTGCCGGCTGAATGATGGACTCCCGAAACCTACAGGAAGAAAGGCTGTAAAGGTAAGTACAGGTAATTTAAACTTCTTTACACACTTTAGATGCACCAAACACACTTACCTTTGCACTCATGCACCCATCACTCAGCTGAACACCGACATCTCGACCCCTCCAAGTCCTTCAACCCGACTGCCCGACTCCTCTAACTTGGCGTGGTTTGGAGCCGTCGGGAATCCCACATGACAACCTTCAAAATAGGGATTAGGCTAAAAACTGCCTGTTAACTACCTGTTAACAGGCAGTTAATTGGCATTAATCCCTTCTCGCCTTGGGTCGGCTGGTCCCAGTGCGGAGCGGGTACCCGCCTCCTTTGAAACTTACATGGAGGCGGGTTTTGGGCGGGATGGTGTCGGGACCCCCGAGTTCGGGATTTTAACCCCCCGCACGCCTAAAAGCCCACCTCATGGCACACTGAAAATTGACCCCACAGTATCGAGTTACTTTACCTCTATTGATTTCTGGTTGTTTTAAAGGATTCAGAGAATGAAATTAATAACTTTGAAATCCTTTTTGCGGATGTGTGGGACATGATTGGTACTCACACTGCATACTGGTAGTTAACAAGAGTGCTAAATCCTGATAAATGAATAGCTAATTTATTAACAGCTTTTATGTTTGGAGTGAGACTTTCAGACTGCTGCAATAGTCCAGCGAAGGGCATGGTATATTAGAATGTTATGCTTGGATTATATATCCATTCATCCACATTCAAGTGCAACAGCCAAGGATATCATTTGTAATACAGTATGTTGCTTAGAATTTATAGTGGTACTTGAATATTTGGAAAAGAATTAGTTTGGGTTAAATTGTAAAGTGCATGCCAGTGGTAGAAAAGGTCACAGACAGAAGGGAACATTCATATATCTTTTGTTAAAATTAACAGCTAGAGTCCTCTCTGATTAGGAATGCAATGAAAGGAAAATAGAAGTAAATAAGAAGAGGACATTCTGGAAAAGATCATGACCTCGGGAGAGTGTTAGGCTGAACGCGCACGTGGGTTCAGACTCTCCCAGGAGGCTTTGAGAGATTGTATGTTAGTAGATGGAACAATGGCAGATGAAATTTAATACAGAAAATTGTCAGTATTGCACATAGGGGGAAAAAATAGGCATCATAAGTATTCCATTAATGGTATTGAAACAACTAAGGATGAAGTTGAAAGAGATCTCGGTGTTTTTACTGGGCTCAGTGCTCAACATGTCCAGTCACTGCAGAACAGCAATTGGGTCAAAGGAGCACGATAGTGAAACAGTTTGGGTGGAGGTAAGGAATAATAAGGGGAAAAAAACACTAGTGGGTGTAGTCTATAGGCCTCCGAACAGTTGCAACTCTGTTGGACGGAGTATTAATCAGGAAATAGTTGAGGCTTGTAATAAGGGAACAGCTATAATTATGGGGGATTTTAATTATCATATTAACTGGACAAATCAAATTGGGCAGAGCAGCCTTGAGGAAGAGTTCATTGAGTGTATTAGGCAGAAGGCTGGAAACTATAGACCTGTTAGCCTAACATCTGTGGTTGGTAAAATGTTAGAGTCCATTATTAAGGAGACAGTAACGGGACATTTGGATAAACACAATTTAATAGGGCAAACTCAGCATGGTTTCATGAAGGGGAAGTCATGTTTAACAAATTTGCTTGAGTTTTTTGAGGAAGTAACATACAGGGTGGATAAAGGGGAACCAGTGGACGTAGTGTATTTAGACTTCCAAAAGGCATTTGACAAGGTGCCACACAAAAGATTATTGCTCAAGATAAAAAATCACGGGATTGGGGGTAATATTCTGGCATGGGTGGAGGATTGGCTCTCTAACAGAAAGCAGAGAGTTGGGATAAATGGTTCGTTCTCAGATTGGCAACCAGTAACTAGTGGTGTTCCGCAGGGGTCAGTGCTGGGTCCCCAACTCTTTACAATCTATATTAACGATTTGGAGGAGGGGACCGAGTGTAACATATCAAAGTTTGCAGATGATACAAAGATGGGACGGAAAGTAGTGAGTGAGGAGGACATAAAAAACCTGCAAAGGGACATAGACAGGCTAAGTAAGTGGGCAGAGATTTGGCAGATGGAATACAATACTGGAAAGTGTGAAGTTATGCACTTTGGCAGGAAAAATCATAGAGCAAGTTATTATCTTAATGGCAAGAAACTGGAAAGTACTGTAGTACAAAGGGATCTGGGGGTCCTGGTGCACGAAACTCAAAAAGTTAGTATGCAGGTGCAGCAAGTGATCAAGAAGGCCAATGGAATGTTGGCTTTTATTGCTAGGGGGTTGGAATATAAAAACAGGGAGGTATTGCTGCAGTTGTACAAGGTATTGGTGAGGCCGCACCTGGAATACTGCATACAGTTTTGGTGTCCATACTTAAGAAAAGACATACTTGCTCTCGAGTCAGTACAAAGAAGGTTCACTCGGTTAATCCCGGGGATGAGGGGGTGGTCATTTGAGGAGAGGTTGAGTAGATTGGGACTCTACTCATTGGAGTTCAGAAGAATGAGAGGCGATCTTATTGAAACATATAAGATTGTGAAGGGGCTTGATCGGGTGGATGCGGTGAGGATGTTCCCAATGATGGGTGAAACTAGAACTAGGGGGCATAATCTTAAAATAAGGGGCTGCTCATTCAAAACTGAGATGAGGAGAAACTTCTTCACTCAGAGGGTGGTAGGTTTGTGGAATTTGCTGCCCCAGAAAGCTGTGGAAGCTACATCATTAAATAAATTTAAAACAGAAATAGATAGTTTCCTAGAAGTAAAGGGAATAAAGGGTTACGGGGAGCGGGCAGGAAATTGGACATGAGTCTGGGTTCGGAATGGTCATGGCCCTGTGGGTAGTGGAGCGGGCCCAGGGGCCGTGTAGCCTTGTTCTGCTCCTACTGTGTTCTAATTCTGTTAGATTTCAGGAGATGGTTTTATTCCTGATCCTGGCTGGGGTGGAGATCGCCTTTACAGAAGGTAAGTACTGTAGAAAATATAGGGACAGAGTGATCTCCTGGAAGAATTTCGATCGCCTAGATGGGTCGGAGAGGAATTTCCCAGATTTTTTTCTCCCAAATTGGCCATTGGGTCTTTATCTGGTTTTTCGCCTCTCCCGGGAGATCACATGGGTTCGGGTGGATGCAGAGTGATAGAAGATTTGAGGTTAGGATCAGATCAGCCATGATCTTATTGAATGGTGGAGCAGGCTCGAGGGGCCGATTGGCCTACTCCTGCTCCTATTTCTTATGTTCTTATGTTCTAATAAAGCAAATCGTCAAAACAGTAGAGTACAAGTTTTTGATTTCATGATAAAACTATACATTGCTCTGGTCAGGAGACAACTGGGGGCCAATTTTAAGGGCCTCCATCTCACATTAATGGCTTGAAAATGGCACCAAGTCACTAAACATTAACCCCCCCCCCCAACCCCACACCCCACACCCCCGTTTACACCCCACCATTTCGGGCAGGAGCCTGAGATGGACAGCTGGACACCTGTCTGTTTCAGGCTTACGTAGGACCCAAACTGCAATTTTGAGGTACAAAATTGTACCACTGCCTAAGTCGTGGTCTTTAAAGGAACTGCTGGAGGCCACTCCAAAAACAGGTAAAGTTTCTTTTCAATTTTTATTATTGTGGGGCCAGAAGGAGAAGGAATGCTTCTCCTGGGCCTACAGAAAGATTCTTGCATTCTGCCAGTTCCTCGCCTGGGTTTGTCTTCCTCCCCCAGGCTCCGAATGTCAACCGACTCAGTTTGGGAGCCGGCCAAATTCCCACACTTTCCAACCGACGAGCTGCTTCAGAGCTGCTTTGGTGCCTGCTGCTCGCCTGCTGTTCACCGGCTTCATGCAAATGAGGCCCAGGCCTCAAAATGGCTCGGGCCTCCCGGTAGTAACAACAGCTTGTTCTCTGCTAAAATTTACCCCTTGAGTACTGTGTCCAGTTCTGGTCAGAGATACAAGTGAGATGTTGAAGCGCTGCAGGTGGATCAGAGAAGAGCCACGAGACTGATCCCTAATATCAGAGCACTGAGTTATGTGGAAAGACTGGAGCAACTTGAGCTTTCCAATATTGAAAGGAAACAACTTGAGAAGTGATATTACAAGAGATATACAAGACAATGAATATTACAGAAAAGGTAGATATGCTACACTACTTTAAACTAAACCATGACAATAGGACAAGGAGACACAGATTGTAACTAGTAAAAGGCAAATTTAGGGCTGATGTCAGGAAGTTCTTCATACAAAGAGTGATAAAGACATGGAATGGACTTCTGGGTAGAACTCTGGAGGCAACATCCCTGGAATCATTGAAGAAACAATTTGATGCCATCATACAGGGACTGCCAGGTCTTTCGGTATTCATGGGCTAAGATGGATCGGATGGGCATTCCCATTTATATTTACCCTGTCCTGCTGGAATATGATGTAAAGAGATCATCAGTGAATCCAATAGCTGTTACACTGTGTCTGACAATTAACTAGGTGCAGGTTCACCCTGGCCATTACCTCATCAAAGGAAGGAGTGGGTGTGACAGTTTTGATCAAGGATAATATTACAGTTCTACAGAGGGAGGATATACTACAGGGTTCAAAGACTGAATCTATTTGGTTAGAGTTAAGGAACAGGTTACATTGCTGGGTGTTTACTATAGACCTCAAAATAGTGAGAAGGACATAGAGGAGCAAATCTGCAGGCAAATTTCAGAGAAATGTAAAAATATTAAGAAGATGGAAGCTCATGGAATTAAGGGGAAAGTGGCAGTACAGATACAAAATTGGCGTAGTGACAGGAAGCAAAGGGTGGTGGTGGATGGATGTTTTACAGACTGGGAGGTGGGTTGCAGTGGTGTTCCCCAAGATTCAGTTTTGGGTCCATCACTTTTTTTCAATTTTTCTAAATGAACTAGACTTCGATGTAGGGAGCAGCGTTATAAAGTTTGCCGATGATACGAAACTTGGCAACATAGTTGAAAGTGATGAGGATAGTTATAGACTTCAGGATGACATAGCCAGGATGGTGAAATGGGCAGAAGCATGGCGGATGGAGTTCAATGTGGAGAAGTGTGAATTGATGCACTTGGGGAGGACTAATATGGAAAGACAGTATATTATAAATGGCATGATTTTGAATAGCATATGGGTTACTTGAGTTTATAAATAGAGGAATAGAATATAAAAGCAAAGAGATCATACTAGATCTTTATAAATCACTTATTAAGCTTCAGCAGGAGTATCGTGGACATTTGTGGGCACCACACTTCAGGAAAGTTGTAAAGGCCTTAGAAAGGGTACAGAGGAGGTTGACCAAGATGTTACCAGGAATGAAGGACTTCAGTAATGAGGAGAGGTTGGAAAAGTTAGGACTGTTCTCCTTGGAACAGAGAAGGTTAAGAGGTGACCTAATAGAGGTTTTCAAGGTGATGAGAGGTTTTGATAGAGTAAATAGGGACAAACTATTACATCTGGTGAGTGGGTCAATAACCAGAGGTCGTAGATTTAAAATCATTGGCAAACTAGAGGGGAAATGAGCAGAAATATTTTCACACAGATCTGGAACACACTATCTGAAAGGATGGTGGAAGCAGATTCCATAGGAACTTTCAAAAAAACAATTGGACATGTACTTGAAGAGGATTAATTTGCAGACTTATGGGGAAAAAGCTGGGATGTGGGACTAAATTGGATAGCTCTTTTCAAAGAGCTGGATCAGGCCTTCTTCTGTGCTGTATGATTCTAAATCCTTTAAAAGACTGTAATTAATGCATTTCAAACTTTAAGTCCTTTCATATTTATTTTTAGAATGACAAGGGTGTAAAGGCAGTGATGCAGGTATACTGAGCAATAATAGTAAGTGACTGAACCATGAAAGTGTACCTTCAACAGTTAGCTCATCAATAGTCATGCTGCTATTGTGCATTACTAAACGTGGAAACTCCATGGCAGTTTAGATGGGTGGCTGGCCAGGAGAGCATTGGAATAGTCAAGTCTAGCGGTAACAAAGGCATGGATGGAAGCCTTCTTAATACAATAACGTAAAAAGAAATTATTACAGAACTCTAGCACCAAACACGTAATGGCAGCTATGTAAAATATGTAGCATAGCTATGGTGAGTTCAAACCAGACAAAATTTGATATTACCTCATTTCAAATGATCCTCTTAAATATCGATTACCTGCAATTTCTCAACCAGATTTGCATCCACCCCTAATAACGCATACAATCCTACACAACTTCTTTGAAATATAGAATTTATTAACATGACTTAAATATTATAACATTTTCAGAGAATTGTTGCAGTTTTGGTTTTTGGGAATATTCCTTTAGCAGTGACAAATAGCCGTTTTCAATCCATCCACTATAGTAGGGCATTACATTTTGCCTTGGGGTTCAATTAAAGCCTCAAATTAACCCCTGTGCTATTTGAATTATACCAGTAATTAATCATATTGGCTACATATTGCTGCACCCTAACCTTCTAACCCCTAATCCCCTGCCAATAATACATTTACATACCTTAGTTCAGTATTGTTTCCTTAAAATGGGAGACTAATCATACCGGTACTGAGCAAAAACAGTCTCTCTACAACTTTCAGGTTTCTAAATGCTCAGGGGCATGGCTTTTAAAATATATATAGACAGTTTAGTTTGATATATAGCAGTGTTATTTTGGCCAGTATGCAATTTTCAAGATCAGGTCATTACATGTTTGTTGCTAGAGTACTGGAATAATTTCTTTTTATGTTATTGTATTAAGAAGGCTTCCATCCATGCCTTTGTTACCGCTAGACTTAACTATTCCAATGCTCTCCTGGCCAGCCTTCCATCTTCCACCCTTAAACTTAAGTTCATCCTAACCTCTGCTGCCTGTATCCTAATTCGCACCAAGTCCCATTCACCCATCACCCCTGTGCTCGCTGAACTACATTGGCTTCCAGTCCAGCAATGCCTCAATTTTAAAATTCTCATCCTTGTTTTCAAATGCCTCCATGGCCTCACCCTTCCCTATGTCGGTGGCCTCCTCCAGTCCTACAAGCCTTTGAATATTCTGCACTCCTTTGATTCTGGCCTTTTGCCCATCCCTGATTTTAATCACTCCACCATTGGTGGCCCTGCCTTCAGCTACCTTGGCCATAAGCTCTGGAATTGCCTCCCTGAACCTCTCCGCCTCTCTACCTCTCTCTCCTCCTTTAAGACGCTCCTTAAAACCTACCATTGTGTCCAAGCTTTTGATCATCAGTCCTAATATCTCCTTATATGGCTCGGTGTCAAATTTTGTTTGATTACGCTCCTGTGAAGCGCCTAAGGACATTTTACTATGTTAAAGGCGCTATATAAATGCAAGTTGTTGTTGTTTAAACCCTCAACCCTGAATAAAACTGAGTTCTTAAGCAAAACTGACATGTAATTTAGACATCAGAGAATTAACTTCTTACCTGCTGAGCCATGCAGATTAGGAAGGTCCTAAGTTTGATCTCTTATCTGTGCTGCCTGTTGACCCCAGGTGGTAGGAGCAATGCAATTTATCTCAGTGCCCCTGGATGAGAGAGGGGAAAATCAGCTGCTGAATGCTATCCAGTTACCTCAGCTGGAAGTACACACGCATGAATGTTAAAGGCGGATGGGATCAGGCTCAGCTGTGATCCCCCTGTATTCGAATAGTGAGTTGACTCTCAGTGTTACGAGTAATGATGATTTCATGAAGTACCAATGGCCATCAAATCACAGCCCAACAAAGCGATGACACCTCCAGTGGGGATGACTTCCAAGGTCATCAAAAATCTCTAGCACATTTATTTTGGCTATATAGCAACCTGCTGTCAAGTGTGTGTTGCTTCTGTGCAAGGAAATTGCCATACAATCCAACGCCTCTATTGATGACAGAAAACCGACCTATCACGCCAAATCTAGTGAGCCAGTTAAATGGTATCAAAGGCAAAATGGTTGCTGATCAGCAACTCAGTGCAGGAAACCCCAATGTTAAGGCGATAGCAAAATACTGTGGATGCTGGAAATCTGAAATAAGAACAGAAAACGCTGGAAAAACTCAGCAGGCCAGGCAACATCTGTGGAGAGAGAAACAAAGTTAATGTTTCAGGTCGAAGACCCTTCGTCAGAACTGAGATAAAAGCAGGAAATGAAACAGATTAAAAAGCAAGTTTGGGGGCTGGGAAATGGGGAGGGGATGAAAGAACAAAAAGGAAGGTCTGTGATAGGTGAAGAGACATTAAGAGATATGCAAGGCTAGACGAGATGGTAATAGGACAGGTAAAGAAACAAAGGATGGCTCTAGATGAAGTGTGAAATGCACTGGCAGAATGAGAGACAGCTGCCATGTGGGAGAGAAAAAAAAAAGGAAAAGGCACAAACCAAAAGTGTGGATAAAAATATATAAAAATGATAGGGGCCGAGGTTATGATCTGAAATTGTTGAACTCGATATCGAGTCCGGAAGGCTGTAAAGTGCCTAATTGGATGATGAGGTGCTGTTCCTCGAGCTTACGCTGAGCTTCCGTGGAACAATGCAAGAGGCCGAGGACGGTGAGGTCTGAGTGGGAATGGAGCGGTGAATTGAAATGACAGGCGACCGGAAGCTCGGGGTCACCCTTACGGACTGAACGAAGGTATTCCGCAAAGCGGTCACCCAATCTGCGTTTGGTCTCCCCAATGTCGAGGGGTCCACATCGTGAGCAGCGAATACAGTATACTAGATTGCAAGAAGTACAAGTAAATCACTGTTTCACCTGGAAGGGGTATTTGGGGCCCTGGACAGTGGGAAGGGGGGAGGTATAAGGGCATGTGTTGCATCTCCTGCGCTTGCACGTTAAGGTGTTACACTAGAATGTAAGGAGGCCAGAGAATCATGTCCATTGTCAATGGTGTCTTAGGATGGAGTCAAAGACATGTGCCAACTTGGGCAACCTATGCAAATCTGGCCAGGATAAGTTAATCCCTTGCATTCCGGGCAGCCATGTGCTCGTGTGCTTCCGCTGCTGCTGGTCGATACACCGGTGCTCTGACCTCCTCCTGCTCCTCCTCTTCATCTGAGGAGGGCTGGAACTGAGCCACTTGCTCATCAGGAAGCTGCAAGCCACGACGCTGTGCATTGTTGTGCAATGCACAGCGGACCACAACTATTCTGGAGACTCTGTATGGTGTATACTGCAGGGCTCCACCTGATCGGTCAAGGCAACGGAAGCACATCTTCAACAACCCAATGGTTTGCTCTATGATGGACCTGGTCGAAGTGTGGCTGGTGTTGTAGCACTCTTCAGCCTTCTTAGCTGGCCTCCTGATTAGCGTCATTAGCCACTTCTTCAGGGGATAGCTTTTGTCACCAAGGAGTCATCCATTAAGTTGGTTTGGCAGATTGAAAAGCGGAGGAACACTAAAGTGCTGTAGGATGAAAGAGTCATGGCAACTACCACAGATCTTGGCACAAACATGCAAAAACTCCTTCTTGTGGTTACACACCAGCTGTATGTTGAGGGAGTGGAAGCCCTTTCGGTTGACAAAGATAGCTGGGTTTTGATGGGGTGCAGTCTATGGACGCCCTGCACCATTGGCATGCCTGCCATATTTGCAAAGCCAACCGAACAGGCGGTTATACTTGCTTGATCCCTTGAGAACTGGATGTAATTGTGGGCCTTAGCAAAAAGGGCATTGGTAACCTGCGTGATGCAATTGTGGGTGGCTGACTGGGAGATGCCGCTGATGTCTGCTGATGATCCCTGGAAGGAGCCTGAGGCAAAGATGTTGAGTGCAGTGGTGAGTTTGACGGGTGTCCACCCTTTTCTCTGGGCACCAGGTCTTGCTGCAGCAGTCCGCAGGTCTCTCGGACAACCTCTCATGAAAGTCTTGGTCTCCTTTGGCACTGCTGCACACTCATGTTGAGGTAGCTCATCCTCTGTCTGTAAACCCTCTGTTGCGGGTATCTCCTGCGGCGAGGTGCCTCGATGCGCTGGCGCCTTCTGCCCTGTGCAGCATCAGGTGGCTGAGCAGGAGGTTGGGGCTCCTGCTGCTGTTGTTGCTGAGCTGCCTGAGCAGGAGGTTGGGGTTCCTGCTGCTGTTGCTCCTGAGCTGCCTGGTTCGGCTGCTGCCATGGATGCTCCTCATCTGAATCTGAGGTCCATGGTGAAAGAAAATGAATGGTTCCTATGCTGCTTGTAGACGCCTCCGTTGGGGAAGCGCTCATTGCAAGCGGGGAGTGGGTCTTCCAAGGAGGTTCCACATTTGATAGATTCAAGCTGCAGCACCTCCGACTTCGGAAGGCCTTCTAAAAGTGCTTAAAGGCCTTTTAAAGCAAAGTTCTGCCACCTGCAACAAATCCCTGATGAAATAAACAATTTAATGTTGGACCTGCAGCTGTGAGGAGACCACCCACTAGTCAACCCGCCAGGTTTAGCTGGCGTGGTTTAGGAGGGTCGTGGAACGTGCCAAAATGGTCAAAACTCACGAGGGCCTCTCAAAATAGGCTTAGAGAGGCCCTTAACAAGTATTTAATCCTCTTAACAAGTGCTCGGGCCAGCTGGAAGTGAGACTGTTTCCCGCCCTGCAAAACTGGCACCGGCAAAATCCCGCGGAGGTGGGTTGGAAGCGGGTTCCGAACCCGCCCTCATTGTTTCCGATTTTCCCACCTTTCCCGCTTCCAAACCCGCCTCCTCGGACGTCAGAAAATCGCCCCCAATGTGTTTGTGCTGGAAAATAGCAGAGTTACATAGCGAGATGCATGTAAAGGTGGAAATGCATACAGAGAGCAAGCAGATAGATGTAGAAAGATGCAGACAGAGTTGTAGGTACAATTACATAGAATTTATTGTACAGAAACAGGCTATTTGGGACAACTGGTCAATGATGGTGTTTATATACCACACGAGCCACCTCCCACTTTAATTACCTTTTCCCACCCTGACCCCATATCCCTCTATTCCCATCTCGCTCATGTATACATCAAACCTCTCCTTAAATATGTTAATTCTATCTGTCAACCACTCAATGTGGCAACCCGTTCCACATTCTCACCACTCTCTGTATAGAACTTCCTCCTTAATTCTTTACTGGATCTTTTAATTGCTATCTTATATTTATGCCCCTTGTTTTGGACCTACCCGCAATTGGATACAGTTTTTCCACGTCCACGCTATCATACCCCTTCATAAATTTAAAGACCCTGATCAGGTCTCCTCTTTTCCAGAGAAGAGAGCCCCAGCCTGCTCAATCTTTCCTGATAGTTGTATCCGCTCACGAGACAAGAAAATGCAGAGATACCAAGAAACACAAAATATAATAATAACATAGGAACATTAGGAACAGAAGTAGACCATTCAGCCCATCGAGCCTCCATCTCAACTCATTTACCCACTTTTACTCCACATCTCTTCATAGCCTTACCTGACAAAAATCTATCTATCTCAGCCTTGAAAGCTCCAACTGTCCTAGCGTCCACAGCCTTTTAGGGAAGAGAGTTCCAGATTTCTACTACCCATTTGTGTGAAAAAATTGTTGTGATACAGCTATCAAAAAAGATTGAGCAGGCTGGCGTTCTTTTCTCAGGAAAAAAGCAGACCTGATAGGGGGCTTAAAATTATGATCGGTTGAAGGAAATTGTTGGGAGAGAACAAAGGAAGTAAAACTGTTTAAAATGGTCTATTTGTTCATTTAAAATTATTATATTTAACCATTATGTTATTCTGAGAAATAGGTCCCACCCAAAAGCATTAACCAATATTTTTTTTGTAGATACTAACTGACATGCGGTACATTTTCTGGTTTTACTAACTGGTTATTTTCCGACAAATTTTCACTCTAAATCTAAGCCTTTAGTTTTTCCTTTTCATTCATTTTAACTGTGAGCCCCATTTTTCCTTCAATCTGTACCTGTACTACAAAAATAATTGCTCTATCATGATTTCACGGCGTCAACTTGAGCTTGCACTGCCAGCAAAGTCTCACTGCCAACAGTATAAAGTCGGAAAATTGGCCCTCATGCGTCTTCCCAGGAGAGGGCCACTTTTTCTGTCGGGCTGTACTTTAATTAGACAATTACTACGCACAGGAATTGCTTTACTTGAAATCAGATAGTAAAGTCTGGAGTGTTTTAGAACCCCAGGCTAGACTGAATTGTAATTCCTCACTTGAATTTTCTTTCCCATGTGTGCTCCTCCCTCATCATGAGGGCTTCAGTTTCAGCACTATCTCAATTATAAGGCCATTGAATCTTGTCTTTTAATGTTTCTCATGCTGCCTTGTGGATACTTGTGCACAACATACTTCATCAGATAATGCATAAAATGCCTTCCTCCAAGAACTATTATAATCTGTATGGGAATAGATATTCTGACCAATAAATAAAAGTGTTCTTCTGTCCACAGGCAAAGCTTTTATTTGAGGAATCAATCAAGGTTTAACTGAACAACTAACAAGTTGCTTATATAACTGAATAATCTTTAAGGCTCATCAAAGAGATACCAGTCAATTGCAGCAAAAACCTTTTGCTAAGTTAAATGGTTCTATTTTACCCATAATACAGTTTATTCACATCGATACTTTATTTACTTGCAGTTGTTAATATGCAATTTTTGTAAATCACAATTTTTCTTCCTTTAATTTTCAGCTTAACTCAAATTAAAAACTCAATCTATTGCACTGGCACAATCCATCTATTGGGAAGGAGGCACATCTTCAAATGCAATTTTCTATACTTAATTCTTACTTCACTGAAATCAGCCAATTTACTGCTAATTATACAAAGCAGAAGACAGAATAATTTTCCGTAGCCAGTTTCTGTACACACTTACCTCTGTAGGAATAAGTGATTTTATTCCAAAGTTTGAAATTCTAGCCATTGATTAAATAAACGGATGTCTTACTGACTTTCCTGTAATCAAAGCAATAGAAAAAGACAACACTGGAAGATGAAATCCAATTTAACCCATTATCATACTCATGAATGCCACACAAGTTGAATTGAGTTGCTGCATAGAGGTTTGTAGAATTTACGGGAAATTGCATGGCAATGTTGAATCTTACAAAATCTCCCATGTGCACTCCTAGTGCAGTACAGTCCTGTGGAATATGTGATGGTTAAACACAACTGAGGTGATTTCAAAAAAGCAACAGAATCCTGAATGACATATGAGCTACATTAAAAACGTTATACCTCTTAAAATCACATTTTCCTCAAAGTCTATGTTAAGATTTGAAAATCCAAATGAGAAAAGCGTGCAAGACATGATTGGTCTCTGGATATTCTACTGATTTGCAGTTGAGCACAAATCAGTCAGAACATGGAAATTGAGAAAATCAATGCTGTACATTTTAAATCTCAATGTAAAGCAAGGATGTAGTGGGTGTAAACATCATGGCATGGCCCAAGGTGATGATAATTGCAGACCTTCCAAATGAGGAAGGTTTGTTGAGGATGAAGAATCATCCAAATGCACCAAGCGCAGTCAAATTTGCTGGGAGTTCAGCAGCTGTTTTAAGTCTCCACCAGCAAAAATAGCTTAGAATGATCAAATTAATTAGCCTTTGCAATGGTCCCCTATCAATAAGCGCAAGTTAATCACAGGAAAAATGGACAAAAGAAAGCTGTCACAAACCTTTAATTTATTATGATTGATATAAAATATCTCATTAGCTTACTGATATAAGTGCATGTATATTAAAAATAGTGCCAATGATTGCTTAGAAATCAGACTGTTGCTTTCAAAGTGACAGTAATTTGTATTGACCAGACAATTTGGCTGTGATATCAGTTGATTGGAGCTCTTTCCTCCATTTTAGACCTTGACAGCCAGTTTGAAATTAAACTATAAGAAATGGGAATACAAAACTCCACAGATCTGTGCTTTTTTTGTCTATTTTCCTATGATTAACTTGTGCTTATTAATATGGGACCATTGTAAAGGCTAATTAGTTTGAATATTCTAAACTATTTGTGCTGGTTTCTCTCAGCATTGAACAGCCTCAGGTCACTACAAATGGCTTTGGCTCCCACCAGACTTCAAAAGCAAAACTATAATGATGTAATTGGTGTTTAAACAGGGGATTTCAGTGCTAGTTTGATTAAAGGGATGAAGTAAATTATAGTTGGCTGCAGCATTGCTCAGTCATTGACACAAAGTACTAATAAGCAACTATTACCTGTAGTTTGTGGGACTTGATAAAGAAAATGCAGCAAGGTTGCTATTTACTGATCTTAAATTCTCTAATGTTTATCTTAAGTTAGGATAAAAATGTTGGAGTTTCCTCTGCTCTGGCACCTGTAATGAAGCTTCTTCAACACAAAATATAGTTTTGTGCCAGTTTTTAAAAATTCCTTCTTGGATGTGGGTGCTGCTGGTAAGACCGGCATTTATTGTCCAGCCCTAGTTGCCCTTAAGACAGTGGTGGTGGGCCTTCTTCTTGAACCTCAAGCAGTTTGATATAACTGAATGGCTTGCTAGGCCTCTTGAAAAGGCAGTTAAGAGTCCACCAGCAGGTTTCTTTCCCTAAAGGACATGAGTAAATTAGTTGGGTTTTTACAACAATTCGACAGCTTCTCCATCATTTTTACTGATACCAGCTTTTTATTTCCAGATTTTCTAGATTATTAGTCCAGGCCATTGGATTACGAGTCCACACAACCACTATAGTACCGTACTCTGTGAGACAAAAAAAGCTTAATCTGCTTTTATACTGGCACTTGCTTAGGTTGGTTTCTGTGGGGTACCTCACAGTATTTAGATTACCAAATCTGGCTCCTTTATCCTAGTGATGAAATTTTAAATCCACGAATAACTGGGACTATAATTCTGCTGCTGGGATTAAGAATTGAATTTAGTCGTGCAAGTGTCAGGAGTTGGCTCTGGGATGCCAGTCTCCTAGAATCTGACCTAAGCAAGCACCAGTATAAATATAGTTTATGATTATCTGCCTCGCTGGCACAAACCTATATATAGTTGTGAAAAAAATGTACTTGCAGGTGGCATTATCTTGCATGTCAATTTCCATTTTTCTCCATAGCCTCACCCCTCCCTATCTCTGGACTGTCCTCCAGCCCTGTAATCCCCCTCGACCTCTGCGCTCTACCTATTCTGGACTTTTGAACATCCCCGATTTTAAATGCTCCACCTTTGGCGGTCGTGCCTTCAGCTGCCTGGGTCCTAAGCTCTGGAATTCCCTCCCTAAATCCCTCCGCCTCTCTACTTTTCTTTCCTTGTTTCAGACTCTCCTTAAAACCTAACTCTTCAACCAAGCTGTTGGTCATCTGCTCTAACATCTTCCTATGTGGCTCGGTGTCAAATTTTTCTTTTGATAACACTCCTGTGAAGCGCCTTGGGACGTTTTACTATGTTAAAGGCGCTTTATAAATATAAGTTGTTGTTGTTTTAGTCAAATTCAATAACAAATATGACACAAAATAGAAGAAAAAAATCTGAGAGCCGCTCAGGGACATTGGTGACACACAAAATTGAGGAGACTGAGGGGTGCAGAGAATTACAGAGAGAGAGAATGAGAGAATGGATTGGACAACGTGATATAGAAACAACACAAGATTAAAGTCTGTAACAACCGGAGGAATAAAGAGTAGAGAACAAACACAGAGAGTGAGACAAAAACAATTTTAAAGTGCAAAAGGAACAGAGACACTTACAAGAAGAGAAAATATACTTTTTTGCCAATACACAATGCCACATTAGTGCAATTATATTATAGTACATTGTGTGTTGTATGGCATGATGCTTGTTGAGATTAACTTATCTCTGGTCTTTCAATTAATCAGGATCGAGTGCAAACCAATATGGTGGGCATATTGCGGTTATTCGGAGTTTAAGACGGAATATAACACACTAGTTATACAGCAAAAACATACAACCACGACAAGCAGCTGGTACTGGTCCCGATGGGACAGATGGCTGCCGTGTGCGAACAGCTCTTCGGTTTATGGCCTTTCTCCCTCGCTTTCTCTAGAACCGCTGCCAAGTTAGGGTTGGATTAGGGTCAGCATGGGTCCACTCGCGGAAGAGTGTTAGACCATCGATCCACTCTCAGAAGAGTGTTAGACCATGGGTCCACTCTTGGAAGAGTGTTAGACCATCGATCCACTCTCAGAAGAGTGTTAGACCATTGATCCACCCTCGGAAGAGTGTTAGGCCATCGATCCACTCTCGGAAGAGTGTTGGACCATCGATCCACTCTCGGAAGAGTGTTAGATCATTGATCCACTCTCGGAAGAGCGTTAGACCATCGATCCACTCTCGGAAGAGTGTTAGACCATCAATCCACTCTCGGAAGAGCGGTAGATCATCGATCCACTCTCGGAAGAGCGTTAGACCATCGATCCACTCTCGGAAGAGCAGTAGCCCATCGATCCACTCTCGGAAGAGCGTTAGACCATTGATCCACTCTCGGAAGAGTGGTAGACCATCGATCCACTCTCGGAAGAGCGTTAGACCATCGATCCACTCTCGGAAGAGAGGTAGACCATCAATCCACTCTCGGAAGAGCGTTAGATCATCGATTTACTCTCGGAAGAGTGTTAGACCATCGATCCACTCTCGGAAGAGTGTTAGACCATCGATCCACTCTCGGAAGAGTGTTAGACCATCGATCCACTCTCGGAAGAGTGTTAGACCATCGATCCACTCTCGGAAGAGTGTTAGACCATTAATCCACTCTCGGAAGAGTGTTAGACCATCGATCCACTCTCGGAAGAGTGTTAGACCATCGATCCACTCTCGAAAGCTCTTCACTCCACCGTCTGCACTAAGAGCTTTTTAGGTCTTTCTCTTATACCCTTTTTTAGGGGCGGACCTGGGATAAAATATTGACAAGACCATTTAACCTGTAAGGGTTCCTCTTAAACCAAGGTGCCCAATGGTATGTCGAGTTCTTTGTCTTAACTTTCAGATGAAAGCCCTCCCCTAAGGGGTCTCATGCTCTCCCCTCACATGTCTTTCCTGTTTATACATTCTGAAGGCCCATCTATCTGAATTCCTCTTATCTCTCCTTCTTATCCTCCCAAGTTTGGAATCAGACATGCCATTCTCGGCTTTCAGATGTTCATAGAAGCTTGTTATCAGTTATTTATGTTCATGCAGCTTAGCTGTGCAAAACTATTTCATTCCATTATCAGACTATTGTACCATGGAATGAATCATTAAATTCTCAAAGCTATTCTCACACACTGGTTAACTTATGCATTTTAAAGCAGCTTTGTTAAACAAAGTCAAAATCCTAACTTAGCATTATAATATGGTTATTAGCAGTAATGAAAGATACATAGGCATTGGGCCTTAGTTTGGTCAAATTAAAGATACATTTAAAAAAGTTGAAATCCTAACTTACAAACAGCAGATAGCTAGCCTGGGAAGCAAGGTCATATATGACTGCCACGGTGCAGAATGTTATAACATCTGCAGGGAACCAAAAACATAAGCAAATTCTAAGCATCTATCCAGCTATTCTGAAGAGACACTTTTGTCTCAAGTTCTAATACAATCATCTAAACACAGTATTATTCGTGTCACAATTTAATTCGCATAACCATATACATTTCAGATCTCCCTAATTTCTAACAGACTTGTCATTCAAAAATAATGTCTTGTCTAACCCACTGTGAGCAACGCCATGGAGGATCTGCTAGTACCTGTAAAAAGTAATTCATTGACAAAGTCATCCTGCAAGCATTCAAGAGAAGGCAAGGATTTGCCTGCACAGCAAACCAGATCCCAGTCAAGTCTGAATGATTGATTTAATTCTAATGTGGATTTAAAAGCATGTCTCCCTTTGAAACTTACATGACTTCCAGTGCTGGTCATGCAAATTACAAGCAATACAGCCTACAGATTCAATAGTTGGCATGGTATCTACAGCTGCTCATCCATTTAAACTAGAGTAATTAAAATCAGGAACTGTGCATCAGCAATGCCGTTTTATCAGAAAAGCTCATGTCAATAACCTGGGCACATGATGAAATAGCTAATTGGGGACCAACATTGGGCCGGATCTTGCTGTTAAAAATAATGTTTTTTTAACTACGCACGCCATTATTAATGTACAAATCAGCCAGCAAGTTCAGGGGATTAACTGAGTTGTGAATCTCCAGATTTACACTGCTCAGCCGTTAGCTTTACACAAACTGCATCTTGCCCTTAGCCTCCACGTTATTTCTAAGGAATTGCTGGATTTGCACGTTAATTGCACATTAAACTCGCCACAGAAAGTTAAGTCTGGTAATTAAGAGCACGGGTACCTTTTTTAATGACCTCATAATTGTTCATGCTGTGCCGATCAAGCTTTTGGCCCAGAAATTGAACAATTTAAACTGTGGAGCTCGATTACATCAGGTGGTAAATTTTTCTTAGAAATTTTTTAAAATGTCGATCGCGAATTTCCCCGTAGTAGCGCGCCGGCTGTTAAGGCCAGTTTTCTTGAAGAAATGGCAGCCACCTCGCTTCCAATGTGGGACACGGCGGCCGCCATTTTGGAGAGGTCGACAGCGCTGCCGTTGCCTGCGCTTGCCTCTCCAATGTAAATGTGCAAATCGTGATGACAATCAGCATGCAACGCCTGATTTGACGAACAACTGCGATTTTGGACATCGCCGTAAAGCCCTCTCCTAAACACGCACGGAAGAACGTGCATGCAGCAGTTGTACAGAGACGCTGTCAGTGCTTCTTAAAGGGACACACACACATCTTTCAGGTAAGTATCAATTTCAGCTTTTGGACTTTTAAAAAATAATTTATTGAAGCAGTGGCTTAGGGCAATACATTTAAAAAGTCGTTAAAGGGCAGCAACAACAACAATGTGTTGTTGGGCTGCAGCATCACATGGAGGTGAAGCAGAGGCAGCAAAGGGGACTCGCTGCTTGCAGAAGAAAAAGGAAGAAGCAAAAGAAAGAGGAGGGAGCAGAAGAGGAGGAAGCGGAAGAGCAGGAAGTGGAAGAGGAAGGATCGGAAGGAAGGAGGCAACCCAGACAGTCCTTTTCTGGCCTCGATATCTGGGCTCAAATCATCTGCCTGCAGTACCAGTGACCACAACCCCAATTCCCCTTTCAACGTTTGTCCCACACCTTACCTTCCCTCTGTTACTGACCATCACTGTGTCCTCTTGGCCACAATACTGCAATAACAGCCGCCACAAAGCAAATTTTCCAATCCAACTTTATCCATATATACATCCAATATTACATCAAGAAATCAACTAATCACCCTTGTGCATTCCCTTAATGACTGTCTTGCGTATGCATTTGCCTATCCTAGTGATGTTACGCAGTGCTACCCCAGTGGCTGCAGCATGGCTGGTGGAAGGCTGCTGACTTTCAGTGGGGAACACTGCAGATGGCCTTGCAGGATGACCTCGAGGAGCTGGTGGCTGGGAGTGTGAAATCGAGTGATGGTGTTTCTTCTTCTTCACTCTCCTCTCCCTCTTTTTGGTCAACCACTGACTGGGCAGGCTGGATTTCTTGGGTGTCTGAAATGAGGGAGGCAAAAGGGTAGAGTTGTGGTGAGGGGAGGGCAAGAAAGCAAAAGTGCTTACACCATGCGCAGCTTGTACATCAGAAGATATTGTGGGATGAGGGGGAAGTGGGATGTGAGAAGGAGCATAGCGTATGAGGATAGCGGCTTTTGCATTCTTTCAGCCCTGCCGCTGGCCAAGGGCTCAGCCATGCCCCTGCCAAGAATGGCCAGCACCATCTCCTCCAAGGGGGTGAGGTGAAGCTAGGAATGTGAGGTGTGCCTCGTGTTTGGCAGACATTGTTGGTAGGTAAGTGATGGGGGCTGGGGGCCATGTATTGAACAGCATGTGAGGCTAGTGGTGCAGTTGGTAGGAGATGGGTTTTGAAGATGCATTCACTGACCTTGACCCCTCGTCTGAGGTCATGAGACGTCTTTGGGCACTGGAATCAAGTCCTGGGGGTGACACTGCTAGCAGTGATGGCCTCCACGAACAGGTTCCACAACCTTCTTTCTGGAGGGCCCCCTGTGGGTAGAGGACCTCTCTTCCACTTTTGACTCCCTGCACAAAGCTGGAGTGCTGCGTGAGAGACCCTGCCCTTTCCCTGGCCTGTTGAGTCATTTGTGTTGGTGCTAAAGCACTTTTACCATTTTTTACGTACAGAAGGCAGTTCAGTTTTAAGAGCTGAAGACTGCCTATTTTTGAATTTTTTTTTTCAGAAGGCAGTTCACCTTTAAGGACTCGAGACTACTTTGCAAAATGACAGCCTTGCTTGAAGAAAATGCAGCCTCACTCCAGGGATGCTACAGGAATGCAACATTGGGCCTCCTTCTGTGTGCACAGCCTGAAGCATCGCGTTTGTCGCTGGGCTGTGAACTGAAATCATTCAAATCAACAGGCAGCACCAAAATAATGGGCTGCCTGCGATTTTTAAACAAGCGCGAGCAAACCTCGCTCCGCAATGCCACCGCCCGTTTTCAGGCCTTATCAAATTCCTGGCCCATCATATTTTAAATCAAAAAATGTTTTTCTTACAGTTCCTATCTCCTCTCTTCTTTCTCTTTCTCTCTCTCCAATCTTCCTTTCCCTCTCTTTAGGCTGGATTTTACCAGCCGAGGAGGTGGGACTGCTGGGAATTTTTTTTAAATGGGAGCGGGTCCTGAACCTGCTCCCAACCCGCCTCCAACCAATCTTCCTGGGAGTCGGGTACCCAATTTGCGCAGGGACCCAACTCCGAGCGGCAGGAGGAGGATTATAGCAGGCAGTTAAGAGGCTTTTTCCCAATTTTGAGCCTTCTGCTGCGGGCTTCCCGACTTCTGGGAACCCCGCTCGGGTAAGTGAGGCGTGCTGTGGGTCTGTTGTTATGTTGGTGTTTGGATGACAGCTGCAGAAGTGGTGTGAAGGATGCAAAGTGACAATGGTTAGTATCAGAGGTAAGGAAATGTTATGAAAGTAATTTTAATGTGGTTAGATGTTTCTGCAGGTGACAAGCTGTGGAATGTTTGTGTAGCTTCATCTCATCGGGAGAAGTGACAGGTGGCTTCTGCAATCTCAGCTACAGCTGCCATCTGTTTTATCCTAAGGAGAGAGTAATTGGAGAGTCTGGGTGCAAGGGCTCACCTTTGGACATTGATTGTCAGTATTTGACAGCACCTCAATGTTGTCAAACACTGTCAAATCATCTGTCAAATAAATGTGGTGCATATGCCTTTAAGAAGACTGGCAGATGAAGCGTCATCAACTGACATCATCTGACACCGGCTTTCCCTTAATTGGCTGGCAAGCCCACAGGGTGGGCTTAACAAGGCCAATCAGGGAAAAATAGCATCTGTTCGTCAGACGTCGCTGGGGACGGGACCAGAACCCGGAAGGCAGCAGTCCCACCCCCAACTCATCTCGGTATGTAAAATCCAGCACTTTATTTCTCTTTCTGTACCTGATATGACTAATTCACCCACTTGAATTTGTCCTCCTTCTCAGTCCTTCCACTGTTTCATCCTTAAATCTCATTGGTCAACGAGATAGACTGTTGGTTCCAGATCCCCATTGCCCTCGCTGCACCGTTACCAGCTCGCACTTCCAAGAAAAATTTGGGCTTAAGGGTACAGAAAAAGTCTAACAGGGCAGGCCGCAAGATCTACACCACCTCGCCCCCCCCCCCCCCCCTCTGCAGGAGGACAGATGTTTGCCTTAGGTAACATATTGTGCTGTCATCATATTTCTTTCACTTTGACAACACAACACTACATCTATTTACAGGCTGTCTAATGCTGCAAATGATCTCAGAATGCCCTATGTTCTGCTTGCTATGAAGTGATATGAAGCACTGGAGAGGTACCACCAATGCTGCCTCCGCAAGATCCTGCAAATCCATTGGCAGGATAGGCGCACCAACGTCAGTGTTCTCACTCAGGCCAACATCCCCAGCATCGAAGCTTTGACCACGCTCAATCAGCTCGGAAGGATGGGCTACATCGTCCGCATGCCCGATACGAGACTCCAAAGCAAGCGCTCTACTCGGAGCTCCGACACAGCAAGAGAGCCCAGGGGGGTAAAAGGAAATGCTTCAAAGCCTCCTTGAAAAAGTGCAACATCCCCACTGACACCTGGGAATCCCTGGCCCAAGAATGCACAAAGTGGAGGAGAAGCATCCGGGAAGGCGCCGAACACCTCGAGTCTCTTCGCCGGGAGCAAGTGGAAGCCAAGCGCAGGCAGCGCAAGGAGCGCACGTCAACCCAAGCACCCCACCCGCCCGCCCCTTCAACCACCATCTACCCCACCTGTGACAGAGACTGTAGGTCTTGCATTGGAGTCATCAGTCACCTCAGAACTCATTTTCAGTGTGGAAGCAAGTCATCCTCGGCTCTGAGGGACTGCCTAAGAAGAAGATATGAAGTGATATACATTGACGTTCAATGTGCTGTGAAACGTGTTTCAAAAAAGTACTCAGACAGTCCCCTGAGCTTTCAAAATGTGGCCAGAGAACATTTAAACCTGGAGAATCTGAATCAAAGTGAGGCAATATAAATAAAATACTGATGAAGGGCCCCCACTTGAAACGTTGACTCTGATTATCTCTCCTCGATGCTGCCTGACCTGCTGAGTGTTTCCAGCATTTTCTGTTGTTATTATAAATAAAATACTGTCGGCTCAAACTTATCCTACAGCTGCCTGTCCCAGACTGATAGCCTCAGTGTAAATTCTCTGTGGGTTAAATTTGTAACATTGTTCATACTGCTTCCATGGAATGATAAGATCACTACATTTCTCTTCTATTTCTTTGCTTATCGCTAAAAGGTCAACAAGTCCCGGTTTCATAACGAAGTGATTCTTACAGAATTCATTTGTATTTTTGAAACCTTGATATTTTAGAAAGAGGACTTTTCTGGTCTTTACCGGCTTAGTAGTAGCTTGCAGCTGGGAATAATTACCTCAACTAGAAGAATGTGTGAGTTTGAGAAATAGCTTGTTTGCAGTTTCAAAAATAATGGCTTTAGTATAAAATAATCTGAAAAATTGCTTTATTGTTTGGGCTTTTTCCCATTACTTTCATCTTACGTTGATGGCAAAAAGATGTTTCCCATAAGTAGACTCAGTCCACTATTATCTGAAACAGGCTGTTGCGTGGGTTATTATCCACAGACTTAAAAAATAACCTCTGGTTGTGGTATATTGTTCTGATATATTAATTACTGCAGAATGAATGTGGTGCTCAAAATGCTCCCCTGAAATGTGTAAATACCATGCTCTCAGACCATTTCATACAGGCTAAGACTATGTAGTTGGATTTATTTGCCTGTTGAATAATAAATAGAAGCAGTAATAAACAGTAAGATAATGAGTACAATTATCCTGATTAGTTCAATTACATCCCCATCAGTGTTTCTAAAATGGAGTCAGATTTACAGAGATTAAAATAATCTATTTCATTGCCTCTGAATCTGCATACGTTAACCTGTGAAATAAATAGTTCAAAGCACTAAAGCAACAAAGATTTAATGGGGTAGAAATTGTTACGCATTACGCCCCTTTTTCGGGCAAAAAGCGTACCAATTCAGCAGTGACATGTCTAGCACCCAATCTGCACAGACATAGGTTCCATTGTTAAATTCGTGGGATCCTTTTTTTTAGGCTGCTGTCTAAACCACGTGTGAGGCTGCTTAAGTTTGTAAATTAGGGGCCTAATGCCTTATCTGAGGAAGGACGTTCTCCTTATCTGAGGAAGGATGTTCTTGCCATGGAGGGAGTGCAGCGAAGATTCACCAGACTGATACCTGGGATGGCAGGAATGACGTATGAGGAGAGATTGGGTCGATTGGGCTTATACTCGCTGGAGTTTAGAAGAATGAGAGGGGATCTCATTGAAACTTATAAAATTCTAACAGGACTGGACAGATAGATGCAGGAAGGTTGTTCCCGATGGCAGGGAAGTCCAGAACCAGGGGTCACAGTCTAAAGATAGGGGTAAGCCATTTAGGACAGAGATGATGAGGAATTTCTTCACCCAGAGAGTGGTGAACCTGTGGAATTCTCTACCACAGAAGGCAGTTGAGGCCAATTCATTAAATATATTCAAGAAGGAGTTAGATATATTTCTTAAGGTTAAAGGGATCAAGGGATATGGGGAGAAGGCAGGGACAGGGTACTGAATTTGGATGATCAGCCATGATTGCATTGAATGGCGGAGCAGGCTCAAGGGACCGAATGGCCTACTCCTGCTCCTATCTTCTATGTTTCTATGTTTCTATGTTTCTGTTGAAGGACCCCGTCCTGAAATTAGTCAGTGATGCGAGGGGCAGCCTTGGGCTCACAAACCTTTAGCAACCACGGCGGCCACCAACGAATGGTAAGTAATGAAAATATTTGATCGAAAAAAGACATTCACGTGGAGCCGAAGGATTAAGAATAATCTTCTGCCTCCAAAATTGAAGTCTTTGCTGGGGCAAGCTTCCTGTGACGGTGTGACCACTGCCGGAAGCTCGCGCCAAATAGCCGATGAGGCACGAGGATCAATTTCCATCGATCCTCGGGCCTCTTGGTTCATGCACGCGCTAGTTATACAGCGGTCCTAAACCAAAATCCACCTCAATGGATTTCTGAAGAAAGACATTGACTGTTACCCACAGACATAGTACCTGCAGATGTCTATGTTAAAATTTGGAAAAGGAAGACATTTAGACTGTAGCTATTCTTCTTCAAATTCTATTAAATAAAGACAGAAACATCCCCCTTTTGCACAATTGGTGATCTCCACATACTCATTAAGAAATAAAGAAACTAGACCAAACAGCTTCCACCAGCAGCTGATAATTAATAAATAATCACACAAGCATATTATGTAATACTTTTCTAAAACTCAAAAGGTCTTCAGATGTGCAAAAACCCCGATGTATAATGAGCAGGTGCTTTATGCAAGGTATCCCTATCACTTGATGCTTTCTTCACTACCAGATTATACTGAATTTTTCAGAAGCAAATGCAGTAGTTTGCAGCAGATATTGATCTGACCGATTTGAGGTTTTGTATTATACTTTGAGTTTATTGTTGTCAGTTTTTTTTCTATTTTAAAATGTTACCTTTCAAATTGTTTTCTTAGAGAATCAATAAAAAATATACAACTGGGAAGGATTCCTTGTGTGCTCCATGTAACAAATTTATAAACACTATTCTTTATTATAGGTGAATGACCCTATAGTAGATAGCACCTAAAGAACATTTCCCTTATTGTGTTGTATAGTATAATTGAGCACAAATCGGTTAGCCACATACCCTTAATCCATGTACGCACAGCTAAATCTCTTAATTAATTTTTTTTAAACTCAAGGGCACTGTGATAGATAATTAGAACCTCTTCTTCTGGACACTTCAATAACTCTACAAGGACAGTGTTACGTTAGGTTGTGGTAATAATGGCTGAGACTTTGAAGAATGTTTTCAATAGTGCAGCATAATAATCAACCAATACAGCAGAAAAAGAATAGTGCAACTGAAAATGAATGAATATACAGTTTTAAAAAATGACCAAATAATAAATCGTTATACAATAGACCATTTCATTATTCATTCAGCAAATGGATGCTGTGAAGTCTGAGGATAGATTTTCAAAATGGGCCTCCAATTAGACGTTAGTTTAGCAGAGTGTTATTAGTAATAGAAGCAGAAGATGCTGGAAACACTCAGCAGGTCAGGCAGCATCTGTGGAGAGAGAAACAGAGTTAACGTTTTAGGTCGATGACCTTTCATCTGTTCTGAAATGTTAACTCTCTCTCTCTCTGCACAGATGCTGCCTCACTTGCTGAGTGTTTCCGGCCTTTTCCATTTTTATTTTAGCATCCGCAGTATTTTGCTTTTGTGTTGTGTGAAGTTGTTATTAATACCTGCCCAGCTATTACTACCTGATTTTGCAGAGTCAGCTTTGTTTAGTGTGGGCAAGTTTGCACCAGGATTGGAAACTTACCAGAACAGAGATATAGGCCGGGACCTTACCTGAGGAGGCGTGTTGGGGGCAGGACTGCTGGTTTCTGGGTTCTAGTCCCGCCCCCAGCGACGTCTGACGACCTGACACTATTTTCCCCTGATTGGCCTCGTTAAGCCCGCCCTGCGGGCTTGCCGGCCAATTAAGGGAAAGCCAGTGTCAGATGACGTCAGTGTATGACGCTTCAGCTGCCGGTTTTGTTAAAGTGACAGGCCCCATAATTTTTTGACAGTGTTTGACAGCATTGAGGTGCTGTCAAACACTGACAATCACTGTCCAAAGGTGAGCCCTTGCACCCAGGCTCACTAATGACTCTCTTCTTAGGAGAAAACAGATGGCAGATGCAGGTGAGATTGCAGAAGCCATCTGTCAATTCTGCCGATCAGATGAGGCTTCACATAAACATCAAATCTCGTCTCCTGCAGATACATAGAAACAGAATTAAAATATATTTCTCACTACATTCTCTCACCTGTCATACTTACATGTGCACCATTGTCCCCATCACAATACCTCTGCAGCTGTCATTTGCACACTTACACTGCAGCAGACCCACAGCTCACCTCGCTGACTCTGGCAGGGTTTCCCCCCGTCGGCAAGGCCACAACAGCAGGCTGAAAATGGGGAAAAGCCTCTTAACTGACTGTTAACTAGCAGTTAATTGGCTCTAATCCCCCCCCCCCCGCCGCTAGGAGACGCCGCCTGGGAAGATGGTTCGGAGGCGGGTTGGGACATAGAAACATAGAAGATAGGAGCAGGAGTAGGCCATTCAGCCCCTCGAGCCTGCTCCGCCATTCAATGCAATCATGGCTGATCATCCAAATTCAGTACCCTGTCTCTGCTTTCTCCCCATATCCCTTGATCCCTTTAGCCTTAAGAAATATATCTAACTCCTTCTTGAATATATTTAATAAGTTGGCCTCAGCTGCCTTCTGTGGTAGAGAATTCCACAGGTTCACCACTCTCTGGGTGAAGAAATTCCTCCTCATTTCTGTCCTAAATGGCTTACCCCTTATCCTTAGACTGGGACCCCTGGTTCTGGACTCCCCAACCATCGGGAACATCCTTCCTGCATCTATCTGTCCAGTCCTGTCAGAATTTTATAAGTTTCAATGAGATCCCCTCTCATTCTTCTAAACTCCAGCGAGTATAATCCCAATCGACCCAATCTCTCCTCATACGTCATTCCTGCCATCCCAGGTATCAGCCCGTTCCCAATTTTTCCCATTTTCCCAGCAGTTCCACCTCCAAACCTGCCTCCTCAGGGCTGGTAAAATCCAACCCAATGAGTAAGCAGCCCCTAGAATTGTGATGAGTAAATTTAAAATGATGTGGCCATTTAAAGGTAAATGGTCACAAGCAAGAATATAAATGTTGGTAGCAATTACAAAGGCTGCTGATAGTTTCAATGTATGTGCCAGCCTTTGCAAATGTTGTTTTTTGTTTTATTCATTCATGGGATGTGGGCGTCGCTGGCAAAGCCAGCATTTATTGCCCATCCCTAATTGACCTTGAGAAGGTGGTGATGAGCCGTCTTCTTGAACCGCTGCAGTCCGTGTGGTGAAAGTACTCCCATAGTGCTATTAGGATGGGAGATTGAGGATTTTGATCCAGTGATGATGAAGGAATGGCGATATATTTCCAAGTCAGGATGGTGTGTGACTTGGAGGGGAAGTTGGAGGTGATGGTGTTCCAATGCACCTGCTGCCCTTGTCCTTCTAGGTGGTAGAGGTTGTGGGTTTGCGGGGCACTGCCAAAGAAGTCTTGGTGGGTTGCTATAGTGCATCTTGTAGATGGTACACACTGCAGCCATGGTGCACCAGTGGTGGAGGGACTGAATGTTTAAGGTGGTGGATGGGGTGCCAATCAAGCGGGCTGCTTTGTCCTGGATGGTGTCAAGCTTCTTGAGTGTTGTTGGAGCTGCACTCATGCAGGCAAGTGGAGAGTATTCCATCACACTCCTGACTTGTGCTTGTAGATGGTGGAAAGGCTTTGGGGAGTTAGGAGGTGAGACACTTGTCACAGGATACCCAGCCTCTGACCTGCTCTTGTAGCCACAGTATTTATGTGGCTGGTCCAGTTAAGTTTCTGATCAATCATGAGCCCCAAGATGTTGATGGTGGGGGATTCGGGATGGTAATGCCATTTAATATCAAGTGATGGTGGTTAGACTCTCTCTTGTTTGAGGTAGTCATTGCCGGGCACTTGTGTGGCACGAATGTTACTTGTCACTTATCAGCCCAAGCCTGAATGTCATCCAAGTCTTGTTGCATGCGGGCACAGACTGCTTCATTATCTGAGGAGTTGCGATTGGAACTGAACACTGTGCAATCATCAGCGATCAGCCCAACTTCTGTCCTTATGATGGAGGGGAGGTCATTGATGTAGCAGCTGAAGATGGTTGGGCCGAGGACACTGCTCTGAAGAACTCCTGCAGCGATGTCCTGGGGCTGAGATGATTGGTCTCCAACAACCACAACCATCTTCCTTTGTGCTAGGTATGACACCAGCCAGTGGAGAGTTTCCCCCTGATTCCCATTGACTTCAATTTTACTAGGGCTCCTTGATGCCACACTCCTACCTCACCTATGGAATTCAGCTCTTCTGTCCATGTTTGGACCAAGGCTGCAATAAAGGTCTGAATCTATCCCATTTAGCACAGTGCTATTTTTACACAACACGGTGGAGGGTTTCCTCAGTGTGAAGATGGGACTTTGTCTCCACAAAGATTGTGCAGTGGTCATTCCAACCAATACTGTCATGGACAGATGCATCTACGACAGGTAAGGGTGTATTACTGCCCCCATCCCTAGTTGTCCAGGAGCCCAGAGAAGGTGCTGGGCCTTCTTCTTGAATCGCTGCAGTCCTTATGGCAGTGGTGCTCCCACCCACAATGTGTTTGGCAGGTAATTCCAGGAGATTAACTCAGCAGCAATAAATGAACAGTGATATATGTCCAAGTCAGGATGGTGTGCAACTTACAAAGCTATTACTAACACTTATTCTTTTGATTCACTGCTGGTGCTGTCAAGATGTATCTGCTTCCTGTTAAGGAAGTGTCACTGTTTCCTGCTAAGAAAACCAGTATGTGGAGAAAAAATAACAAGTAATTCTGCAAATGTTCAGAAAGAGAAAGACAAATTAATATTTTGGGTTAGATCCTTCATAAGAACTGTATTGATGAAGGGTCCTGACTGAATGATTAAACTAGGTGTTTTTCTCTCTCTTTCAGATGCTGACGGACTTACTGTGCATTTCCAACATTCAGAATTTCCAGTATTCATTTTATCCTTTCCTTTCCCGAAGATGTTGTTCTTGTGTTATGGTTCCCCAGGTGCCAGCACCCTTTCGATACTTCACCTGAACAGCCATTCTTCATGTGTGAACCTATTATTTGTGGCATGAAAGCACGTCAGGACCTGGTAAAACAATAAATGCAAGCAGCTCTGTGCAGAGAGTCTGGTTGCAGTGCTGTAAGAAATTCAGTGATCCCTTCTTTCTGATCTCTACCAACTTGCAGAAGCATGATCTTGCACCTCCTATACATTCATTAGTTGTGAATCTCTTCACCTCCCCTTGGTTGCCTATCACCTCTTCTGTGGATTTTCAATCACTTTGCAACTTCCCTTCCTTCAGCAGAAACGGGCTCAGGCCAAGTCTTCCATAGCTACTCCTTGAATACTGCATATATCTGTCTTCACAATCCTTATAGTGTCCAATATCACACATGGGCATAGGCCTACACTGTCATCTGCTCTAACTCTGCTTCTTTTGCAGTGTATGGACAACAGAAGGGATTCTCCCTCCAGTCTGCAACTGGAGGGAGAATCAACAGCTATCCACAAGCTCACCCCATTTGAGGAGAGGGCCCTGTAGAGTGATGCACAGAGCACAAGTGATAAGGAGTATGTAGAAGTGGAGCAAGAGGAAAAAGAAAGCACCTCACTGGAAGGCAAGATCACTTCTGCTGATGATAAGGCCAGTTGATTTTCCAGGTGGAAGGAGCACGCTTGTGCCTTGCAAGAGTTGGCATTCAGGGACCATGTATGATAGTATTCTCCAAGTACACTCAGGGAGTTACAGTTCGGATGTGCTGAATGTCCTTAAATCCCTCTGAGTGGCTTCACAGAGATCATCTGCATATATGAATCTTCGCACATCAGGAAATTCTAGTTAGTCATTTGTGTCGGCATTAAACAGCAAGGGCAACACTGAGCCTTGGGGCAAGATCCCTTGAATAGTTACATATTATTATTGCAATTGTTCTTGATTGCATGTGGATATATTTTACATTGCTAGTATACAGTGTATGATGTGTGATATATTGTGATAGTGAGTGAACTTTAAAAGAATTGCTTGAGTTATAGAGGACCCTGGAGACTGATTCCAGGAGGTGAGAGCTGTGTTTAGTTTTCTGATACCTTCCCGGGTTTCTTGTCCTTCCAAATTTATCAAGTGAGCCCTTTCTCTAAGTTGATAAAAGAAAACTTGGAATGTACATAGGTCTCATGGACGAGATGAGGTTAGAGAGGCATGCCGGGGCGGTGGGGCGAAGATACTAATATACCACATAATGGCCCAGAAATTCAGGTCGGGGGCTTCCCGCGGGTGCAAGCCCCCGATCTGCACTTACCTTGCGCGCCGGCCGTTGAGCTGTAGGGCCCCGTGGAATTCCAATCCGGGGCCTGCTCCAGCTGCCGGCGCGCAGTGCTTGCGTATCCCAGGGGCGCAGTTAGTTTGATGCATCCCCTGGGATCACGTGGGCCATGGGCAGCCAATCGGAGCAGGGAATGCTCCATTCATAAGTCTGGCAGGAAGTGCTGTCAAGACTTATAAATACCTCGGCCCCAAAATAGCACTAAACCTTCAAATACATTTTTTAAAAACATCACAATTTTTAAATAAACTATAAATTACATGAAATAACTATTTTAAACAATAATTTAAATTTTTGAAAAAAATAATTTTATATTCTAACAGGGCTAAAAATAAACTTACCTTGCTTTAAAGTATTTAAAAATAATAAAGCTGTGGAAAAAATATTTTAATTTTAATTAATTCACCACTTACCTTGTAAAAAGCAGGCCTTACGCCTGCTTTTTATATTTCTAAATTCTGCAGGCTTACCCTCACGGGAAAACCTGTAAAAAAAAACTAAGTTTGATGCGCACGCGCAGCCTCCCCCACGCATGCGTTCGACCTCTGAACCTCTTCGTACAGAGGAACGGAAGTGCCGGTTTCTCGCGCATGCGCAGTGCATGCAGGAAACCGGCACTTCCATTGGGCCTACGGGTGAGCACCCCGTGCGTACTCACCCGTGGAGACCCGAATTTCTGGGCCGATATGCTTACCTGAAACAGTTCAACTTTGTGACATACCCAACCCAAAGGCTTAGCACAATCAACAGCAATACACTCAGGAATAACAGATTGTTGTCAGTCTTCATTTGTGGAGCCAGCTGTGTTTTGGAACTTATAGTGATCCATAGGGATGTGTGTGTGGGATACAGGCAATCTCCATAAACAAGTCTGCTATAATCACCACAAAATGTTTTTTGTCAAGACAAGAAGGGCTTACATTAGATATTCTGTGCATTGAAACAGCTTTTAAGGTTTAGAGAAGATTTACTTAAATCTCTGATGAGATGATCTAGATAGGAATGTTTTTATAAATACAAGCACTCAAAAGTTACTGCATTTGTTTAGAACATTGTAAAGTGTAACAATGACAGGATGAGGTAACTACTCCACAGTAAACCTTTTGTAACACATTTGGCTAGAATGTGTCATAGTTTCCAGACATTCTTTTTATTTATTTTAAAGCAAAAATTCACACAGAACCTAAATGAACTCATTTGCAACCTTGGACAGTCTTAGTAATCACCACTTACGCTTGTAATGTGTTTGGCATTTGAAATATTTAGAGATGCAATTTGTGTACAATTATGATGTAATAGTTTGCTGTAATTGTTGGACAAATTAACACACTTTAGTATGTGTAATTACTCTAATTACATGATGTCAGTGCCATTTATATCATACGTGAATGCTTTGAGAGGTCATGGCAAACTGCCAATTTAAGACCTTCATCTGTAATTTAAGATTTGCAGGAATCTGTAACTGGTCAGAATGAGCATGAATCAGATCAAAAATCCAAAGGAATCTGTATTTAATCATTTCCAGTTCATTTTATACATACCTAAATTTGGACAGTTTTTAGGTCTAGATAACAAAATAACCCTCTTTGCCTCACAATACTTTATGAGGCTTATCATTGTAATATACATTCACAGAGCAACCAGAGGGTCATTTGCATTTCCAATGAGTCTTCAGATGACCATGCCACACGTTTACAGGTTTTGTGGTAAACTCAGTGGGTGTGTGGACGTTGCCTCTGACCAGAACCATGGCCGCAATGGCTATGTTTCTAAAATGTTTTTAAAATTTTTTTGGTGGAGTTGATTGGACAGTTAAGAGTTTGAACCAAGTAAGCGAGAGGGTTCAAGTATAGGAACAAGGATGTCTTGCTGCAGTTGTACAGGGCCTTGGTGAAACCACATCTTGAGTATCGTGTGCAATTTTGGTCACCTTATCTGAGGAAGGATGTTCTTGCCTTGGAAGGAGTGCAGCGAAGATTCACCAGGCTAATATCTGGGATGGCAGGAATGACGTATGAGGAGAGATTGGGTCAATTGGGCTTGTACTCGCTGGAGTTTAGAAGAATGAGAGGGGATCTCATCGAAACTTATAAAATTCTAACAGGACTAGACAGACTAGATGCTGGAAGGATGTTCCCGATGGTCGGGGAGTCCAGAACCAGGGGTCACAGTCTAAGGATAAGGGGTAAGCCATTTAGGACAGAGATGAGGAGGAATTTCTTCACCCAGAGAGTGGTGAACCTGTGGAATTCTCTGCCAAAGAAGGCAGTAGAGGTCAATTCATTAAGTATGTTCAAGAAGGAGTTGGATATATTTCTTAAGGCTAAAGGTATCAAGGGATATGGAGAGAAGGCAGGGACAGGGTACTGAATTTGGATGATCAGCCATGATCTTATTGAATGGCAGAGCGGGCTCGAGGGGCCGAATGGCCTACTCCTGCTCCTATCTTCTATGTTTCTATGTAAGGGCATTCCTACTCAGCTGGACAGTAGCACAGAGGCAATGGAGGAGGATGGTGTCAACTGTGTCAAAGTCAGCAGAGAGGTTGAGGAGGATGAGGAGGGAAAGTAAACCACTGCCACAGAGGCTGTTACTTGTGACTTTGATTAGGGATATTTCAGTGCTGTGGCAGGGGTGGAAACCTGATTGGAGAGATTTAAACATGGAGTTAGAGGAAAGATTTGGGAAGCACCAACAAATTGAAGGACTTTGGAGAGGAAAGGGAGATTGGAGATGGGGCGGTAGTTTGCAAGGACAGCAGTGCCAAGTAAAGGCTGTTTCAGGAGGGGTAATCGCAACAGCAGTTTTGAAAGAGAGGGGGACAATACCCAAGGAAAAGAAACAATTTAAAATGCCAATTAGCACGGGGGCCAGGAAGAGTAATTGGGTGATCAGCAGTTTAGTGGGAATGGGGTCAAGGTGCAGGAGTCGAGTCTCATGGACAAAATGAGTTCAGAGAGGGGCGATAGAAGAGAAATATAGAAACATAGAAGATAGGAGCAGGAGTAGGCCATTCGGCCCCTCGAGCCTGCTCCGCCATTCAATGAGATCATGGCTGATCATCCAAATTCAGTACCCCATTCCTGCCTTCTCCCCATATCCCTTGATCCCTTTAGCCTTAAGAAATATATCTAACTCCTTCTTGAATATATTTAATGTATTGGCCTCCACTGCCTTCTGTGGTAGAGAATTCCACAGGTTCACCACTGTCTGGGTAAAGAAATTCCTCCTCATCTCAGTCCTAAATGGCTTACCCCTTATCCTTAGACTATGACCCCTGGTTCTGGACTCCCCGGCCATCGGGAACATCCTTCCTGCATCTACTCTGTCCAGGCCTGACAGTATTTTCTAGGTTTCAATGAGATCCCCTCTCAATCTTCTAAACTCCAGTGAGTACAAGCCCAATCGACCCAATCTCTCCTCGTAAGTCATTCCTGCCATCCCAGGCATTAGCCTGGTGAATCTTCGCTGCTTCCTTCCATGGCAAGAACGTCCTTCCTCAGATAAGGTGACCAAAACTGCACACTATACTCAAGGTGCGGTCTCACCAAGGCCCTGTACAACTGCAGCAAGACATCCTTGTTCCTATACTCGAACCCTCTTGCTACGAAGGCCAACATACCATTTGCCTTCTTAACCGCCTGCTGCACCTGCATGCTTACCTTCAGCGACTGGTGCACAAGAACACCCAGGTCTCTTTGCACTTCCCCTTCTCCCAATCTATTGCCATTCAAATAATAATCTGCCTTCCTGTTTTTGCCACCAAAGTGGATAACCTCACATTTATCCACATTATAGTGCATTTGCCATGTTTCTGCTCAATCACCCAACCTGTCCAAATCGTACTGGAGTTTCACAACATCCTCCTCATAGCATACCCTCCCACCCACCTTTGTGTCGTCTGCAAATTTGGAGATACTACATCCAATTCCCTCGTCCAGATCATTAATATATATTGTGAACAGCTGGGGTCCTAGGACCGATTCTTGCGTTACCGCACTAGTCACTGCCTGCCACTCGGAAAACGACCCGTTTATTCCAACTCTTTGCTTTCTGTCTGCCAACCAGTTCTCTATCCAAGTCAATACCTTGCCCCCAATCCCATGTACCTTAATTGTACAAGCTAATCTCTTATGCGGGACCTTATCGAAAGCCTTCTGAAAGTCCAAATACACCACATCCACTGGTTCTCCCTTATCTATTTTACCAGTTACCAAATTCGAGAGAGGTACAGGTTCAGTGCTAAATCAGGGAGGAGATAGAAAACAGGAAGGGGGAAAAGCAGCGAAGGCTACACTAATCTTCTTGGGGGTAATTTTGATAGAGTAAAATGGGTGATAGTGAATCGGCAGCCTGCTTTACATCTCTCTCGATTTTTATTGCCATTGAAATCAATGGAAGAAGAATAAAAAAATAACAGCTATGTATATCTTAGCAAAACTTTATAATACGAGAGGATGTTCCATGGTAGATATAAATTAGAAACACAATCATAAGTAAGAGTGTGTCTCAGTGCATGGGAAGTGCCCATCAACAGGATCACAATGAAGTTGTTAAGTGAGTGATGTCATTGACCTCAAATGTTACTAAACAGGTAAGAAAGCTACCAATCAAGAAGCAGCAGACAGCAAAAAAAAGCTATCAATAAGCAATGAGAAAGCAGGAGAGTGGAAAGCAAAATATTTTTGTAAGTGATTTCAGCTCCCATCTTGGTTTGTCGATAACTTGAGGATATAGTGCTAAAAATATAATTTCCCCCATAAATCCTCATAAAATATTAAATAATATAGAACAAAACCATTAAAGTAGTCAGAGTTGCCTCTTCTGTGCCTGAAATCTCTGTAAAAGGTACAGGCCTTTGGCTATCGCTGGCGCTTGAATTTTGAGTGTTAGCTGTGTTTCCACCCTCGCCTCCGATTCAGAAAGTTGTGGGTTCAAGTCCCACTCCAGAGACTTTATCACAAAAATCTAGGCTGACACTCCAGTGTAGTGCTGAGGGAGTGCTGCACTTTCAGAGGTGCTGTCTTTCAGATGAGACGTTAAACCAAGGCCCCGTCTGCTATCTCAGGTGGACGTAAAAGATCCCATGGTACTATTTCTAAGAAGAGCAGGGCAGTTATCCCTGGTGTCCTGGCCAATATTTATCCCTCAATCAACATAACAAAAAATGATCATCTGATAATGATCACATTGCTGTTTGTGGGAGCTTGCTGTGCACAAGCTGCTGGTTTCCTACATTACAACAGTGACTATGCTTCAAAAGTACTTCATTGGCTGTAAAGCACTTTGGGATGTCCTGAGGTCATAAAAGATACCATATAAATGCAAGTCTGTCTTTCTTTACTTTTTTGCTACGTTCCAGGAGATAACTGATATGGAATGCACCAGTATCACTTACTGTTCAAACTGTGTGTGTGTAGCTTACAAATAGAAGTCATGGCATGCTCTGAATGCTTAATCTTGCTGTTAATCAATAACTTATTCTTCTTTAAATCTGCAACCTGACGGATGAACAAAAAAGTAAAATAATTCTCCAGGATACAGATGACTGATTTAAAATCAAATCCGAGAAAAGAAAATCACCTCAGAACAGCTGCCGACGCAATTTACTGCAGCCCTTGCATTATTAAACAGGGAAGACCTGCAGTAACGTGAACTAGAAGACAACATTTAGCCCCATACCAGGCAGTAGTTAGCCTACCAAAATGGATTCTACATGGACGGTCTTTTATATCACCCTGAATATTAACTGAAATGGAGACTATTTGGATCTTGGTGCACTAAATAAACTATGCACTTTGAAACAAAATGCTCCAATGGGCTACTTAAGCTTGTTTTACAGCTAACGGTTACCTGAAAGAAAACCATGAAACACCCCTATGGTACAGTAGTTTTAACGTTAACATTTTAAATGCTATCCTCCACTCACTGTGCTCTGTTCCCTAGCACAGAATAGCACCGTGCTAAATACCACAACCTCACTACTGACCCGGATTGCATCCGACAGAAAGTAGCTACCACGTTCCTCTAAAAATGGGGAAGGGGGCAGGGTTTGCAAACAAGAAGTTGTGACATGCTCTGTGAATGGCCAATCCTGCTGTCAATCAAGTGATAGTTCACAGCAGAGATCAGCAAATAAATTAAGTTTCAGGGAAGCTGCAGCGAGACCAATGCAACCGATTTATTTTTAATTGAATGCTGCCAGCTACTTCAGAAAGGAATTACTTCGCCTTTGCCTGGAAGGCTGGGTTTAAGTGAATACATGAACACTGTCTAAGGACATACATATTTCACTGGGAGCATTCAAGCTCAACCCACCTCCCAGAGGGAAGTCATCAAACATATTAATTGCATCAGATTTTTTTTGCCAAGCATTTCAAGCTTTTGAAATGCAATGCGTAAGGGCTAACCGAGGAAGCAGATAAAGCATTTTTCTGTGCTGATCGACCCATCAGGAGATCCACTGAAAATAAGTCAGTCGTTTCAAAATTAACATTTGTGAAATGAAAGGCTTCTTTTGACTAAACAATCTTGTATTAGTTGTCCATCATATGTTTTGACTGTATTTCCAGGTCACTGTGGTGAGACAGATTTCCATGGATGTGGTGTATACACCACATTTTATGGACGGTTAATAATTCAAATGCTTTTGTTATTTTGTTTTCAGAATAAAGTTTCACAAGCATCAGTCAAGGCTAAGTACGCCACTGCTCTTTATCAGATGGTTTATTGCGTTTGTGTATAAATTTGCATCCAACAATAAAGCAATATAACTTAACCTGAAAGACATGGGCCCGTATATTTACAGACAGGCGGGGGAGGCCGAAAACAGCCAAAGAAGCTGGCAAGGCCAGGGATGCGGAGGTTCTGCTGAATTTAATGGCAGGGTGTCATTAGCATTGTTTTGTTCCATTTGTTCCATTACAAATGGCCAGCTTGGTCAGCAGCTGGGGACCCTTGGAGAAGGTCCCAGGCAATTAGAAGAGGGAAGAGAGGCTGCAATCGGGAAGGCAGGGGGGAGGGGCGTTGGTGGAGGCTGGTGATCAGTGCTGGGGGAGGCCGAAGGCTTTCTTGAGTGGCCGGGTTGGGGAGGGGAGCACACCTGCTCCTCCTGGCCCACAAAGAGTTCTGTAAAAGGCGCTTACCTTGTGGAACAGGCAGCTCCCACTTCCCTTTCACTGCTGGGTTTCCCGGATCCCTGGGAAACCCATGCAGCAACTGTCAATTTTAAAATCGGGCTCCCAATTTCACTGTGGGAGTCCAAATTAAATGTTAAAGCTGACAGTGTAAACATGAATCATATGGAAACATGAAAGCTGACACAGCGTACAACACACGATTAATATTCTATTTCTTTTTCAGGCAGACTAATATCAGTTACAGTTTTTTTTTGCACAATGATTATTATTTCATCTCCAGGTACTTCATTTTGTGAAACTGAGAAATGGACTTTGAGTAGGTGTGAATACCATCTCAAAGGAGGATTTCAATCATGGCCTACAGCAATGGTGCTATTTGAAAATAAATTAGTAACATTTACCAGTGTTCTTTGTAGTGTGACAACTTCAAATTTATTTCTTTGCCAGATCCGTCATTTTGAGTGTAGTGGTGCAGGCTGCAAGGGTTCATGCTTGCTTAGACTTTTTTTTAAACATCTTTTTCTAGGACTGTGATACATAACCATGGCAATTCTGTAGATAATGAGCCCAGTGGTGTTTCAATGGTATGTGTTAACTCAGCTTCCAAATGCTACGATCCTTAAGTTACCCTGAAAAATGGACTTAAACATACCCCAATACTGCTGCAAAGTTACATCTTTATCTGCTCATTTGTGGTCAAACACTTACGCACCTGCTCTTTTTGGTACCTTCTGTTAAAGTCCGCATTGTTTTACTTGCTAAAAAAAAAGCTCATTTCTATATGCTAGGTAAAAGAAAGCATTCACCGTGATGTTTTAGTAAACTTGCTATTTTTATTTATTGTGAAAGCATCTTGTACCCTGTTAATTACTAACCTTGGAGTTCAGTTCCACATGCCCATATGTCACCTTTTGATTTATGGACTTGCTGCAGGGAGTCCTGACCCTTTCTTTGAAGAAAAAAGCCAATTTAAATATTCTATTTACTGGTTCATTGAAAATGCGCACCAAAGCTTTTATGTCCGATATTGTTACTAGAAACAAAGCCCAGCAGTCATGGTCAACTAATGAATAGCAAAAAGGTAACTGATTCTGCTCCCAGTGGTGGCTTGACATGTAGGTGGTACTCTTTCTTTCTCAATGCTTCTCAAGACCATGCTATACTTTTTAAAAACAATGTTCTGCTTCCAGGTATTCAGTTTTAAAAGCTGCTAACCAAATTTATGAGGCATTACATATTTGTGTGGGAAATGATCCTTGCCTTCATATGTGGATGTTCCTAATTAATAATTATGGCTACAGAGCGGTCATGGGAAAAGCAAACTTTCAAAATACATTGCTGTTAACACTTGCTTATGTTCCAGTAAGAATCATCGTTCTGTGTCAGTGCCATCAGTGAAAGGATCAAAGGTTTTGAATCCTGAAAGTGGTTCTGCATTGGTACATCCCTGTTCATATATTGCTTGATCCCACCACAAGATGATCCAAGCATTTGGAATAGAAAGGTCAGCCAGTACGGTGAATAACTGCTAAGTGCAGTGACTATTATTAAGTAGGCAAATATGACAGGCATCTTGCACACAGGAAGATCCCACAGCAACAATGAAATGAAACACCAATTCATCCGATTTTGGCAGTGGTTCTTGAAGGAGAAATGTTGGGGTAGGGCATTAGGAATAGTGCCATGGCATCTTGCAATGTTCACCTGAACCACCAAAACTGTCTGAAGGACAGAACTAAAACATACTGGAGATTTGGATTTAAGCACAAAAGAATTGAGTCATTACTGGAAATAATGCAGACATGGACATCAAATTATAGCCAGGGTAAACACATCTGTTTGCACTCTCCTCTTCCATCGCAGTTTGCGATTGCTGTGATAAAATTCCCTTTATTCAATGTATGAACCTATCAGGCACTGAATAGCATCCACACAGCCTGTGGCAATATTACACATCCTGAAATATCCATACAAGATGAATCAAAAAGATTTAGGCCTAGAAATTCAGTATAGCCACGTTTGGGGCGCTACAGCATGGCGTTCGCTAACTTTTGCGCCCGGCGCAAATTAGCGCCACCTTCGCCGATATTCAGTTGCAGCTGCTGCGCTAAAGCAGGCAATGCACAACTATCATAAGGTGCTAAGCCGGCGTGCCAAGGCGCTAACACCGAGGGCGGGCGCAGCGCAGGTGCGGCAAGTTTCTGAATGAAGGCAGACACGCTGGCGCCAGTCAGCTCTTAAAGGGGGAGGGTCGACTTGTTTGGCTGCCATGCCCTGCACACTGCAGCCCTGAAGCAAGGCCTGACCATTGCTGGTTCATCAGTTCTACGCCCTGGACCATGGGGAAGCCCGCTATTCTTCCAAATCCCATTGCACGCTCTTGCTGCTTGTCCAGGGTCATGGGGAAGGAGATGTACTGACGTCTCCTTCTGAAAAGGGCATTGTTCACCTGGCGGATGCAGCAATGTACCACGAACTGGGAGATGTTGGCAATGTCCCCAGTAGCGGACTGGAAGGAGCCGGTGGCATAGAAGTTGAGAGCCACTGTCCCCTTCACTGCCACCAACAGAGACGTCCTGCTCCTCAGCTGTGGCTGCAGATCTCTGTGAAGCAGGTGGCAGATCTCAGTGACTACTACATGTTCAGATATGAGAACTGCTGGTGGTATACCCTGGGTAGATAAGGCCTCCTGTGCTGATGCCTGTTGGCCCTTCTCCATCTGGCCATGACTGGCACTCTCTCATGGCATCTCTCAGCCCTTTTAATTCAATGCAGAAAGCCAACGTTTCCACCCATTGCAGCCCCCATTATATGTGGCGACTCAATGCTATGGCACTGAAAGTGAAATCCAAGTGCAAAGCTCTGGCCTGAAGCCAGAAGTACCTGTGCGAGCGCTGAGTCAAAGCAGAAAGCTCTCTGCCTTTGTCTCTCTCCAAATATCCGTCTCTCACACAGAAGGATTGGCACAAAATGGCTGCCACTTATAATGCAGGAGGAGTCCCCTTTAAATAGCGCCCCCCGCGCCCCGCAACGACTGGGAACCGTTCTCCTCTACCAGTCGCTGGGGGCGCCAGGCGCAAAGAAGGGCGGCGCCACTGAAGTTCCGGTTCAGGGCGCACCAAGGGGGTTGCACCATGAAATGACGTCATAATCTGCGCGCGCAGCTGAGCGGGCGCTGCGGTTTAGCGCCGCCGCTAAATCTTGAGTGAAGTTTGCGAGAGGTACAGATCACGCCACGCCCGGGCGCTAGCCGCTTAGCGCCCCACTTCTCCTCCTCCTAAGGCGCCAGCGGCTGGCGCTAACAACTGAATTTCTAGGCCTTAATCTCTTAATCTATTGCATTAAAAGGGTAGCATCTGAAATATGTTGTATCCGACACAACATTTCTGGTATGTCCGTTGCCCCAATTTTCAGCATGGGTGGAAATGATGCTGCCACTTGCTGGGTATAGTTCTGTATTTTTGCAATAAACTTGTAGAGGAGAGAAGATAGCTGGTTGTGAAATGCAAGACAATAAGAAAATCAAATGGTTCTGATGATGTTGCCCGTGAGAACAAAGCCTGAGTAGTTTCATCAACAGATTAAATTATTAAGGCAGATTTTCCTTGGTGGGCACCCGACAGGCACAGTGCACCTCAGGTGCTTTGTGAAAATACTTCCATTTACATAATAACAGTGGCCGTAACTGCACTCCTGACCGTTGCTATGGGCATCTTCTGGCTGCTGCTATGCAGTCGAGATGAACAGACCTCAAGGCCTTCATATTGTCCTGGGGAGGGGTAAGGGTTTAAAAAAAGTTTGTCAACTTCTCTGCAATGTCTTGGTCCTGCCCCCAGACCCCCGTAAACCCTTCAGTCCATGGCAGTCCCAGGGAAGGGATTTTTCCAATGCCTCTTTGATGAGACACCCAAAATTCATGGGCAGAGAAGACCAGGAATGCCCCCTCCACTCTCAATAAAATTCACATGCTGGGCCTCTGCCTACCTAAGGTATCGACCCATTCATATACCTTGGGGATAATATTCGCGGGACATAAAGATGGTAGAAACCTGACGTAGCAAGCTCTACCCCCTTTCCTCTTCATGGCATCTGGGAAACACTGATTTCTCAGGTACAGTGAATTGGAAAATCTACCACCTTTTGTATTTATATCAGCCATTTTTTGTCTCTGTAGTATGTACTAGAGTGGCGTGTACTTAAACTTATTATTGAAGCTTTAAGTATCTTACCACTTTTTTTTTCCTTTTGCCACTGTGAAGTGAAGTTTGTGAATGATAAAGCTGATGGTGTAGTGGGATTTATCATGGTGACCTGCCCCACACTCTCAAGGTAATTTCTCATTACTTTTTTGTTACTAACTTTGGTTGAAGAGTTTGGAAAAAAAAAACAAAAGCAGATTATCCTGCAATAGGCAGACTATGGTGGAAGCAACTCAGCACATCATGAGGCCAAGTTCAACTTTATGTACAGCTGTGCAGAACAACTTGAATCTATTGCATGCAATTTAATATTTAAAGTTACTGGTAGGTATACAACTTGCTACGAAAGTTATACATCACAGTAGCTGTTAACAATACACATTTGTATCTCTCAATCATGGTTGGTTTACCTTAATGACACTCATTTGACTGTTACAAAATGCCAATCAATTTTTTATGAAAGTTGCCTCTCCAAAGATACTTCCATTAGGCCCATCACAGTGGCAATGGGGGAGGGCTCAGGAACAAAACAGCCTTGGTCTTTCACTCAAACAGGTTAGTGTTGAAAGCCAATTTGTCTCGTCAGCCTTCTCTAATTCTGGTTCCCTGGCTCAAAATCTTCTCTTAGGTTGCAACTGGGCCGTTAGAACAATCAGCAGCATTTTCTTTGGCGCGATCCATTATTGCCCAAAGGATATATCTGAACTCTTATCATGCTACCATTTTAAAATACTCCAATTTCACAAGACCTTAAAATGTATCCTTCCACCCAAAAAAGTCATTACAATCACACGTAGGATTAGAGCAGCACCACTCTTTTGGGGTGCAGTTTAGACAGACATATAGATGGCAACATATCAGCCTGGATTTTGCAGTTGTAATGAAGGTAAAACTGTCAGTGTTCACCGTCATTACTCTGTGAAACTGAAAGCAACTTCTGGCATCCGCACATCCGCAGTTAAACATGGAAATCCAGAAGATGCTGTCGGGGATTCCATGCTGCTCCACAGGGCGCGCTGTTGAAGTCCCTGCAGACGGCAAGCTTTAGAAATCACTGAACTAACGAGAACTTCCCCTTTTATGCTATGATATCGCTGTTAAAAACCCCTGAAAATGTTAAGCCTTTGAGTGAGGTCTAACTGGGTTTTTAACAGCGTACTAAGTCATAACTACAGCTGAACAACATCCCTGGCCCTAAAAAACTAATTATATATTTGTGGAATGTCAAATTTTTCCATGATGATAAAAATTCAATAGTTTTTTAATATAATAAAAATTATTATTTTAATTTATGATATTTTAGCTTCTACCTTAATCCCTTATGTATGTCCCAATCTTTATTTCACTCTCTGTAAAATTTATAAAAAGTGAAGGATAATCAGTGAATTTTACTTCCTGATTTGCTATCTGTCAGGATTCTTCGACATGATTGGCTGCTTAGCCTACTTGATGACATCACAGTTGCTGGACATTGGACATCCCCTAGAGTTGGCGCTAGAATCAAACTAATGTCGGGAAAGGTGAAATCCACACCATAGAGCTCGCTAGATCTTTGTGGGCAGCTTTCTTCAAGGTCAGCGGCGAGCACCATAATTTCACTGCTGAACGAAAAATCCAGAACTTTATTTCATAAAAGGTCATTTAAAATATTAGAACCATTATTGGCAAACTTACTTTTTTCCTTTCATTCTTCCATGGAATTGAGCAAGTGCAACAGCTCAAGGCTGGCCAATAGCCAGAAGAGTTGCCAAGAAGTGTTGTTGAGATCAGGAGACTGTGTTTTCTTATTCTGGAAGGGTGAGGTCAAATGGGCTGAAGGGCTTCTTAACCCAAGTCTATCTTGTGATTTTGTGAGTTCAACCTTTGTCAAAGTACACTGCTTCTGGAATAGATATATTACCCTCGCGTGGTTTAAGAAAAATGTTGGGTTATGGCTTTGTGGGTTCCTGGTAATAGCATGATGAGATCAAGACAGGAATATAAAGGAAAGCAGGTGGAACATAGTGAATGAATTAACCTGATTTACTGTATAATTAGAAACAGTTGGCTGACAACTTGCATTACCAAATGCATGCATTGAAGTATTATAGCACTTGCAGTTTCAAAAGTATGCACATTTTAACAAAGATGGAAAACAGAGACTACTGTACATCACTTTGACCTTTCAATGATCTTATTATATGACAGGTTAGGAGGAGTGTTAATTTGTTCCACAGACCAACAATTCCATTTTCAACCCATAAACTTCGGGGGTGCTGGAGGGGGGTGCGGGAACACATTTTTGAACTCTCTGGAATCTTATACCAGTTTAATAGCCATTCTAAAATGGCACTTCAGTCTGCAAAGGTACTTTTAGGGATATTATCATGTGGGGTTAAGGCAGCATTAAATGATTACTGCTAGTGATCTAAAAACAGTAAAATACCCATTTATTAGGTGGTGGATCATATTAAAATAAAAAAACAGACTAAGGTCAAACCCCAAAGTCAAACCAGTCCATCCAGTTCTCATGAAGGGTTATACCTGAAACATTCATCTTTCTCTCAAATGCTGATTGGCATGTTGTACATTTCCAACATTGGTGTTATTTTTTCTCTTTATTTCTGGTTTCAGCATTACCCGACGACCCACTGTAATATGTTGGACTTTGATTTCTTTTTTAAAATCAAAACTGAGTTTGTAAGGAAACAAGTATGGTTAGAGCTATGTGTTTTCCACTGTGATTCTGCAAAGAATTTTCAGGATTTTTTTAAGCTTTCAAAAATGTGTAAAAAGCAGGGGAAAGATACCTTAAAATTTTCAATGGAAATTGGAGGGAAAAAAATGATCACGCGCAGTTGTAAAAATGTGTGTCCACGTCATCAATGTTCAATATAGTTTGTTTGTATTTTACACACATGGGGGTGGGGTGGGGACTAGTTGGGTAAGCAGTTGAAATCCGCAATGCGACTAATCCACTGATGTTCTGGATCCTGCTATGGCGATTTTCAGCAACACTTCTGGACGGGCGACCCAAGACGGCGGGGTCCTTCTTTAAGTATGCACATTGTGGTCCAATTATGTCATCAGGCCCCAACAGGAATTTTAACTCTGACCTGTACAGGGATGCTGATACAGTATTCCCACTAGGTGAAAGCCTGTCAGAAGAGGCCATTCAAGCAAGCAGGAGAAGCTAAGCACCACACGATTTTCCTCAGACTGGCTGCCGCCTCCTGTGCACCTCCTACCCATTCCGGGGAACTCGGCCGGGTGGATGTTAATAAGGCCTGTCGGTTGAAATCAAGCCCGGATTTCTGCCGCACCTCCAATGAAGTTACAGCAATGAAGTGGGAGCAGCTCTGAAGGAAATCCTGGCTAGTATGTGATTGCAAGTAGCGTGGACTGCCACTCATTCTCTCCAGACCTCCAAGCTTGTGAAGTTACAAAGTATTTTTCACAAGGTTTCAGACCTCGTGATCACTAGCCAAGTGTCCTGTGAGGTGTGATGATTTACTTTCAACATCAATAGAATCAAACACTCAAAGAAACTAGGGTGACATATAAGGGTACAATGAGCCGCAACTGCCAGAAATCTAATGGGAAAATGGCAACATCTGAGGCAGGCATTGCAAAATAGGTAGCAAATTTACTAATCAGTCTTCAAAAGTTACGAAAGCACAGAATACCCACCAGTATAGTTAGCATCTTTTTGAAGAGGCGAAATAGTTACATGACATTCCAAACAGAGTTATTTCCATCAGGAAAGGATTGGGTCCTGACACCATGGTCGCGATTTCGCCGACGCAGGTGGGTCCGGGGTGGCCGGGGTCAGTGTCACGGTCCCAGCCCGCACTCTCCGAGCGACTTTTCATTGATTGGGCTAGTTAAGCCTGCCCTGCGAGGTTCCCGACCAATTAATAGGAAACATAGAAACATAGAAGATAGGAGCAGGAGTAGGCCACTCAAGCCTGCTCCCCCATTTAATGAGATCATGGCTGATCATCCAAATTCAGTACCCTGTCCCTGCCTTCTCCCCATATCCCTTGATCCCTTTAGCCTTAAGAAATATATCTAACTCCTTCTTGAATATATTTAATGAATTGGCCTCAACTGCCTTCTGTGGTAGAGAATTCCATAGGTTCACCACTCTCTGGGTGAAGAAATTCCTCCTCATCTCTGTCCTAAATGGCTTACCCCTTATCTTTAGACTGTGACCCCTGGTTCTGGACTCCCCCACCATCGGGAACATCATTCCTGCATCTAGTCTGTCCAGTCCTGTTAGCGGGTCTGATGACATCATTTGATGAAGCATCATCAGCTGCTTTCCTTAAAGGAGCCATGTCCAAATTTATTTTGACAATTCTGCTGTCAGTGTTCCACAGCATTGAGGTGCTGCAAACACTGTCAAGCACTGCACAGAGGTGCACGGCTGCATCCAGGCTCGCCCATGACTCCCTCCATATGCTTATGGAGGGAGTCACAGCACGTAAAAAGGTTCTCTTCCCTTCCCATGGGCGGAAGAGACCTCCCCAGGAGATCAACTCAGCCTGGTTGCACATTGCACAGGAGGGTACAAGCAGGAATGTCGCTAGGAGGACCAGGCTACAGTGACGCAAGCCTTTCAATGATCTGAGCAGATCACAAAATGTTACTGCCAAGCCACACTCAACCTCATCCTGCTGTGCCTCTCATCACATCCACATCACTCTGCCTTCCCTACCCTACTCCTGCACTTTTTTACTCACACCAACTTACCTTGCACCTCCACCCATCCCTCTCTATCTACATTATCACTTCCTCATCTCACAAACCACCCCTCATACTCACACTCAACCTACTGCAGGCATACCAACCAGTAACACACAAGGGTAGGCATGTGGTTGTTTTAGCCAATGTTCATGTGAGGTTTCTGGTAATGTGCTGTCAAACATTCAAACCTTTATTTTCAGCACTTTGCATTCTTGGACAGACTTGTGTGCACCTTTGGAAGTGGCTTAGTGAGTTGTAGTGAATGGTGAGACAGAAGGGTACCCTCCACCCACCTCTGCAATGGTGCCAAGTCTGAAAGGAATGGCTTGGGCATTGTAGGGATGCTTTATGGTGCTGGTGTGGGGTGGTGCCAACCTGGCGCATCATGTGGCAGGGTGTACAGTGTTAAGTGAAGTAAATGTGGCCATGGTGAGGGCATCCCTGGCCTCCCGGGTAGCAATGTGGTTGGGTGCTGATGCGTTGGGTCCTGTGCAGCATCAGGTGATTGCGAAGAAGGTTGGTATTGTTGTTGATGTTGGTGTTGGGGCTGATCGTGGAGGGATTCTGAGGCCCAAGGTGAGATTTTTTCAAGGGCACCGATGTTGCTGGAATAGATGGCAGCTGAAGTTGAGATGACAGAAGCAATTTGTCAATGGTGAGAGAGCTTGTTCCAAGGAGGTGACAGTGATAGAGAGTTTGCTCCAAACACTTCCAAACTGCATACAGCTCAAAAGTGTCTTCCAAGTCCTGAAAGCTCCAGCTTTTGACATTGGAAAGTGAACAGCTGTGAAATGGTAGCTTTCCTACCACATTTGCTGCTGTCACCTATTCACAGCAATGGGGAGACATAGAGAACCTGACCTACTTACCCGACGTGATCTCCGAACGACGTGAACCCCGTTAAAAATGCTTGAAAATATAAAAGGCAGGCAAAATAGTAGTTAACGTGCATTTAACTATCTTAAATGCCTCCCCCGCCGCTTGGTGTTGGGTCTGTTCTGAAATCACAGACCTGACACTTTGGAAACTTACACGGGAATGGGTTTCCAACCCGCTGTCAATCATTTCGATTTTGACAGTGGACCCGCCTCCGAACCCGCAATCTGAGCGCCGGCAAAATCGCGGTCCATATTGCTGCTTCTCTGCGTTGGAATGCAGCACTGTGTTAGGAGGAGGTATTCTTCAGTGTTGGAGAAATCTTTTGCATTGGTGGTCAAGAATTCCAACCTCGACAGCATGTACTGTCACATAGAAAATGTTCATCCAATGCTAAGGTGCAAATGGGAAGCCTGGCTTCTGACAGCATGAAAAAGGCCAGTAAATGTAATCACATTCCTAACCACTCCACCAAAGCTGACCAGGATGGTGTTCAATCCTTCAGAATTTATAATGGCCCAGAAATTCCGGTCGGGGGGCATCCCGCGGGTGCAAGCCTCCAACCTGCACTTACCTTGCGCGCCGGCCGTTGAGCTGTGGGCCCCCGTGGATTTTTCCGATCCTGGGCCTCCTCCAACTGCCAGCGCACAGTGCTTGCATATCCCAAGGGCGCAGTTAGTTCGATGCGTTCCCTGGGATCACGTGGGCCATGGAGAGCCAATGGTAGCAGGGAATGCTTCATTCATAAGTTTGACAGGAAGACCTGCCAAACCTATAAATACTACAAACCCCAAAACATAACTAAATCTTCAAATAAATTTTAAAAAAACATCAAATTTTTTAAATAAACTATAAATTACATGAAATAACTATTTTAAACAATAATTTAAATTTTTGAAAAAAATAATTTTATTTTCTAACAGGGCTAAAAATAAACTTACCTTTCTTTAAAGTATTTAAAAATAATAAACCTGTGGCAAAAATGTTTTAATTTTAATTAATTCCCCACTTACCTTGTAAAAAGCAGGCCTTGCGACTGCTTTTTACATGTCTAACTTCTGGAGACTTACCCTCCCGGGAAAACCTGCAAAAAAAACGTAAGTTCGATGCGCACGCGCAGCCTCTCCTGCGCACGTGTTCAACCTCTGAACCCCTTCTTTCAGGGGAACGGAAGTGCCCCCACCCCTTTTCCCGTAGCCCTGCAAGTTTTTTTTATGCTTCAGGTACTTATCCAATTCCCTTTTGAAAGCCACGATTGAATTTGTCTCCACCACCCTTTCAGGCAGTGCATTTCAGATTATAACCACTTGCTATGTAAAAACGTTTTCCCTCATGTCATCTTTCGTTCTTCTGCCAATTCTGTGCCCTCTGAGTCTCGACCCTTCCGCCAATGGGAACAGTTTCTCTCTCTCTACTCTGTTTAGATGTCTCATGATTTTGAACACCTCTATCAAATCTCCTCAACCTTCTCTGCTCTAAGGAGAACAACCCCAGCTTCTCTAGTCTATCCACTTAACTGGAACCATTCGTGTAAATCTTTTCTGCACCCTCTCTAAGGCCTTCACATCCTTCCTAAAGTGCAGCGCCCAGAATTGGACAATACTCCAGTTGAGGCCGAACCAGTTTTATAAAGGTTCGTCATAATTTCCTTGCTTTTGTACTCTATGCCTCTATTTATGAAGCCCAGGATCCTGTATACTTTTTTAACCGCTTTCTCAACCTGCCCTGCCACCTTCAATGATTTGTGCACATATACCCCCAGGTCTCTCTGTTCATGCACCCCTTTAGAATTGAACACTTTAGTTTATATTACCTCTCCTCGTTCTTCCCACCAAAATGTATCACTTCGCACTTCCCTGTGTTAATTTCATCTGCCACATGTCTGCCCATTCCACCAGCCTGTCTATGTACTCCTGAAGTCTATCACTCTCCTCCTCACTGTTCACTATACTTCCAAGTTTTGTGTCATCTACAAATTTTGAAATGTGCCCTGTGCACCCAAGTCTAAGTCATTTATATATATCAAGAAAAGCAGTGGTCCTAGTTGTGGTGTATGTAACCTGTTCCACCTTAAGAGAACTACCTTAAGAGATGTACTACTTTCTCTTGGCTGCTGTATACTGTAATACTATAATACCGGTGGTGACCACACCGGTATATAAGTGTTGTGCAAGGGTTTGCTGGGCAGTTCAGCCCTGATCTTCGAATAGTAAAGACCTGTTAAAAGTTATTCTTGTTGTCTGTGTCCAGTGATTGATCCTAAACCTAACTGGGACATACAGACTCAACAGTGGCGACGAGTCCGATCTTACCCTGCGGCAAATTTACATCCAAGGCAGCTTCGTCCTCAAAACGGGCATCGAGAAGAGGCATCCGCCCTCATCATCCTGCTGAGCACCATCGCACGGGAGGCATCGAGAACCCGGGTTAAAAAGAAAAAGAATTCTGACCACGAAGCCCTCCATCAGCGACAGGCAGTGTTCATCCCTTCTACCACGGTGGTGGGTAAGCTGATCAGCGACACGAGCAGAAAGTCGGCCGCGTTGACTGTGGAGTAGGGGAGGGAAAACGGAGGAATAAGGGCGGAGAGCTCGACCACGGCCGGTAGAAAGGGCCGGGCTGCAATTGAGGCCGAGAGGCGCAGCGACTGGGGCAGCTTAAGGCTCGAGAGCTGCGGAGAACTCAAACGCAGCCGGTGTACAGGACCGGGCTGCGAGCGGGGCTGCGAGGCAAAACAGCGTCGGGGAGTTGAGAAGCTTAAGGCACGAGAGCCGCGGAGAATTCAAACGCAGCCGGTGTAAAGGACCGGGCTGCAAGCGGGGCTGCAAGGCAAAGCAGCGTCGGGGAGTGAGAACCGCTGGGGAGGCGAGAACGGCAGCAGCAAGGCAATCGCCATTGCAGCCAGCGGGGGAAGAAGGCAAACGCGGGAATCCGCCATTGTAGTCGGCGGGGGAAGAAGACGAGCGCGGGAAAGACCGCCAAGCGCGGGAAGCCGCCATTTTAGTAGGCGGGGGAAGAAGACAAGCGCGGGAAGCCGCCATTTAAAAAAAAAAAAAAAAATTTTATAAACTTGCAAGGATGCCTAAACATGGGAGCATTAATACCTTTGATAGTGATGTCGAAGATTGGACCACGTATGTAGAACGCATGGAAGTTTATTGTAAAGCAAATAAGGTACCAGATGATGAAAAAGCATTAACCTTATTAAGCTCAATGGGGGCGAAGACATACGGGCTATTGAAGCACCTTCTATCACCAATTAAACCGGCGGATCAGACCTTCGCGAATATTGTTACTGTCCTGAAAAATCATTTAAACCCCACGCCGCTGATGATAGCGGAACGATTTAAATTTTACAGAAGAACGCAGTTGAAAGACGAAAGCAACGCTGAATTTTTAATTGAACTACGTAAGCTATCGAAGTACTGTCAGTTTGGGACAGGGCTAGCAGATGCGCTGAGAGATAAATTTGTGTGTGGATTGTTAAAAGAAGGAACACAAAAGCGACTGCTTGAAGAGAATGATCTTACGCTTGATAAAGCTGTCGCTATTGCAGCATCGCAAGAAGCCGCAGCAAGAGGCACTACGGAAATGCAGCTACGGTCACCGGAACTCTGTACCAATCAAATGGTCTTGAGTACAGTAAAATGTTATCGTTGTGGAAAGACAACACACGATCAGAACCAGTGCTGGTTCAAAAATCAGGAATGCAGAAAATGTGGCAGGCTTGGTCACATAGCTAAAGTATGCCGGTCAGGAAAGAAGACCAGCAACAAAAAGTCACCGCAGGAAAAGTACAAAAAGGTACACAAGGTGACAGAGAACAGTTCGAACGAACAGAAGTCAGATTCAGACGCCAGCAGTAATGAACTGGGTAGTCTAAGAGTACACAATGTTGGTAAGGAAGCAGACCTCCAAACAATTTGGGTCACACTTCAGATAGCAGGAGTCCAAGTGAAGATGGAATTGGACACTGGATCGGCATTGACGGTCATGAATAAGAAAGATTACAAAAGGTTATTCCCACATATTCCCCTACGGGATACGGAGATTGTATTGAAAACATACACGGGGCAAAGAGTATACCCCATCGGGAAGATAGAGGTAAAGTGGTCCACAAGGGCAAAGAAAGCCGAGGAATGGATTTATATGTGCTACCTGAGGGAGGTCCACCACTACTGGGACGGGAGTGGATTAGGAAAATAAATATGGACTGGCATTCCTTAAAAGCACTAACGGTAGATTCCGGTACAAAAGATGTCAAACCTAAACGATTGTCCAGAATATTGGACGATGCTAAAGAGGTGTTCCAACAAGGACTGGGAACACTGAGAGGAATTACGGCAAACATCAAGATTGAAGAACATGCAAACCCAAAATTTTTCAAAGCCAGACCGGTACCTTATGCAATACGACCTGCTGTGGAAGCTGAGCTGGAAGGGCTAGAACGTTCAGGAGTACTGTCTAAGGTAGACTGGAGTGAGTGGGCCACGCCCATTGTCCCAGTCATGAAGCATTCATTGAGCAACAAGCCGGGGGAACCGGGGAAGGTTCGCATCTGTGGTGATTTCAAGATCACTGTTAATCCGGTGCTTCACACGGTGCAGTATCCGCTTCCATGGATTGAGGATATCTTCGCTTCATTGTCTGGCGGGAAACACTTCACCAAGATAGACCTGGCGCAGGCGTACTTACAGATGGAAGTTGAGGAAGAGTCACGCCAGTATCTCACGATCAACACGCATAGAGGCTTGTATCGGTATAATAGACTGGTTTTTGGAGTGGCATCGGCTCCAGCAATTTGGCAGAGGGCCATGGAGCAGGTATTACAGGGAATTCCAGGTACACAATGTTACCTGGACGATATTCTGATTACAGGAGATGATGACGAGGAACACCTTGCAAACTTGGAACTGGTGCTCACCAGATTGAAAGAATATGGTCTTCGAGTTAATCGCCAGAAATGTGAATTCTTTCAGAAGCGGATCTCATACTGTGGTCATGTCATTGACCAGGAGGGGCTTCATAAGTCTCCTGACAAGATCGAAGCTGTTGTGAAGGCTCCTGCTCCGGATAATGTATCCCAATTGAGGTCATTTCTAGGGTTGATTAACTATTACCATAAGTTTCTGCCAAATTTATCCACGGTGCTGCACCCGCTGAACGCTCTTTTGCAGAAGGGAGTACCATGGAAGTGGAGCGAGGACTGTAAGAGGGCCTTTCGCGAAAGCAAGGCATTGATCACCTCAGGGGAAGTGTTGGCTCACTTCAACCCAACGCTGCCTATTCGTTTGGCTTGTGATGCTTCTCCATATGGTATTGGGGCAGTACTCTCACACAAGTTGCCAAATGGCCAGGAGAGGCCAGTTGCGTTCGCATCCAGATCATTGACCTCCGCTGAGCGCAATTATGCTCAGAAAGATAGGGAGGCTCTCAGCCTTGTGTGGGGAGTAAAGAAGTTTAATCATTACCTGCAGGGCCAAAAGTTTACGCTTCTGACAGACCACCAGCCATTGGTATCCATTTTTAACCCTAAGAAGGGTGTTTCGGTGATGGCAGCACAGAGACTCCAGAGATGGTCCCTTTTCCTAGGGGCACATCAATATCAGATAGAATTCAAAGATACAAAGCAGCATGGTAATGCTGATGGGCTGTCGTGCCTGCCGCTACCTACAGAGGAGGAGTCACCGACAGTTGACCCTGTTGAGTTATTTCACTCGACCATCATCGAATGTTTACCAGTCACCAATGCAAGTATTGAAAGAGAAACCAGGAACGACCCGACACTGTCCAGGGTCTACGAAGTGACAGTGAAGGGATGGCCAGCACATGGTGATCCACTGTTACTGGCATTCTCAGCAAGACGAGAACAGCTGTCCGTCTGTCAAGGAACATTGATGTATGGAACAAGGGTGATTATTCCTCCTAAGTTAAGAGAGAGAGTTCTAAAGGAACTGCATGAAGGTCATCTGGGGGGAGTCAAGATGAAAAGCCTTGCTAGGGCTTATGTGTGGTGGCCGGGTATCGACCAACAGATAGAGGATCTGACGAAAAGCTGCTCAGGGTGCCAAAAAGTGCAAAATGCACCTCCGATTGCACTGCTGCATCCATGGGAATGGCCTTCAACCCCATGGCAACGTGTACATATTGACTTTGCTGGTCCTTTCATGGACTCCATGTTTTTAATTGCGGTGGATGCACATTCTAAATGGCCAGAAGTGATTAAGATGACTACCACTACCTCGGAAAAGACGATCGCGGTGTTAAGAACGATATTTGTGAGAAATGGATTGCCAGAACAAATATGTTCAGACAACGGACCGCAGTTCGTGTCAGAAGAATTCCAGGGATTCATGAAGAAGAATGGGGTGAAACATTATACCTCTGCCCCATATCATCCGGCTACAAACGGGTTGGCCGAGAGATTTGTACAAACGTTTAAAAAAGCAATAAAAGCCATGAGCGAAGATCAGATCCCACTACAACACAAGGTGGACAAATTCCTACTGGCATATCGAAACGCCACTCATGCAGTGACAAACCAAAGTCCTGCCATGATGTTCTATAACAGGAGGTTGCGGTCCAGGTTGGACTTGTTAAAACCAAATGTGCGGAGGGAAGTTGAAAACAAACAGTTCCAGCATATAAATAACAAGACCACTCGGAGTTTCGAAATAGGACAACCAGTGTTAGCCCGGGACTATAAAAACGAGAAATGGCAATCTGGAACAATTCGGGCCAGACAAGGACCCCTGATGTACACGGTAGATATTGGTGAAAATGTAATACGGCGTCATGCTGACCAACTGGTAGAATCGAGAACAAGGGTCGAACCCATGGTTATGGCAGAGACAACCGTGAAAGAAGTTAGTGAACCTGAAGCATCTACCTCAGAAGTGAATGTACCTGATGATGATGTCCAATCCATAAGAGACCAACTAGATGAGTCACCCCAGCAACGAGAATCAGAGACCCCTGAAAGGCGTTATCCAACTCGAATCAGGAGGCCTCCTCAGAGGCTGAATCTTTGAACTGTTTTGCATGAAGTTGTATATATATATGTTATTATGTTATGTTAAATGGGGATATAACTGTTAAGCTAAAAAGGGAGGATTGTGGTGTATGTAACCTGTTCCACCTTAAGAGAACTACCTTAAGAGATGTACTACTTTCTCTTGGCTGCTGTATACTGTAATACTGTAATACCGGTGGTGACCACACCGGTATATAAGTGTTGTGCAAGGATTTGCTGGGCAGTTCAGCCCTGACCTTCGAATAGTAAAGACCTGTTAAAAGTTATTCTTGTTGTCTGTGTCCAGTGATTGATCCTAAACCTAACTGGGACATACAGACTCAACACTAGTACCGACCTCCAGTCCGAAAAACAATTGTTCACCGCTACCCTCTGTTTCCTGTCACTGAGCCAATTTCGTATCCATGCTGCCACTGTCCCTTTTATGCCATGTGCTTCAACTTTGCTGGCAAGCCTATTATGTGGCACTTTATCAAGCACCTTTTGGAAGTCCATGTTTACCACATCAACTGCATTGACCTCATCAACCCTCTCTGTTACCTCATCAAAAAACTCGATCAAGTTAGTTAATCACGATTTGCCTTTAACAAATCTGTGCTGGCTTTCTCTAATTAATCCACACTTGTCCAAGTGACTGTTAACTTTGTCCCTGATTATCGTCTCTTGAAGCTTTCCCACTACCGAGGTTAAACTGACTGGCCTGTAGTTTTTGGGTTTATCCTCGCATCCTTTGTTGAACAAGAGTGTAACATCTGCAATTCTGCAGTCCTCTAACACCATCCCCGTATCCAAAGAGGATTGGATGATTATGGCCAGTAACTCTGCAATTTCCAGCTTTACTTCCCTCAGCATCCTAGGATGCATCTGGTCCTGGTGACTTATCTACTTTAAGTACAGCCAGCCTTTCTAGTACTTCTTTTTTATCAATTTTTATCTCATCCAGTATCTCAACTACCTCCTCTTTCATGACTTTGGCAGCATCTTCTTCCTTGGAAAAGACAGATGCAAAGTAGTCATTTAGTACCTCAGCTATGCCCTCTGCCTCCATGAGTAGGTTTCCTTTTTGGTCACAAATCGGCCCCACCCCTCCTCTTACTACCCGTTTACTATTTATATGCATATAGAAGACTTTTGGATTCCATTTTCTATCAAGAAAGGGTTTAACTTTGTGCTTACAATTCTCAGACATTTCTCATGCATAGTTCCTCACCTATGAGGTTGAATCTGTGCTGTCATTTGCTCCCACAGTGCATATTATAACAGATCATCAATGCAACTGCTCATTAACTGGTTATTGACAGATGACAAGAAACAAAATATTTGCACAAACCAGAGCTAACTTCATCACAAAATGGGGTTCTCCAAGCAGGATAATCAAAGCATCCCCAGTTTATCAGAAAAATGTTGTGTTCACTATGCTCCTTTATGATTTCAACAAAATGTAACTTCATTCTCTGCCATGCCTCCAAATATAAAAAGCTAAACTTCTATTGGGCCTTGTTTTTAAAAATGGTCTTTCTGAAAGATCCTCACCCGTAGAGGTCTCTGTTCCTCCATTTTAAGAGTATTAACCTTTATGGCAACTTCCTTTCACTATCCTTTCCTCCACCCACCCCCGCCCCCACCACCACCACCCAGAATCTACTACTTCACTTTTCTCAGCATTGAACTGTGTCCTGCATTCTTCCTCATATTTTTCCATGCTTCCTAATTTGGCATCTGCAAATTTCCAAATTTCATTCCTCCTGTGCCTACGTGCAATTACGTTATATAAATAGGGGAAACTAAAGATTCCAGCACAGATCACTGAGGCACACACTTACCCCCAAACCCAACAACCATCCAGTTAGACCTTTGCTTTCTATCCCCTAGCAGTCTCTCTATTCATAGACTTAATACCATTAATACTATTGCCCTGATTTTCATAATAAGCTTCCAATGTAATACTTCATCAAATGCCTTCTGGAAACCCTTAATTATAATAGCCAATATATTCAATTTAATTTGCTCTTTACAAATCTAGGCTGATTTGCCTGATTAGTCCATACCTTCCTAAGACCTCACTACTTACATTCCACAACTTCACTACATTCTTTTTTTAATTAGATCAATTACAGCATATCAATAAATAGTGGATAGTTTTGATTCTGTCAAATGGTAATAATACTAGCTAATATAGAAATACAGATGCATAATGTTATTTTTACAGTATAGAGAACTGAATAAATTGTATAAGTGTTTAGAAATTTTGCCTACAAAATTTACACAGAATTCTTCAAGCCTTCGGAGAACCCAACACCGAAGGATGTTTTGCAGTCAGGACACAGTGTCATATCAACAGCAGTGGAACTAGATGCTAATTAATCTCCCTGAAATAGCCTGCAGAGGACTTGGTAGAGCTCTGCATACTCACATCCTGACCAATGAGGAAGAGGAAGCTCGCTGTGTGCTGACCAGTGTGCTAAGCAGATTCGACTTATCCAATAACTGTAGCCAGCCAACTTCCATTATGCAGCAGTCAATAGTCATGTTGCTGTCCATCTGGGTAAGTTCAGATTGTATGTGAAAGATCTGAGGTATATGATGTGTGTGCCAGTGCAGCCTTCGGTCACCTGAGGAAGAGTGTGTTTGAAGACCAGGACCTCAAACCCGACACTAAGCTTATGGTCTACAGAGCAGCAGTGATACCCGCCCTGCTGTATGCCTCAGAGACATGGACCATGTACAGCAGGCACCTCAAAGCACTGGAGAGGAACCACCAATGCTGCCTCCGCAAGATCCTGCAAATCCATTGGCAGGATAGGCGCACCAACGTCAGTGTTCTTGCTCAGGCCAACATCCCCAGCATCGAAGCTTTGACCACGCTCAATCAGCTCCGATGGACGGGTCACATTGTCCGCATGCCCAACACGAGACTCCCAAAATAAGCGCTCTACTCAGAGCTCCGGCACGGCAAGAGAGCCCCAGGTGGGCAGAGGAAATGCTTCAAGGACACCCTCAAAGCCTCTTGAAAAAGTGTAACATCCCCATCGACACCTGGGAATCCCTGGCCCAAGACCGCACAAAGTGGAGGAGAAGCACCCGGGAAGGCACCGAACACCTCGAGTCTCTTCGCCGGGAGCAAGCGGAAGCCAAGCGCAAACAGCAGAAGGAGCGCACGTCAAACCAAGCACCCCACCCACCCGCCCCTTCAACCACCGTCTGCCCCACCTGTGACAGAGACTGTAGGTCCCACATTGGAATCATCAGTCACCTGAGAACTCATTTTTAATGTGGAAGCAAGTCATCCTCGGTACCGAGGGACTGCCTAAGAAGAAGAGGAAGAGGATGATGTACATCTTCCTTCACGCTTGTGGGTGTGTGGCGGGTGATCTGCAGCCAGTGTCTTTTTATTGTTGCAGTGTTTCGTTTACAAGAATTAGTAAGGCATGATTCAGAGATGGGACTGCCAAAAGTGCAAAGACCTCCAACTGCACAGCATCATGGTTCTCTTCCCCTCCCCTACCAAAAGCTGACAATGAAGATGTGCATGTGGAAGAATCATCAATCTTCAGTCTAGTTATGGAATCAGGATTTTTATCAAATGCCCCATGAAGATGTTTTTACAAGACTTTCCAAAAGATATAAAGTCAATAGGCTAAAAATTCGGGTGGTTTACACCATCCGTTACCGTCAAAATACTGCAAAAACACGGCGGCCACTGCTCTTTCACCAGCTGTTGGCTGGTCCTGCGATGAGTTCAGCGCTGGGTCCTAAGCTCACTATGAAAACCCAGTGTTTAGCAGACTCACAGAGTGCTGTCAGTACCTCTTAAAGGGACACACACATCTTCAGGTAAGTTTACATTTAAGCTTTTGGACTGGATTGTTTTAGATTTTATTGAAGTAGTGGCTTGCTGCAACACATGTTAAAAGTTCGTTTTAATTGTGCAGGGACTGCTGCTGGAGGCTTGCAAGGTCTCAGATGGTAAAGGAAGGCCTCTGAGAGGACAGAAAATGCTGGAAATACTCAACAGGTCAGGCAACATCTGTGGAGAAAGAAACAAAGTTCACATCTCAGGTTGAGATGCTGCCTGACCTGCTGAGTATTTAAAGCATTTTATACTTTTAATTCAGATTTACAGCATCCGCTCACAAAGAGAAGAGGAAGATGCAGAAGAAGAGGAAGATGCAGCAGGAAGGATGCAACCCAGACAGCCCCTTTCTGGCCGGGATGGAATCATCCACCTGCAGTACCAGTGACCACAATCCCAATTTCCCTTTCAACATTTGTACCAACACCTTATCTTCCCTCTGTTACTGACCATCGTAACATCCTCTTGGTCACAATGCTGAAATAAAAGCCACTACACAGCAAACTTTCCAATCCAACTTTATACATTTATCCATCCTATGTGACATCAAGAATTCAACTCACCACCCTTATGCATTCTCTTAGTGACCTGTCTTGTGTGTGCCTTTGCCTATCCTACTGATGTCACGCAGTGCTACCCAAGTGTCTGCAGCATGGTTGGTGGAAGGCTGCTGACTTTCAGTGGGGGACACTGCAAATGGTCTTGCTGGTTGACCTTGAGGAGCTGTTGGCTGGGAGTGTGAAATCAAATGATGATGCTTTTTCTTCTTCTTCACTCTCCTCTTCTTCTTCTTGGTCAACCACTGGTTGGGCAGGCTGCATTTCTTGGGTGTGTTAAATTAGGAAGTTAGAGGATGGAGTTGTGGTGATGGGAGGGCGGGAAAGCATGAGGTGCATGCCAGAAGGAGGAAAATGTATGAGGATACCAGCATCTTTTATCCTTTCAGCCCCGCTGCTGGCCAAGGGCTCAGCCATGCCCCTGCCAAGAATGGCCAGCACCGTCTCCTCCAAGGGGGTGAGGCGAGGCTAGGAATGGAGGTGTGCCTCATGATTGGTATAGATTGCTGGTAGGTGAGTGATTGGGGGTGGGGTGTCATGCATTGAGAAGTGTGTGAGGCTAGTGATGCAGTTGGTAGGAGGCGGCTTTTGAAGATGCATTCACTGATCTTGACTAGTGGTTTGAGGTCATGAAGCTTCTTTGAGCACTGGAACCTGGGAGGCGGGGGGGTGGGTGACACTGCTGGCAGTGACAATCTCAGTAATCTGGTCCCACATCGTTCTTTCTGGAGGGCCTCCTGGCCCCTGTGGGTAGAGGACCTCTCTTGGAGTGTTGACCCCCTGCACAAAGCTGGAGTGCTGCTTGCAAGACCCTGGGTGTCCATTCTGTGGCTTTTTAAGCCATTTGTGTTAGTGCTGAAGGAAGTTTCCCATTTTTTTGAGGTATGGAAGGGAATTCAGCTTTAAGAGCTGAAGACTCCCATTTGGAAATTATTTTAAAAGACACATGCGCTGTAAGGGCTGAAAACTGCCTTTTTACACTTCATTTTTATTTTCATCAGTTCAGAAGGCATTGTCCTTTTAAGCAAATTATGATGGATTGTTCTTTTACTATCCCACAATGCCTAGCAAAATCATGTAAGAAGTCGCACAACACCAGGTTATAGTCCAACAGTTTTATTTGAAATCACAAGCTTTCGGAGCGCTGCTCCTTCGTCAGGTGAAGTGGAGAGATGCATAAAAACACAGCTGATATAGTCAGAGAATAATGCCAGATGATTACAGGTAATCTTTCTAACTGCCATTTATCACACCTCGGCAGAGAGATAATCACAGCAATCAAAGGTGTGAATGGTGTCCAAACAGGTTAGTCAGGAAAACATTACATCAAAGAACAATGAGGTGGGGTCACAAGGGGTCAACTGTTGCAGATGCTGGGGCCTGTATGAAAAACAAAAAACAGACAAAAAAACATATTTTTTTGCTGGAAATCACAGCAGGTCCAGCCGCATCTGTGTAGAGAGAACAAGCCAACGACGACTCGAGTCTGGATGACCCTACGTCAGGTGGGGTTACATGTAGCGTGACATGAACCCAAGATCCCGGTTGAGGCCATCCTCATGAGTGCGGAACTTGGCTATCAGTTTCTGCTCTACGATTTTGCGTTGTCATGTGTCTCAAAGGCCGCCTTGGAGAATGCTTACCCGAAGATCGGAGGCTGAATGTCCTTGACTGCTGAAGTGTTCCCCGACTGGGAGGGAACACTCCTGCCTGGCGATTGTTGCGTGGTGTCCGTTCATCCGTTGTCGCAGTGTCTGCATGGTCTCGCCGATGTACCATGCTCCGGGGCATCCTTTCCTGTAACGTATGAGGTAGACAATGTTGGCCGAGTCACATGAGTATGTACCATGTACCTGGTGGGTGGTGTCCTCATGTGTGATGATGGTATCTGTGTTGATGATCACAAGCCCTGCGAATACACAGGAGGAACGCGATGGACACCTACAGACGCTGAAAGACGCCCTCGTAAGAATGGGATATGACGCTCGACTCGTCGATCGACAGTTCCGACGGGCAACAGCAAAAAATCACATAGACCTCCTCAGAAGACAAATACGGGACACAACCAACAGAGTACCCTTCGTCGTCCAGTACTTCCCCAGAGCGGAGAAACTATGCCATGTACTTCGCAGCCTTCAACATGTCATCGATGACGATGAACACCTCGCTAAGGCCATCCCCACGCCTCCACTACTCGCCTTCAAACAGCCGCCTTACCTCAAACAGACCATCGGCCGCAGCAAATTACCCAGCTTTCAGGAGAACAGCGACCACAACACCACACAACCCTGCCACGACTTCTTACATTTGTCCACCCCAGTCCAACACCGGCATCTCCACACCATAGCAAAATCATAGCTTCGTTTCCAAAGGCTGTTGGAAGATGCAACACTGCTTTTGGATGCCACATTTGGGACTGATGCCTGGACTAACGCCACCAGGAGGCTGTTACATGGTCAATTTAGCATTGGGCTAATAATCTTTAGACCCAGCGTGAATTTTTCTCTCCTACCATTTTCAGTGACTGTTAACCTGAGGCTGTGGGGACGCTGGCAACTTTCGTATCGCAGTCGCGTTTCTAGGCCAATAACTTATTTACTAATGTACTGAAAATGGTAATGTGGGAACCTATGCAGGGAGACAGAGGAATGAGAAACAAGGATAGAAGCAAAAGACAGGAAGGAGAAAAGCAAAAGTGGCAGGCAGAGAAATCAAGGGTTTAAATCAAACATGGCCACAGTAAATAATAGTTATAAAAGGTCTAAGAGTGTTACAAAAACAAGCCTGAAGGTGTCTTAATGCGAGGAGCATTCGTACTAAGGTGGATGAATTAGCTGCGCAAATAGATATAAATGGATATGATATGATTGGGATTACGGAAACATGGCTCCAGGGCGACCAAGGCTGGGAACTCAACATTCAGGGGTATTCAATATTCAGGAAAGACAGGCAAAAAGGAAAAGGAGGTGGGGTAGCATTGCTGGTTGAAGAGGAGATTAACACAATAGTAAGGAAGGATATTAGCTCTGATTATGTGGAATCTGTATGGGTAGAGCTGAGAAATACCAAGGGGCAGAAAACGTTAGTGGGAGTTGTATACAGACCCCCAAACGGTAACACCGAGGTTGGGGATGGCATTAAATGGGAAATTAAAGTCACGTGCAATAAGGGCACGGCAGTTATCATGGGTGACTTTAATCTACATATAGATTGGGCTAACCAAATTAGTAACAATACTGTGGAGGAGGAATTCCTAGAGTGTATACGGGATGGTTTCCTGGACAAATATGTCGAGGAACCAACTAGAGATCAGGCCATCTTAGACTGGGGATTATGTAATGAGAAAGGATTAATTAGCAATCTTGTTGTGCGAGGCCCCTGGGGCGGAGCGATCATAATATGATAGAAATCTTCATTAAGAGTGAAGTATTTGACTGAGAGACTAGGGTCCTGAATTTAAATAAGGAAACTACGATGGTATGAGGCACGAGTTGGGTAGGATGGATTGGGGAATGTTACTTAAAGGGTTGACGGTGGACAGGCAATGGCAAACATTTAAAGATCACATGGGTGAACTACAGAATTTGTTCATCCATGTTTGGCATAAAAATAAAACAAAAAAGGTGACTCAACCGTGGCTAACAAGGGAAATTAGGGATAGCATAAGATCCAAGGAGAGGACATATAAATTGGCCAGAAAAAGCAGCAAACCTGAGGATTGGGAGCAGTTCAGGATACAGCAAAGGAGGACAAAGGGATTAATTAATAGGGGGAAAATAGAGTATGAGAGTAAGCTTTCAGTGAACATAAAAACTGACTGTAAAAGCTTCTATAGATATGTGAAGAGATGAAGTTTGGTGAAGTCAAGCGTAGGTCACTTGCAGTCAGAATCAGGGGAATTTATAATGGGGAACAAAGAAATGGCAGGCTAATTAAATGCATACTTTGGTTCTGTCTTCATAAAGGAGGACACAAATAACCTCCCAGAGATGTCGGGGTACATAGGGCCTAATGAGAGGGAGGAACTGAATGAAATCAGTATTTGTAGGGAAATGGTGTTAAGGAAATTGATGGGATTGAAGGCCAATGAATCCCCAGGGCCTGATAATCTACATCCTAGGGTACTTAAGGAAGAGGCCCAAGAAATAGTAGATGCATTGCTGGTCATCTTCCAAAATTCTATAGATTCTGGAACAGTTCCCATGGATTGGAGAGTAGCTAATGTTACCCCACTATTCAAAAAAGGTGGTAGAGAGAAAATGGGGAATTATAGACCGGTAAGCCTGACATCGGTAGTGAGGAAAATGCTAGAGTCCATTATAAAAGATGTAATAGCAGAGCACTTGGAAAACAGTGACAGGATTGGACAAAGTCAACATGGATTTACAAAAGGTAAATCGTGCTTGACTAATCTACCGGAATTTTTTGAGGATGTAACTGCTAGAATAGATAAGGGAGAACCAGTGGATGTGGTGTATTTGGACTTTCAGAAGGCTTTCGATAAGGTCCCGCATAAGAGATTAGCATGTAAAGTTAAAGCACATGGAATTGGGGGCAATGTATTGACTTGGATAGAGAACTGGCTGGCAGACAGGGAGCAAAGAGTTGGAATAAACGGCTCTTTTTCCGAGTGGCAGGCAGTGACTAGTGGGGTACCACAGGGATCGGTGCTAGGACCCCAGCTATTCACTATATATATTAATGATCTAGATGAGGGAACTAGATGTAATATCTCCAAGTTTGCAGATGACACAAAGTTGGGTGCGCATGTGTGCTGTGAGGAGGATACCGAGAAACTCCAATATGATTTGGACAGGTTGGGTGATTGGGCAGATGTATGGCAGATGCAGTATAATGTGGATAAATGCAAGGTTATCCACTTTGGTGGCAAAAACAGGAAGGCAGATTATTATCTGAATGGCAATAGATTGGGAGAAGGAGAAGTGCAACGAGACCTGGGTGTCCTTGTGCACCTGTCGCTGAAGGTAAGCATGCAGGTACAGCAGGCGGTTAAGAAGGCAAATGGTATGTTGGCCTTCGTAGCGAGAAGATTCAAGTACAGGAACAAGGATGTCTTGCTGCAGTTGTGCAGGGCCTTGGTGAGACCACACCTTGAGTATTGTGTGCACTTTTGGTCGTCTTACCTGAGGAAGAATGTTCTTGCCATGGAGGGAGTGCAGCGAAGATTCACCAGACTGATACCTACGATGGCAGGAATGACATATGAGGAGAGATTGGGTCGATTAGGCTTATACTCACTGGAGTTTAGAAGAAAGAGAGGGGATCTCATTGAAACTTATAAAATTCTAACAGGACTAGACAGACTAGATACAGGAAGGATGTTCCCGATGGCGGGGGAGTCCAGAACCAGGGATCACAATCTAAGGATAAGGGGTAAGTGTAGGGGGGCATCCTTTACCTGGTTTACAGTAATTTAACTGGTCAGGCAGCCTTTTGCCACTGCACTGTGACCAATTCCAATTGGCGGTTTCGAATTGCTAAACCCTCCTTCCAGTTCTGACTGGAGGAACTTATAATTAATGATATATTAAAAACGGACAAATGGTCTGGATGCAAGAAAGTTAAATTTTATTAAAACTAAAGAAACTCCACCACACGATCAAAGTAATCATGGTAAAATTGCTTAACGGGAAGGCAGACGGCAAAAATGAGGGATAAATGGCTACAATGTTAATTTTACAATCTTAGCAACAGTTCCCTTAAATTACCACCCCTTTACTTCTTACTAGATTGTCTTGCTAGTGGGTCAGAAGCCTTGCTCACCTGCAGCCCAAAGAGTAAAAGAGAAGAGAGAGATGCTTCTGGGAAGCTATCTTTTATACACACTTTTTTGGGGGGCCCGCCCAGATCTGATGTTTCTGGGCTAAAACAAAAGAGATCCAAACTGTCCACTTGTCTGGGATGGGTTTGGATAAAGTTGCAGTTTAAATGTGTCCATTGTCTGTGATGGCTTTCGAATAAAGCTGCAGTGGTTTGAATGTGTTCTCCTATTCATTTAAACGGTTCCTCCTCAGTTTGGATGTGTCCACTTGATATACAAACAAATGCTAATAGCATTCAATTGCTTTGTAAACAAAGTATTGTCCTGTGGTCATCTGGAACCTCAATTGATTGACAGTCTTGAGTGCTTAGCAAACAAAGTCCCTTTGTTCATGCTGCCAGTTTCAAGCACTTGATCCTAGAGTCAATTTCAGTGAATGGATGTGTGTAAACAACCCAGTGTGCTTGCTGTCCGATGATTGGCTGATTCAAATGGGCTACTCCCCAGTGTAAACAAACAGCTTGTAGGTTACCGGACCCGCCCAATACCACAGGGTGACTAACAGCTCGGGCTCCATTCAAACCCACTACAGGGCAGCGCTGAGCTTTTTGATATGCTAACAGCCTGTCTGTTTTATATGCTAACAGGCTGTCTGTCCTTTTAAATTCTGTTTCCATGAGGTCTGTTCAGCCATTTTTAACAGTCCAAAACTCAAGAGTACATCTTTTAATAAAATGTACAATCTTAAAGTGTGCAATTTTCACAAAGTTCTTTGATTCCAGTGTCCAAGTGCTGCCCAGCTTACGAGCTTTTTAACGCAGCCTTTTGCGGTTCTGGGTATGTTTTAAAACATTGTCCAACCCAGAGACAATTTATATCACACAGGTCTTCATCCACGATGTGGGTTAATATTTCCCGATCTTCGGGGGCTGAGGGGATTTTGCGACCCCTACATTCCGCCTTTGGATACTTCCAACTTGCTTGTAGTATCCTCTTGAAGAAGTGAGCAAAATTTTCTGACCCCCACAAAGAATCATCCCCTGTATTTACCTATAGCTACCTATCACTGATCCCCCAAACCGTCTATTCCCCTCAAATCTGAGAAAAACCGTGGTACGGTAGGCATCTACATATACATCAATAACAAAATGTTACAATAGCGGGTCTCATACCCCTGCACCATTTGTTACATTATAACATATTACAAAATGTTGCAATCTTGGTTATACAATATAATCAAAATGATCCCAAGCACAGAGAGGGTCCTACACCTCTGCACCGCTTGGAACTGTAAAACAAAATACAAAAATCTTCATTAAACATTTGAAACAAAGTGCTGAAACATTTGAAACAAAATGCTGAAATAAACCCCGACCATCACGTGCTAATGATGGGTTGCGGAATTCGAGTGGGTATTGCTCCTCCCACTCGGGCAATAAATGTTCCTTCCACCCCCCCCCCATTTAATGGTCTTAAACTTTTAAAACATACAGAATGGATTTTACTGAAAAGTCTGATCCGCTAGCCCCGAGCCGTTCCCTTGTCCCTTTGTGGAGGCGAGGTACACCTCATGTTTTGCAGAGCAAGACCGGGGAGTATGGGATCGTGACTCCCATTCCCTCCCCCTCCCGTCTATTCCCCTCGACTGGCTGCAGAAAATGATGGGTGCCTGTGTGGCGGCTCTCACTGGCCCCACACTCAAACATGGATCCCAGACCCAGCCACCCACTCATCCTTCCCAGCCACACTTACACTCTAACATTGCCCGTGGGCCCCGGGTGAGTTTCTCCCTTCCCCGAATGCACCCACATGACTCTTGGGTTTCCCCCTCCCCTTTACAATCTTTCCCGGGCCATCACCACCCACTCCCGGGGAACGCATCCCTATCTGACAAGGCGCCCGCGCTTCCCCACCATGTCTCCTCAATAGCGAGGTCTCCCGCAAGTGAAATTCGGTCAGGATAGTGCTGGACCCAGCTGGGGCCATCTCTTCCACGTAGGATGAGTAGGCAGGTTCCTCCGGACCCTGTCCGGTTTCTCCCGAAGGTCGCTGCGGGGTCTCCTCCTGGATTTGTCCAGTGGCGAGGTGATCCCCAACATGCTGTATATCTTCATTCGATGCCCAGCTCGGGCTGGGCGAACAGGGCTGCTCCTTTGTCCGCTCTCCTGCAAAAGAACTTAAAAGGACATGCAGCCAGGTCTCTCACTGACCTGCTGCCTTAGGTGGAGACATGGTCGGGTCCCTCGACCTCGGACCAAAATACAAGTATTTGGCACACTTATAAACTTAAACTTTAAACTTAAACTCAAAACTACTAGTTACACTCTAAACTTAAAATTTAAACACCTTAAAAGCAAGCTATAAACATTGGTAACTTAACACAAAGCTATAATACAAATGCCGCCCATCTCCGGATGGCCAGGCTAATCTCTGGTGTCACTGTTGCAGATTACTGCTGCCTGCAGCGAAGTTGGACTGCCTCCTGCTTCACGTCCCTGGCAGCTTATGGCTGCTAGTTGGGGACCTCTGTGATCTGTTTCCTCCTGGGCTCGGGAGATTGCTCTTTGTGGCGGGTACTCTGGTGACCATCTTATCTTGGGCTTGCGGACCTGCTGAGACCTTCTGAGGGGCGTCTCTGTGGGGGAAACTTTGGCTGAGCCTGGGTCACAGCACTAGCTGGCTGGGAACCTTCTCCCCCTGATGCAAACAGCCCGCACTGTTTAATATACCTGGCAGCCTGCCAGTAATCCAGGTTTGTCTCCTTTTCCCTACCCACTGTTGTACTGGGGGCAGGTATCCCCTCACCACCCGCTGCTGGTGGCTGAAAATCTTCCTCTCCAGGTCCAAAACCTGGTACCGCCTCCTTCCATATGTCCCCTGCAAGAGGAATTGCTATCCCTTCCTCCCCAGAGTCCCACACCATAGGGGGAACTGCTCTAGAAGTGGGCTGGGAAGCTTGTCCCTTTAAACAGGTGACTGCGCCTGCGTGAACCTCCTCCCCAGAGTCCCACGGCAGAGGCTGTGAAACCTCTGTATTCAAACAGGCAACTGCGCCTGCGCGGGAAAACTGAAGAGGAGCCACTGTGGTCACGGGCTGGGGAACTGCACCTGCGCGAACCTCCTCCCCAGAGTCCCATGGCAGAGGCTGTGAAACCTCTGTATTCAAACAGGTGACTGCGCCTGCGCGGGAAAACTGAAGAGGAGCCGCTGTGGTCACGGGCTGGGGAACTGTGCCTGCACGAACAGACCGTTCAAAAGACTGGGGAATTCCTGTCTCCAGACCAGCGACTACGCATGCGCGGGCAGTCTCTTCACAGGGCGGCTACTCCCTGGGGCCCCCCAAGCAATTTTCTGTGAATGAACTTGCAGCAGCCTGCAGATTTCTACTCTCAGGCTGCGGTTTCTCTGTTTCTGAACTAAATAACTGGTTCAAATTTAAACTTTGGCCAAAACTTAGGTCCCACTGGGGCGGGGAAGTATCCCAATTGGTGGGCCGGACAACTTTCCCCTTAAAACAAGCCACAGTGCCTGGCATTACAGCCTGTGAACTTGAACTTGTATGGTCAGATTTATACAATTTACATTGGTTGGTGTGTAAACCACTTTGTGTACCAGGGTATTTTTACTGCATAGACCATGGGGCTGGCCCTATCAACTATACTATAGGGTCCCATGTAGAGTGGCTCTAAACTCCCCACCCAGGCATAGTTTCTTACCATCACTAGGTCTCCTATCTCCCACTGGTGGCTCTTGCTAGGCTCGAGCAGCAGCCGGTTATTCCGATGCTGCTTCCCCATGCTGTCTGCTGCCTGCCCATAAATTCGTTTGAGGTCTTCTAGGAGGGTTCGGTGAATTTATCCCGGTTTATTTCCTGCAGTTCTCCTTCGGTGAGGACTGGGGCAAGGGCATGAGTGGGGGTCCTCATAACTCTGCCGGTCATGAGCTCATGTGGTGAATGCCCTGTACCTTTGGACTAGCTGGCCTGGATCCCCATGAGGATCAGAGGTAGGGTCTCTGCCCATTTTTGGGGTGACCCCACGGCCTCTTTCCTCAATCTTTCTTTAAGGGTACGGTTCATACGCTCCACAATCCCTGAGGACCGCAGGTTGTGGGCTACGTGCCACTTCCCTTTGATACCGAGCAGCATGAGGGTGTTCTGCATGACTTGGCCAGTGAAGTGGCTTCCCTGGTCAGACTCCACGAACTGGGGCAGTCCCCACCGCGAGAACCCCTCCTTCACCAAGATCTTTGAAGTCCCCATTGCTGTGGCCATCCTGCAGGGGAAGGCTTCCACCCACTTGGAAAACACATCCACCAGGACGAGGCAGTATTTGTAGCCTCCCTGGGTGGTGGGCAAGGGCCCTATATAGTCAATCTGGATCGACTGCCATGGTCCCTCGACCCTCCTAATGTGTCCCATGGGCACCTTCCTTTTGTGGGGATCGGGATTATTTGCTGCACACACAAGACAGCTAGCACAGAACTCGCGGACATCATCCCGGAGTCCTGGCCACCATCCCACCTGTTCCACCCGTAGCCAGGTGGTCTCAGGCCCGGGGTGTCCTGCTCCCAGCCCCTCATGTGCCAGCTGAAGGAACTCCCTCCGGTGTTGCTGGGGTACTACCCACTGTTCTGCCTTGAACAGCATGCCCTCCCTTACGGTGAGAGAGGCTGTGCTGTAGGGGCCCTCTATCCTTTTGCCCTCCATCACTGCGCTAATTATTGCCTTTAGGGCGCGGTCCTGTGCCTGGACCGTTTTAAGGTCCGGGGCCAACACTATTCCTGATTTTCCCTGTGTCCCATCCCTGCCTGTAATCGCTGCCACTGGCCCGGACTCATATGGGTCCCAGAAAGTGCCTGTATGCGCACCCTCCTTGGCCAGCATATCGGCTTGCTGGTTGCCCTGGCTGCGGGGTTCTGTGGAGGAATGGGCTTTCACCTTATGGATGAAAACTGCACTTTCCTCCCCCACAGCTGCCAGGATTTTCTCCAGCAGGGGCTTTACTGTCAAGGGCTTCCCGTCGGCGGAGGTATACCCATGACGGGACCAGATGGCCAGGTACTCCGTACACGAGTTGCAAGTGAACATACTGTCAGAGCAAATCGTATACGGGGTAGGGAAGATGTCGGGATGTGTAACCACGTACATCACCGCGGACAGTTCAGCCTGCTGGGCACTCATGGTGTTAGGGAGCTTGATTGCCAAGGCAATGTCTGACGTTGGGTCAAAGATCCCGCAACCCGTGAGTCGTACTCCAGCGGATACCATGCTGGAACCATCTACATAGATCTCGCGGCCTGTGGGATGTATCCCGGCCCGTAAACCTATCTTCACTTCCCATACCCCATCTATGGAACATCGATGGGCTGTTCCAGGGTATACCATATTGGCCGCAAGCTTTGGCTCGCAAAGGCCCTTTACCTTCAGATCCATCTGTGAGAGGAGAAGGGTCCAGCACGCAATGTGGATGCTGCTGACTGTTCCATCTTTAATCCTCCCATCCAAAAGCATCTGAGTGGGTGTGTGGTGTGTTAGGAGGGTGATGGGAGAGGTGCCTGCGAAAATCCGGGATTTCTTCACAGCCCAATATGTGGCTAAAAGGTGCCTTTCACATATTGAGTAGCTCCTCTCTACATCGGTGAGTAGTCTGGAGGAATAGACCACGGATCTCAGCCTACCATGCCGCTCTTGGAGCAGCACGGCACTCAGGCTATCCCCACTGGCTGCTGCCTGCAGAAAAAAATCCCTTTTCCCATCTATCGCTCCTAGGGCTGGTGCAGTCTGCAGGTCTCCCTTTAACTTAACAAATGCCGCCTGGCATCCCTCATCCCAGGACCACTCCACTCCCTTGTGTAGGAGACGGAGCAGAGGGGCTGCTGTGGCTGCATAGTCCTCTATAAAATCCCTGCAGTGCCCCATCAGTCCCAGGAATGGCCTCACCCCTCTTACTGAATTGGGAATCGGTAACTCCTGGACCGCTTCCCTCCTTGCCTTATCTATGGCCCTCTCTCCTGTGCGGACAGTCAGACTCAGGAATTTAACCTCTTGCTGACCGATCTGCGCCTTCTTGGGGTTAACTTGAAACCCCTTTCTCTGCAGCAGCTCCAGCAGCTCAGCCAGTAGTGGGCCATGCTCCCTGACCAAGTCGGTAAATAAGAGCAGGTCATCCACATACTGCAGTAACTGAGCGGGCTGACTGAACTCTTTTAAACTATCCTTCATGCATTGGTGGAAGATGCTGGGGCTGTTGTGGAAACCCTGTGGCAGACAGTTCCAGGTATACTGCTGTCCCTTAAAGGTGAAGGCAAACTTATATTGGTCCTCCCGTTTTAAAGGGATGGACCAGAACCCATTCGAAATGTCCAGCACCGTGAATGTGTTCGCGGATGCTGGAATACTGCTAATAAGGTTAGCCACTGCTTCTACTGTGGGGGTACACGCGGGGATATTGCTGTTAAGCACCCGATAGTCCACCGTGGCTCTCCATGAATTGTCCGGTTTCCTAACCGGCCAAAGTGGAGAATTAACATGAGTGGCTATGGGCCTCAACACTCCCTGTTTAACTAAGGAGGTGATGGCTGCCTCCATGTCGGGTTCTGCCTCCTTGGGGAAATTGTACTGCTTCTGTGGTCAGGCCATGGGGTCCCCGTCTATTTTAACCTCAAACCCTGTGATCCTCCCGCAGTCGTGTTTATGGGTAGCAAACACTGTGAGGTTTGCCTGCATGACTGCCTGCAGTGCCTCCGGGACACCATTTACCATGAGCCCGAGGTCGTAACCTTCTTTGGGCTTTACAGTACACAAGGTCCCTGTAATGATCAATAACATGTCATTCTATAGTGGACACTAGGTGGAGCCGTAGAGCTGTGTAGAGCTGTATATAGCTGTATGTATAAGACTACACTATCCAGCTGTATGTATATTAAGACTACATTACCCATGAGGCAGCAGTCAAGATGGATGCCTCGACAGATACTGTACCTAGTCCACATGTGCTCAATAAAAGTGTCTAGCAAAAGCTAGCTGTGTTCATAATAAAATGTCTATTTATTAATGAACATAAGAGTCCCTTTACCCTCCTTGCCCGGGATGACCACTACACCTTCTTCCCTGTCTGTGCTAGCCCCCTAAAGGCAATGGTTGCGGAGATCCATGAGGATCTCATGGCTCACCATGAAGTTGGCCCCTAGGATCCCCTTTCCTTCCTCCTTATTCCACTTTGCCAGGATGCACGTCCACTTAGTTTGGAGCATGCCCAGACGGACTGAGAGGGGTCTGGAGTATACCCCCGCCTGCTCCTGACCGGTGAATCCCGATAGTATGTATGGAACCCCGTTAGACAGAGGTGAGGTGGTGGGATTATCCATATGGATCACGGTGCATGATGCCCCCGTATCCAATAGATAAGTCCCTGTAACCTTCTCTACCTCCATCTGTACGAGCGGTCTCTTCCATTCATCGTACCGGAGATTACACAAACGGACAGGCTGCGCGGGCTCCATTCATTGTGGGGAGGCAGAGGTGGGCGAGGGGGCTGCAGCACCACTGATGGCTGCTACCTTTCCCCGATTGGCCCTGAGGAAAGATTTTATCGACTCCATGACGGACCCGACTGTATCGGGAGGGGTTTCTGTCTCTGCCTTCTGAGTTGGGGCTGCACGGGCCCTGGCTTTATCGTCTCTCCCAGGTTTTTTACAATCCCTGTGCCAGTGGCCATCCTCCCTGCACCTGTAACAAGTGACCTTGTTCTGGGAGGGACGGCTCCCCTCCTGGCGCCACTCTTTCTTGCATTGATCCCCAGGTTTAACCTCTTGGACCTTACCCTTTTGCTGGGGGGTCCCACTATTCCTACCATTCCTATTTGCTACTGTGAGCTGCTGGATTACAGTCTCTTCGGTTGCTAGGGGGTCTCGGTGGTCAAACCAAGTATCAGCCTTTGCTTTTATCTGGGGCAGGCAGTTGGACACCAGGCAACGAAGCCATTGGGTCCGCTGCCGCTGGTTCAGGTGTGCCCTATCTTGTCCCCCTGTACACGTGCTGTTGTAGACTGGCCATAGCCTGTCTGCGAATGCCTGTGGGGTCTCCCCTTCCTTCTGCAGTGTTTTCCCAATGCGATCGAACGGACTGCCGTCGTTCGCACCCATGGCTTCCAGTATTTCCTCCTGTAGGTCCTCAAAACCGTTCTGCCCTCTCTTAGCCTCATCCGAAAGGGTCTGATAGAGCTTACTATCTACAGAGAAAAGCAACATTTTGGCTTTCTCTTCGTCATCACAGCCGTTAACACAGGCTGCCTGTTCTATCCCTTGGAAGTGCATTGAGGGGTCTCTATTTTCGGAGAGCAGGGGAATATGTTTCACCAGGCCTCTGAGCTGTTGGGTATCATAGGGTACCAGATAGGTATGCTGAACAGCCCCTGGGTCATTATCGTTCACTGGCAGACCGTACCTCCATTGTCAGAAAGGGTACACTGGTCCTGGTCCCCGCCTGCCTAGCGGGACCTGCTGGCGTTCTCCTACCACCCCTTTGTTCATCCCTTCTTGCTGCCAGAGCTCCTCAAAACTCGGAGCTGTGGGCTACGGTCTTGGGATCTCTAATTCCCTAGCCAGCTCTGTTCTGGGTGCTGCCTGTGGGGCGGTTTGATTTGGGCTGCTGGTACTGTCCGACGGACTTCCCTTCGGACTTATGAGACATACCATCCCTTTAGTGCTTAATAACTCCACACCCAAACTCTCTATCTTTCTGTTACATGGGGTATGATCTGCTCCACTAAACCTTTGGTCGCAGGCCAGCTTATAAGCTGCCTTTAACTCCCTAACCTTTTCCTCCTGCTCTGTTACTTCTGAGGTGAGGCAGGCATTCTCTTCCCGCAGTCTCATCTCGTTACTCTTTGCTTCTGTAATTTGGCACTTTAGGAACTCTGGCCTAGAAATTCGGTGGGGTTAGCGCCCAATTAGAGGCGTTAGAGGGCCTTGCGCCGGAATTATAGCCGCGATCGAAATTGCGTTGGGCCCTACCATCGGCGTTAGCCGGTAGCGCTGCGCCGGCACCGATGACGTCATCGGTGTGCGCAGCGTCCCGGTTGCCGTGGTAACGCGGCCGGACGCCCAAATTCAGTTGCGGCCGCCTCGCCCGTGGCAGCCGCAACCAACGATTGTTTAACGGGATGTTGCAGCACGTAGCGCCGGCGCATTAAGGTGGAGCGGCGGCCGGCCGCTTTCCCGGCGGCCGCCTGCCCGCACCTCCCTCCCCGGACTCCTCCACCACCCCCCCGCGGCACTGATGTGTGTGGCCCGCGAGCCTGGCACTTCTCCAAGGTGCCGGGCTCATTTGTCGGGCGAATCGACCGGTCAGCGGTCGGCTGCAGGCAGTTCCTCCTTAACAGAAGGAGGAGGCCTGCAGTACCCCAGCCTGCCGCACCGCATCGGGTGCCGCAGCGGGGGATTAGTGCCGCAAACCTGCATTCAGCGCCCATAGCGAGGCGCTGAAACCCTCCATTAGCGCCCGCAGCCGTCTGGGCGCGGGGCAGCTGAATTTTTGGCGGGCGCAGCGGCAATTATCGCGGGCGCAAAATTTCGGGCGCAAAAGCCCTGGCGGAGGCAAACCTAATTTCTAGGCCTCTATCTTGTGCCTCGCGTGGCTTTTGTGCTTGCTAGCTTCTCAGGTGAGGTGTGCGTTTTCCTCCTGTAGCCTCATCTCACTGTCCCTCGACTCTGTGACTTTCTGCACAAGGCGCTCTACCTCTGCCTGGCATTTCGTGACCTCTAGTGTGAGGCGTGCATTTTCTTCCCACACCCTCATCCCACTATCGCTGGCCTCATTCACCTCCCTTATGAGGCGTTCTACCTCCGCCTGGCATTTTTCAAACTCTGACTCCTAATGCTTGGCCTCTGTAACCTCCTCCCGCACCCTCATCTCACCCTTCTTAACCCAGCCATCTATACCATAATAGATCAGCTTACACGCTGCCACTAACTTCTGCAGGGCTACCCACAGACTGAAAGCAAGAAAAGCAAGAGCTGATGTTTTCTCCAGATCCAGACCACTTATCATATCAAAAACTGCCTCCAGTCCTGCCACGGTTGCCAATTTGTGGGGGGGGCATCCTTTACATGGTTTACGGTAATTTACCTGGTCAGGCAGCCTTTTGCCACTGCACTGTGACCAATTCCAATCAGCGGTTTTGAATCGCTAAACCCTCCTTCCAGTTCTGACTGGAGGAACTTATAATTAATGATATATTAAAAACGGACAAATGGTCTGGATGCAAAAAAGTCAAATTTTATTAAAACTAAAGAAACTGCACCACACGATCAAAGTAATCATGGTAAAATTGCTTAACAGGGGAAGGCAGACGGCAAAAATAAGGGATAAATGGCTACAATGTTAATTTTACAATCTTAGCAACAGTTCCCTTAAATTAGCACCCCTTTACTTTTCACTAGATTGTCTTGCTAGTGGATCAGAAGCCTTGCTCACCTGCAGTCCAAAGAGTAAAAGAGAAGAGAGAGATGCTTCTGGGAAGCTATCTTTTATACACACTTTTTTTGGGGGCCCGCCCAGATTTGATGTTTCTGGGCTAAAACAAAAGAGATCCAAACTGTCCACTTGTCTGGGATGGGTTTGGATAAAGTTGCAGTTTAAATGTGTCCATTGTCTGTGATGGCTTTCGAATAAAGCTGCAGTGGTTTGAATGTGTTCTCCCATTTATTTAAACGGTTCCTCCTCAGTTTGGATGTGTCCACTTGATATACAAACAAATGCTAATAGCATTCAATTGCTTTGTAAACAAAGTATTGTCCTGTGGTCATCTGGAACCACAATTGATTGACAGTCTTGAGTGCTTAGCAAACAAAGTCCCTTTGTTCATGCTGGCAGTTTCAAGCACTTGATCTTAGAGTCAATTTCAGTGAATGGATGTGTGTAAACAACCCAGTGTGCTTGCTGTCCGATGATTGGCTGATTCAAATGGGCTACTCCCCAGTGTAAACAAACAGCTTGTAGGTTACCGGACCTGCCCAATACCACAGGGTGACTGACAGCTCGGGCTCCATTCAAAACCACTACAGGGCAGCGCTGAGCTTTTTCATATGCTAACAGCCTGTCTGTCCTTTTAAATTCTGTTTCCATGCGGTCTGTTCAGCCATTCTTAACAGTCCAAAACTCAAGAGTACATCTTTTAATAAAATGTACAATCTTAAAGTGTGCGATTTTCACAAAGTTCTTTGATTCCAGTGTCCAAGTGCTGCCCAGCTTACACGCTTTTTAACGCAGCCTTTTGCAGTTCTGGGTATGTTTTAAAACATTGTCCAACCCAGAGACAATTTAAATCACACAGGTCTTCGTCCACGATGTGGGTTAAGATTTCCCGATCTTCGGGGGCTGAGGGTATTTTGCGACCCCTACATAAGCCATTTAGGACCAGGATGAGGAGGAATTTCTTCACCCAGAGAGTGATGAACCTATGGAATTCTCTACCACAGAAGGCAGTTGAGGCCAATTCATTAAATATATTCAAGAAGGAGTTAGATATATTTCTTAAGGCTAAAGGGATCAAGGGGTATGGGGAGAAGGCAGAGACAGGGTACTGAGTTTGGATGATCAGTCATTATCTCATTGAATGGCAGAGCAGGCTCGAGGGGCCAAATGGCCTACTTCTGCTCCTATCTTCTATGTTTCTATGTTTCTATGTAACACCAACAACTTGCATTTATAGAGTCTTTAACATAACAAAACCTCTCAAGGCGCTTCACAGGAGCATTATCAAAAAAAAAATTGACACCAAACCACATAAGGATAAATTAGGACAGGTGATCAAAAGTATTTTAAAGGGAGGAAAGAAAGGCGGAGAGGTTTAGGCAGTTATAGGTCAGACAGAATATTACTGAGAAGCATGTTATGAAAATTGCTGGGGTTATTAATTTGTATTTCTTAGCACTTTTCATTAGAAGCACATAGATCATTTAGCTGAGTGTGAAGATTCAGAGGAGGCATTAGTTTCCTGGCCCAGAAGATTAGTGGTTACCTTTTGTTTGGCTCTTGACAGCCTTTCCTGGGTAGCAAGGGCTTGTGGCCGTGGGGTGGGAGTGTAGGCCATCATCTTTATCATTATTCACCCCAGCCCCATTATTCTTATTCTGTTTAATTTTCTTTTAAGCAAAATGCTTTAGATTATTGATGTTTAGTCCAATATAACAAAGTGCTTCAGAAATCTGGATTACTTTCTTGACTAGAATAGCCCAACCCTTTGCTTGTGTGCCAATTTTTGTTGCAATGTATTTTAGGAATAGAAAATAGAATTCTGTCTTACTTACAATTTTTCTTTTTTTTTCCTGCAAAACAATCTAAGCCAGGTTTATTTGCACAAGCCAAGTGGCTATTTTCAGTTATTAGAACAAATGTCAACTAGGTTCCCTTGAATAGCTTAATACACTGATGGAGAAAAATTGTTATACCTTAGCAGCAACTGAGTCTAATTATTGCTCATGGTGTGGAGATGCCGGTGTTGGACTGGGGTGGACAAATGTAAGAAATCACACAACACCAGATTATAGTCCAACAGCTTTATTTGAAATCACAAGCTTTTGGAGCGCTGCTCCTTCGTCAGGTCTATAATTATTGCTCAGTTAGTTTTCAAAATATCTTTCCACCTTTGCACAACCTTCAGTTTGAAAACAGGACCCCAGATTATTATATTTAGACTTAATGCACATTAACTATCTGAAAAAGAATGAATTATTTAACACCAGACACCTAATTCCATCTTGGGTAGATGTAATTCATTCACTGTGAATGTAGAAAGCTGTACCAAAATAGACCTACCCCAAGGGTTTCTTTGACCCGTACACAATTGTGTGAAAGGCCCAATTATTCAGCTTATTGAGATAAATATATTAAGTAGACTAACGGATTTCCTGTTCAAAATAGTTCCCTGATGCATATTTGGACAAGATAGGTATTGACATTTTTCTGAATGTCAGTCCAGATGTCCTCCATTAATCCATGTTTCTGACAGTATTTTATTTAAAGTGGTCCATCTCTTTCCTTCCCATTTGTCCTTTAAAGTTGTAGAGAGAAAGTATATTTCCCCTTTGGTTCCAAAACTGCAACGTGAAAACCACATTCTGATCTCCACTACATCTGAAAAGATTGTTTTCACAAGATGCTGTGTCCTTTGGGTATGCCAAATTGAGCTATTGAGAGCAGAAGGTGGAAGAGGAATCAAGGAGTAATTGAGATCATTCACTGACTCTATATTCATATGCACTATCACTGGGCTCAGCAATCAACCATTTTAAAAATTAAATATGCAATTTAACCTAATCTTAATTATAATAACCTGTCACTTTATTATTTTAAAACAGTAGCATTATTTCATATCCCCCATAGGGCAGGAATGGGTTTTGAAATGTGCAACATTTTTGATATTAATACGAGTATAGAAAAAGAGCTATACTCATGGCGGCAGTACAAATTGGTGCTTATACGAGCAGTGCTATGAACCGATATGTGAGGAACCAAGAAACCACATCCTAAGTCAGTTTGTGGAGAGGCTCTGAATGAAAATAAGAAAGAAGGTGGGAGGGAGAGATGGGAAAATCAGAGGGTGAATCACCCTGGCCACTTCTATGCCGCAGCAATGGTTGCAAACTGAGTGGTACTGATAGAAGCCTGGGAGCAGAATACTATCTACTGCCCCAGGGACTGATATGTTTAAATGGTGTACAGAAAATTTCCCATGCTTTAAATTCTCTGTTTATTCCTTGGATTCCTCGTATCACACATCTCATTTGCTGACAAATGAAAAGCAAACCTACTGACAAGCATATGCTGCCTGCAAACTGGCTACTGTTGAGCTGTGCAAGAACAGGCTGGTCTTGGCATGCGATTCAGGAAAGGGAACAGGAAAGAATACAAGGAAAAGAAAACTTATATAATTGTAACACTTTGTCCCTTATTGAGGCCTCCCTACCTGGCTACGCATTCCACCACCTGCCCAGCCTAAATCTTCGCAACGGCAGTGTGGCCCTTATCACCAAATCACACCGACTTCTCTGACATCATCAACTGCTTTGAGAACCTCACTTTGTTCCTACCCTTCTCACTTCTCCTTAAAAATACTTGTTCTCTGCCACTTCTCTGCATCTCCATCCCAAATTTCTCTCTAAGATATCCACCCTCGTTTCCTCCCTCACCCTTGTATTGATTTCTTTGTGGGTTCAATGACGAGACATTTATGAAAGAGAATGACTTTTAATCTAAAGCTTGTTCAACTCTTTATACAGCTTTACAGGAGACACGATGCTTGTGATGCATCTAGAATGAAACTGAAACCAAACTCTACTGCCTTGCTTGTCTCGGTCACATGCCCTCTGCTGGTCAGGCACAAGCAATCAATCAGGCAACTATGCTGGTAAGACATGATAATCAAACAGGCAAATAACATCACTATTTGCTGATATCATTACATCTCCTTTTCTTAAAACAAAAGCATTTTACTTTTAACTAACAACATGTTTTCTTTGTATTAATCTGCATTTTAACTGTAACACTTAATGAACTTACATTATCATTATCATGATCAAGGTTTTTTAACCTTGCTTTGTGTGTTCACATGAAATATGTCAATACACTAGAACTTGAAGAAAGAATAAGATAACATTACTTCCTTCTATAACAATAGTCCTTAAATTTGCTCAATGAGTCTCTCAGGAGGCTTCACGTGTCTTGAGGATTTTCTGATTGATTGTCCTTGAATCTGAGTTGTTGCCTCAGATGATGGTTTCTCAGCTGTGTGATCAGGTTGTTCAACAGTATCAGTCCTTCGACTTGCTGTGGCTGGTCCCATGAGAAGATCTCGACGATTTCTTCTCAGAACAGCACCCTCATCCGTCTGAATGGTGTATGATCTTGGTTGAACTTCACTCAGGACAGTTCCCTTCTGAGTCCATGTGTTTGTTTTGTCTTTGAACCTTACTTGGTCACCAGTGTGGAGTTCAGGTAGGTTTTGTGTTCCTCTGTCATAGTAGTACTTTTGCTTTTCTTTCTGTTGCTCTTTGAACTTCCTCACTTTCTCCCCCTCTTTTGTTTTCAGGAGGTTCTCCGGGATGGGTAGGTTTGACCTTAGCCGACGTCCCATCAGGAGTTGAGCTGGCGACATACCACACTCGAGCGGCGTTGTGCGGTATACAAGCATGCTCTGGTAGAAGTCAGTTCCACTGTCTTTTGCCTTGTACATCAGTCTTTTCACTGTGTTTGCGGGCTCTCCTGGGTCAACAGCTCTGGACAACGTGTCTGCTGTATACATCAGCTTACCCGGTGTGTACGCAACATTCAGTTCATCCTAGACTGTCTCTCCTTCGCTTTCCACAACGAGGACTCTCTTTACCAGGTTCAGTCTCTCACAGGCTTTTAAACCTAGTATGGCTTGCACATCCTTTGGCACCACGATTAATGCTAGCGTGTGCTCTCTGTCCTTGTGTGTCACTTTGACAATGCATCTTCCTTTCACTGGTATATCAGTACCTGAGAATCCTGTCACTTTCACTTTTATTCCATGTATCTTTGGTCTGGGTCTAATTTTCTTATAATCAGTCTCTGATATCACATTAACTTGTGCTCCAGTATCCAATTTAAATGGAATATGTATGTCATTCACTTTTAGTGTCAACATCCAGTCTCTTTCTTCTTTTTTGTTTTCAGACACAACATCCACATTGAACTCCTCTATCCCGCTTTCATCTACTGCATGGACCTTGCTTTGTTGCGCTTGGTTCTTACAGCAACGGGCATAATGGTTGTTCTTGTTGCAACTATTGCATGTTTTACCATACGCTGGACACTTTCTTGGTGGATGCTGTGTACCGCATCGACTACATGACTTTCGATTGCCCCTTTCATTTTTGTTCGCTGGCCACGCCTCTTTTTTCACATTGGCGCTCTTTTTGTTAAACGGTTTGTGTCCGTTCTTACTCACTGCATCCACGTTGCAGCTACTGTCACTGAACAGCTCCTTTGCCTGCAACTTCACAGTCTCTGTAGCCCTACACAGTGCTATGGCTTTTCCCAGGTCTAGATCTTGCTCTCTTAGCAGTCTTTCCCTTAGACCATTATTCGGAATACCACACACCAGTCTGTCTTTTATCAGCGAGTCTGTCAGTCCCCCAAATTCACACGATTTGCTTCTGTTTCTCAGTTCAGTCACATACTGATCAATAGTCTCACCCGTTTTCTGTACACATGTGAAAAATCTGTGCCTCTCAAACGTCATGTTATGTTTAGGTATGCAGTAGGCCTCAAACTGTTCCATTATTGTATCTAACTTCATTTTGTCTCCATCAGCAGCGAATGTGAAGTTATTATACACCTCCAGCGCTTCATCACCCACGACATGTAAGAACAGTGACGATTTATTTTTATTACTTTTCTCGTCAGCTCCGATTGCCGCTAAATACAACCCCACACGTTGTTTGAATCTCCTCCAATTTTCAGCCACATTACCTGTCAACTGAAGCGTCACCGGTGGGTGTAAACCTTCCATTTTTTTTACTTCGTTAGCTATTCTCCAATGGTAAGCAACGATGTTCTCTTTTGGCTTGCTAATCTGTGGAGAGCTGATTTAACTTCAGATTTTTCCTCTTCATCTCTTTCAATCACTTCTGACACCATGTATTGATTTCTTTGTGGGTTCAATGACGAGACATTTATGAAAGAGAATGACTTTTAATCTAAAGCTTGTTCAACTCTTTATACAGCTTTACAGGAGACACGATGCTTGTGATGCATCTAGAATGAAACTGAAACCAAACTCTACTGCCTTGCTTGTCTCGGTCACATGCCCTCTGCTGGTCAGGCACAAGCAATCAATCAGGCAACTATGCTGGTAAGACATGATAATCAAACAGGCAAATAACATCACTATTTGCTGATATCATTACAACCCTCTGCACTCAGACTCTCCATCCTCAGTGAGTTGAATCTTTTAATCAACTCACCTTGCAGCCTTTCTCTGATTTCACCATCTTCCTCTGATTTCATTGCCTTCTTGTCCTCCCTGAACTTTTCCCTCCATAGAATATCTCTTACCCATATTCACAGTCAACCCCTCGACATTGTCAACTCATGTGGCCTCTCTATTCCCATGGTCTTGATAACAGACAAGGCCATCTCCAACATTTCCTTGTATCCCTCACTTCCACCCATTACCTCCTATCTCCTAGCAACTGCACTTCCTTCTGTCTCCACTCCTGGGAAAAATACTCTCCCCAACTCACTTACTTTCTCCCATCTGGTTATCTCCCCCGGTATGGTCCTATCTTCACTCTCTCAAAACCAAGGGCACAGACATGAGTGTATCTGGCGAACAACGGCTTTAGCCACCCATTGCCAGATCTTGCTGAGCCACATACACTGCTATCGGGCCCCAGTCTCATCTGCCAAAATCACCCACTTTTCCAGGATAATTAGGAGAGCAAAAATAACCCCCAGCTTTTTTTGTTTCCTTAAACCGCTTTCCGTTGCTCTCTCCACCAAGTTCAAGGAGCTCATGGATTTTTTTGTCACGAAGGTGGAGACCATCTGATGAGCTGTCTCTGCTGCTTCCCCTGCAAGCCAAATCTCCTCTCAGACTTCACCCTTCACTAGCCCTGAATCCGCATCTCTCTCGAGTTTCTCTCTTATTTCTCCTCATGTCATCTCATCTATGAGACCCATCTCCTGCTCCCTTGACCCCATTCCTACTAAACTGCTGACCATCAAACTTCCCTTCTTAGCCCCTATGCTAACTGACATAGTAAATGGTTCCTCTCCCTTTCAAACTGCTGTTATCATCCCACTCCTCAAAAATCCATCCTCATCTCCCCTGTCATTGCAAACCACCACCCCATCTACATTCTTCCTTTCCTCTCCAAAGTGCTTTCTTTCTTTTTACTTGAACATGTTGTCACCTCCCAAATCCATGCCCATCTTCTTCTCAACTCCATGTTTGAATCGCTCCTCTCAGATGGCCCTAATCAAAATGACATCCTCTGCGATGGTGATTGTGGATCACTTTTCCTCCTGATCCTCCTTGACCTCTCTGCAGCCTTTGACATAGTTGACCACACTAGCCTCCTCCCAATGCTCACTGGTGCCCAGTTTGGGTTCCGCCAAGACCACTCGGCTCCTGACCTCATTACAGCCTTGGTCCAAACATGGACAAAAGAGCTGAATTCCAGAGGTGAGGTGAGAGCAACTGCCCTTGACATCAAGGCAGCATTTGACAGAGTCTGGCATCAAGGAGCCCTAGTAAAACTGAAGTCAATGGGAATCAGGGGGAAAATGCTCCACTGGCTGGAGTCATACCTAGCACAAAGGAAGATGGTTGTGGTGGTTGAAGGTCAATCATCACAGCCCCAGGACATTGCTGCAGGAGTTCCTCAGGACAGTGTCCTAGGCCCAACCATCTTCAGCGGCTTCATCAATGACCTTCCCTCCAACATAAGGTCAGACATGGGGATGTTTGCTGATGACTGCACAGTGTTCAGCGCCAATCGCAGCTCCACAGATAATGAAGCAGTCCATGCCCACATGCAACAAGACCTGGACGACGTTCAGGCTTGGGCTGATAAGTGGTAGGTAACATTCGTGCCACAGAAGAGCCAGGCAATGACTATCCTCCCTTCCCTTGACATTCAATGGCATTACCATTGCCGAATACCTCACTATCAACACCTAGGGGTCACCATTAACCAGAAACTTAACTGGACCAGCCACATAAATACGATGGCAACAAGAGCATGTCAGAGACTAAGTATTCTGCGGCGAGTGTCTCACCTCCTGACTCCCCAAAGCCTTTCCACCATCTACAAGGCAAAAGTAAGGAGTGTGATGGAATACTCTCCACTTGCCTGGATGAGGGCAGCTCCAACAACACTCAAGAAGCTCGACACCATCCAGGACAAAGCAGCCCACTTGATTGGTACCCCATCCACCACCTGAAACATTCACTCCCTCCACCACCGGTGTACCGTGGCTGCAGTGTGTACCATCTACAAGATGCACTGCAGCAACTCGCCAAGGCTTTTTCGGCAGCACCTCTCAAACCTGTGACCTCTTCCACCTAGAAGGGCAAGGGCAGCAGGCACATGGGAACACCACCACCTGCAAGTTCCCCTCCCAAGTCACACACCATCGTGACTTAGAAGTATATCGCCGATCCTTCATCGCCGCTGGGTCAAAATCCTGGAACTCCCTACCTAACAGCACTGTGGGAGTACCTTCACCACACAGACTGCAGCGTTTCAAGAAGGCGGCTCATCACCACCTTCTCAGGGGCAACTAGGGATGGGCAATAAATGCTGGCATTGCCAGCGACGCCCTAATCCTATAAACAATTTTTTTTTTAAATGCCCCCTTCCACTGTCCAGTGCAGAGGTATGGCCTTTGCATGATCGACTGCTATCTATCCAATCATAGCCAGAGCATCTCCAACAATGCTCTTTCTGCCCCTGTACCATTAATTCTGGAGTCCCCCAACATTACAACGGTGACCACACTTCAAAAGTACTTCATTGGCTGTGAAAGGCATGATATAAATACAAATTCTTTTTTTATCATCCTTGTATTTAAATTCCTTCATAGCCTTGTCACAGCTTATTTCTGTAATCTCCTCCCCCCTACACCTGCTAGATCGCTCTGTTCCTTAGACTCTGGCCTCTTGCACATCCCCCTCCCACAACCCCACCCCCTCCCCCACACTTCATCACCCCATCGGCAGCTGGGTGTTGATCTGTTGTGGTTCCACATTCTGGATATCTCCATAATCCCGCCACCTCTCTTACCTCACTTAAGATCCTCCTTAAAAACCATCTCTTTGACTAAGCTTTCGGTCACTCTTTCCCACCCCCCGGCCAATTTCCTTTTTTGGTTCTTCATCCATTTTTGTCCGATTACACCTCTGTGAAATACCTGTGAGGCAAGTGTGGTGCTTCTTGTATATGTATGCAAGGGAAGCTGGAAACAAATTTCAACTACAGGATTGAAAATCTGATTGATTCTCACAGTCTTTGTTTTTATCTGCTTCACACCTTTCGCCAGTTTCTCTCCAATCTCCCCTCATGGCCTCTCCGCGCTCATCTTGTCCACAAGACTCACTTCCTGCACCCTCGACCCTATTCCCACCAAACTGCTGACTACCAAACTTCCTTTTCTGGCTCCCATGTTAGCTGACATTGTTAACGGTTCTCTCTCCTCAAGTACTGTCCCCCCTCTCCCTCAAATATGCCGTCATCACCCCTCTCCTCGAAAAGACAACCCTTGACCCCTCTGTCCTTGCAAACTACCGCCCCATCTCCAACCTCCCTTTCCTCTCCAAAGTCCTTGAATGTGTTGTCACCTCCCAAATCCGTGCCCATCTTTCCCGGACCTCCATGTTTGAATCCCTTGCCACAGTACCAAAACAGCTCCCATCAAAGTCACAAATGACATCCTTTATGACTGTGACAAAGGTAAACTATCTCGCCTCATTGTTCTTGACTTGTCTGCAGCCTTTGACATAGTTGATCACTCCATCCTCCTCCAACGCCTCTCCACTGTCGTCCAGCTGGGTGGGACTGCACTCGCCTGGTTCCATTCTTATCTATCTAATCATAGCCAGAGAATCACCTGCAACGGCTTCTCTTCCCGCTCCCGCTCCCACATCGTTACCTCTGGTGTCCCCCAAGGATCTATCCTTGGCCCCCTCCTATTTCTCATCTACATGCTGCCCCTTGACAACATCATCCGAAAACACAGCGTCAGTTTCCACATGTACGCTGATGACACCCAGCTCTACCTCACCACCACTTCTCTCGACCCCACCACAGTCTCTAAATTGTCAGACTGCTTGTCCAATATCCAGTTCTGGATGAGCCGACATTTTCTCCAATTAAATATTGGGAAGACCAAAGCCATTGTTTTTGGTCCCCGCCACAAACTCCAATCCCTAGCCACTGATTCCATCCCTCTCCTTAACATCTGTCTGAAGCTGAACACACTGTTCGCAACCTTGGTGTCATATTTGATCCTGAAATGAGTTTCCGACCACATATTCGCAACATAACTAAGGTCGCCTATTTCCACCTCCGTAACATCGCCCGTCTGCGCCCTTGCCTCAGCTCATCCGCTGCTGAAACCCTCATCCATGCCTTTGTTTCCTCTAGACTTGACTATTCCAACGCACTCCTGGCTGGCCTCCCACATTCTACCCTACGTAAACTTGAGGTCATCCAAAACTCGGCTGCCCGTGTCCTAACTCGCACCAAGTCCCGTTAACTCTATGCTCGCAGACCTGCATTAGCTCTTGGTTAAGCAATGCTTCAATTTCAAAATTCTCATCCTGGTTTTCAAATCCCTCCATATCTATGTAATCTCCTCCAGTCCCACAACACCCCCACTCCCCGCCAGATATCTGCGTTCCTCTAATTCTGCCCTCTTGAGCATCCCTGATTATAATCACTCAACCATTGGTAGCCGTGCCTTCTGTTGTCTAGGCCCTAAGCTCCGGAATTCCCTGCCTAAACCTCTCCACCTTGCTACCTCTCTATCCTCCTTTAAGATGCTCCTTAAAACCTACCTCTTTGACCAACCTGTCCTAATTTCTCCTTTTGTGGCTCAATGTCAAATTTTTAATGTTATAATACTCCTGTGAAGTGCCTTGAGATGTTTTACTAAATTAAAGGCACTATATAAATACACATTGTTGTTGTTGTTGTTGTTTCACTACTTGAATGTACATTTTTTCAGCTTGAATATAAAATGTCATATCAATGCTACATGATTTTCATATCTATTATCACAGTCCAGTAAAATAAAGTGGCTACTAGCCCACAGTTAATCCAACCATGAAGTTAAAAGCTGAAGCCTTACACAAATGTATAAAGTAAAGTTGTTGAATGTATAACTAAAATAGGAAGCACATACTGCTTGAAATAATTGTATTTGTGATTGAAAATTAAATCATGGTAGCAGATAACACAAGTCACTTATTTCATTTTTAACCAGAATCTTCACAGTTGGAGTTCAAGTTATATATTTTTTTGTTAAACAGTGGGACATCTCTACCTTAAGCAGTTGTTGTCTGGCTTGGCTTGTGAATTGGGACCAGACCCAAGTAACCGCCTTTTGGATTCTCTTTTAATGTTTCTACCCTTATTATTTGGCTAAAACGTTAGGACTCAATATAAACATTCGTTGAAGAGGCAACATTTTCATGGGAAAGATGTTCGACGAACTTTTTGCCGTGAGAAAAACATATGAGACAAGATAAATGATAACAGTGCATTGCTTGGACGTCACTGTGACAAAATAAATGCACAACTCTTCAGGCTCCTCTCCATCCTCAAACAACAAAAAAAGATTTGACAAACAATTTTCAGGAAGACAGTGTCCCTTCAGAAAGTTGCAACAATACATCATGTACCTTTAAGTGCGACAGTGCCATGCACTGGAGATTTGATGCAAGTTCATTCTAATATAACTAAATATGCAGAATATCAATTATGACCTAATAATTCATACAATTGTAAGCTCTGAAATATTCAGCTATGACACATTTAACTGATTAAAAAAAACATTTTTTCTGAATTTTGATTTCTGATTTGGTTCCAGTTGTCAGTACACCAAAACTTGTCAGGCACTGATACAAGAACAAGCAGTACACACTGGGCCCGATAATAACCCAGAGGCAGGTTTTAAGCGGAGGCAAGGTGACAGCGGGTGCCAAACCTGAAAGAAGTTTCAGTGTGTCGGAATGCCCGATTTCAACATGACTACCTAATTAAAATTTTACTTCTGGGTTTCGAGCGTCCAATGCGCAACTGCGGGCGTGATGCGCCCACGCATGACACAATCTCAACTCCACTATTTAAAGGGGCCAATTCAAAGATGGCAATTGGAGGAGTTAGGAGTTTGTGCAAAGAGATGGCAAAGTTTAAAGATGGAATCAGGACGGTCAAAGGCTGCGCCCCGGTTTAGTGACACATCACTTGATGTCTTCCTGGGTGCAGTGAGAAGCCGGCAGCAGATCACCTTCCTCGGCAACGGGAGGAAAAAACCTGCTGCTGTCACCAGAAAGGCATGGTTGGAGGTGGCTGAGATGATCAGCATTAGAAGCATTGTGGCCCATTCCTGGATCCAGGAAGTGCTTTAATGACATAACGACGTCAGGAAAGGTGAGTACAATTGCAGGTTCATTTACATCCTATTGTGCATAACCCCCCCTCTCTCAATGTCTTGTCCATATCTCCATCACATCGTTCCTCACACCCACTTAAGTTTCAAGAGCATCCATCGTTCATTTTCTGTGCACTTCCTCACATCTCAATTTATCCATCCACCACTGCCACTCACCTTAATCCTTTTGCAATGTGACAGCTGTGGCGAGTTCGTGTCGGAGGGTGCAGTCTTCTCCAAGCTCTGCTCAGCTGGACTGAGGTGTTGAACCCCAGGGGCCATCGATGAAAAGGAGAATCATTGAGGGCCAGCAGCAAATTTGTGATGTATTGGCAGACATGCCATGTACACTCTCCACAATAGCAGAGTGGATGAAGGAGTCCAGCTTGAATATTTGTGGATTGAATTTGCAGGCCATTGCGAGTATGTCTGCCATAGAGAGAGTGGTCACCTCCATGGAACTTCAATTGCGTCTATCATACCAGTCCATGCAGGCCTTGACGATGGCCATGCAGACTTCATATGTCAGCACGTCTGCCGCCTTAAACAGGATGACAGATACCTTATCCGTGGCCTTACAAGGCGTCACTGATCTGCACCAAGCAGCTCCCCAGCAGAGTGGTAGGAGTGATGTGCTGCTGACAGGTGGATGATGAGGAAAGACATGGAAGTAGGGACTCCACTCAAAGTGCTCCCACTTCGCATCCATTTCCCCCCCGCCCCCCCAGTCAGTACCCAGAATGCTGCCTCTTCTCCCGATGCCAATGTCCAATCCCGCACAGGTGCAGGTGGAGCAGTTTCTGGCGAGGCGTTCCTGGGCTCCAACACCCAGAGGTGTGGGGCCAATATCATTTCACCAGGCACAGTAGGGATCTGAGCAGCCTGCCTCTAACTCTGCTGAAGCCACAGTGGGTGCACCAGGTAGGAGCAGCAGGCAAAGGATGAGTTAAATATTGTAATTCACCAAAGGTATGCACATGGGTGTTTATTAAAAAGTTATGTTATTAAGTTTCTGTTGCATGGCCACCAGGTCCAGCAGGGAGCAACTCTTCTTCCAGGAGGTTGCAGATGTCTACGACCACCCGAGCTGTCAATCTGAGCCTCCGGAAGCATTGTTCTTCAGAGAGGTCAAGGAAACTGAGCCTCTGTCTGCACACCCTGTTAGGTGTGTAAGTGCAGGGTTCTCAAAATTCCCGCACTCCCCAAATTATGGATCAAGGGATCCTGCTTGGACAAGTTATTAAAAACAGGGTACCCAAAATGGCTTCTGTAGCCTCGTGACCAAAACCAACAGGATTTTTTTAAAGCAAGGCCCTGCAGACAGGCAGGCCCGGAGACGAAACTTAAAATGCAGGAATCTGTGAAAAGACTCTGGAGCCAGACACTCAAAGTAAACACAGAATATGCATTCATTTGCCTTGAAACAGATCAAGCTAGAATGGGCCTAAAATCAAGGCCATTAGGTTTCTGCATATTTAATCGGTAACAGCTCACAGTAGCCATCAAGTCAGGATGGGGACAATTAAGTTTCATCCATGACAAACAACCAGGACATCGAGGCCATTAGACCCGGAGACAACCACTCCACAAGTTGTTAAAGTAAATGGCTATAATCATTTTTAAACGAGCCCGCCAAAAGAAAAGGATTAAAGAATGGGTATAATTGTAGGCCCATCAGTGGCAATCGCTCTCTTGGCTCTTGACTCTTATCTCTTGCTTGTGGCCTTGGCCTGCTGCCTCTCGTTCTCGTGCCCTGGCCTCGTGGCGGGTTCTCTTCTCGCTCCCCGCGCCGCTCAATTACCAAGGACGCCCATTACACCGGGGCCAAACGTGGGAGGAGAACGAGACCCGAGTTCAAAACCACACAGGACACACAGGCCACAAACGGGCAGACGAGACGAGACGAGACGAAGAAGAAGGTAAACCGGTAAAGGCAGAGGAAAGACGTATTGGGGACAAACGCCCAGTTATAAGCTGGTGTTTGGTGAATACATGCACAGACAGTAAAACCCCGTTTTTAAGACTGCCAACCGACCCCCAACCGCAGCAATACCATCGACGACCGCCCAAGGAAGAAGAAGAAGAAGACCCATCGCAACTCGACGACGATGGCAGCTGAGGAAAAGGAGGGCGCTTCGCATAAACAACTTCAGCAACAGGATACCCCAAAGGACAGCAAGAGCAGACCTCAAAACTCCACCAGTTAAAGCAACAGGTTTCGGATTGATGAGCATCAATTCCTGGCCCCTCATAGCTTAATCTAGTTAGGTATAGGGGGTGGGATAAGGATAAGGGGATTGTTAATGTAGTTGTTTTCCCTCGATGTGCCGTGTGTTCCCCATTCCCATATAAGTGTAATTGTTTATGCCTGTATCCTATATCAGTAATTCTCATAAGATTGTGTTTTAATCTGCTTTTAATAAAATTTTGGTTTTCTTGCACCAAACCACTTGTCTACTCGATTTTCTGTATCGCCGCCTGTACCTAAGTCTGGTGTCTAGAACCCAGGGGTGTGGGAGCGATTCGAACCGCTCAAAGACAGTCAGAGGTGAAGCTGACTGGGCGCACACCACCCCCCTACAGGTGGGTGGTGCATCCTGTGAACTCGGCCTCTCTCTTGTCCACCTGTCTGTTGCCCACCAAAGCACAACCTTGCTAGCTAAAGCAACCATGGCGCCATCCTGATGTTGTGTGCGTGAACACCTGCAAACTTTACCAACACGTCTGTCACCACAGGAACTCTCAGCAATCCATTTACCAGAGGGAACAGAGAAAGCATCTGTGAGCAATGAGCCTTTATTAATTTCAGGACACCTGCCCTTTAACCATCCCCAGGACATGCCGCTCAATCGCGCCTCAGTTTTACTGCCGATTTCCAGGAAACCCGTGCTGGAGGTGTTAAATTCAAAGCACAGTCAAAATTGGAGGGACGTCCCCTCATTAACATATTCAAATGATGGACCAGCCTCGCGAGGTCTGGTTACTCAGCCGAACCGTTAAAACCGGAAGTGGACGCCTTGGAGGCGGGTTGGGGGTCGGATTTCCTTTTTTTGATATTTTGACCTGCCCACCCGCCACTAACGCATCCATCCTTGGGGTTAAAACTTCCCCCGCTCATTCCATGTACTGCAGTTGATGTCAGTCACCAAGTCTCTGCAACCCAAGCCACTGCGCAAAGATCACTTAGCATATTCATGTATACTATACCATGTGCACTGCACACTGTCAAAGTGCTCTATGTTAGATTGGTTGCGGCACACTGTCAATCAATACGATTAAAAGATTATGGGGGTGATTTTGACTTTCAGTGATCGTGTTAAACGGACAACATCGGATCGATTGTCCGGTTATACACCTCTCCCGATTTTCCTTTTCATTGGAGTCATTTCCAGACCCCACTCCCACTGCTGTCCATGGTTCAAAACCTCCCTTGGCTGTAGTTCTTGCTCCTCAATGGCTTGCAGCACCAGATTTGACTGGCACAACCTCCCAATACCAAACTTCACTGCTATTGTGGGAGCCTGTAGAAGGACTGGGTTGGGGAGGTGGCACGATGTCTGTGAAAATGGAATATGCTAGGTTATTCTCTGGGGGTTCTCCTGTAACTTCAGCAGTAGATTGGTGAAACAATGAATAGACAACATAAACACGGTTTTTGCTGATCTTCCACCAAAGTGACGGCAGCCGATTGGGAGAACCCCCAAGGAAATTCCCAGCGATAGAGAGAGAATGGGAAATATACAGAGGAGACAGTGCAGGAGAAACTTACAGAAAGTAGGAAACTAAAAGATTTAGAATGAGAAGGAATGGGAGTTTTGCTACTGGAATATCATGTAAACTTGGTTTAAGCTTAATCATCACCCACCTGAAGTAAAAAGAAAGAAAGACTTGCATTTATATAGCACCTTTCACAACCACCGGATGTCCCAAAGCACTTTACAGCCAATGAAGTACTTTCGAAGTGTAGTCACTGCTGCAATGTAGGAAACGAAGTAGGTAAAATTAGGTAAACTCTACAACATATCCACAAATATCTTGCCAACCTCTCAGCTGAGCCATTGGTATCAGCAGCACTGCAGATAGATGTAAGCAAATCACTGCAGTAAAGTTTTGAACTTTGCGCCGTGACAGAATTCAAACACCTTTAATCTTAAGGGTGATTAAAATCCTATTGAAAACAGAGCAGAAATTCACATGTAGTTAGCTAAAGGTTAAATGGGCATTCCAGTTCAAGCGACTTCATTAGACATTTCATATCAACCAGAGAGATCTCTGGAAAGTCTCAAGTTGAACAGGCTAAACTTAACAACAGTCTTTTGATCGAAGGATAACGGGATTTATTTTTTAACTGGTACGCTTGAGCGGCTGAATGTTTATTAGGAACTTTAAAAATGCATACTGCCACATAGCTATCAGAGAAAGCCATAAAAAAATAAATCTTTCCAGTGGTGGGTAGTATAATGTGTCCCTCTATTTCACGATATCTGTGCAAAGGGCGTTAACAAAGTTCCTATCTCATGTGGTAACTAACCCAAATCTGCAAGGCAGGATACAAACTCACTCCTCTCTCAGAAACACGCGTTCCTTTTGTTCTCTCGGTTTCTCTCTCCACGGATGCTGCCTGGCCTGCTGAGTTTTTCCATTGTTTTCTGTTGTTATTTCCTTTTTTTCCTTCTTGCTTGCGTTTTTATTGGCAGCGTTGGTTATATTTTTCAGCTAACTTCAATTCAAACAACTAAAGGTTAGTGTTTAGATTAAAGTCCTGAACAGTGACAACAAAGAAATGGATCCCCCGAAGCTCATATCTTTGCAGATATAAATTATTACTGTTGTGAACATAAACCTGTGAGCACAAAAAGTGGTTTATGGAAACTGGAGCCCCGATTTTAACTCAGGGCAAGATTCAGGCGGGCAGGGGTTGGGGCGAGTGGCATGCTCCCATGACATCGCCGCCATGAGGCCTGGCTGATTTTAACTCCTGGGTCTCATTTTAATATGATTGATAGACTTCCCATTTGATCATGTTGGGAAATGGGCAGACCACCCATTTTCTCCACACAATTTCTGGCGGACCTCTGGAAGCATATTTAAAGTGGGAACGCACCTCTTAAAGCGAGGCTGCATTCCTTTCTGGAAGATTTCATTTGAACAGTGTGGAGACAATTATCTTGGCATTACTGAGTTCCAGGGCTGCCTCCTGGGTATCAGATGCCTCCCTAGAGATCCTGGTAGAAGAGGTCAGGGCAAGGAGGAAGATGTGGTACCCCAGCACCCACAGGAGCATCTCCAGGGCCACTATCCAGCAAGCTTGAACAGAGATAGCTAACAGGGTCAGTGCCAATAGCATCACCTCCAGGGCCCGACTTCAGTGTAGGAAGAGGTTGAATTAGCTCACAAAAGCAGAAAGGGTGAGCATAGCTCTTCATCTCTCTCAGCAGCATCTGCCAACATTCAATTCACCCTTTCCCCCACACTACTTTTGATTCCCTCATCTCTATCACATCCTTCAACATACAATCAAAAAGGCAAACTGCAACACCTGCCTTTCTCATTCCAAACACACTAACCTCTTCCTTTGCTGTCTTCATACCACACACTAACACCATTCTTTTCTCACATCCTGGCACTTGCACAACCACCAATTCATCCCAAGACTCCTTCCTCACTTCACATTCCACACACTTGGCTTTACATTTATCACCACCCCTCCATCCTAATTCCATCATTCTTCTCCAGCTCTCAGCCCATATATTATATGCACAAGCCCTAAACATCTCCACTTACTTATTCAACAGCCACTCACTAACTCTCCCCCCACCCTTTCTTTCTGCAGGATAAGACAGCATATAATGCCACAGAGAGGTGCAAAACTGGGGGAGGAGTACCTAACATCATAGGCCTCACCCAAGTTGTACTATTCAATAAGATCATGGCTGAGCTTTACTTCCACTCCATTTATCTGCCCTTGTTCCATATCCCTTGATATCCTTATGTAACAACAATCTAGCGCTCTCAGTTTTGTAAATTTCAGTTGACCCATCACCCAGAGCCTTTTGGGGAGCGTGTTCCAGATTTGCACCAGCAAGAAGCCCTGGAGATTAGTGGACTGGGAAAAGCCACAATCATTGAAGAAAGCAAGGTTGATGGCTTAGCTGAGCTGGGTATCTGTATATTACTTGTGACCCTTCACCTCTGCAAATATTCAGCAAACTTCACCACTTCTAGCTGCATTCTCAAGACTGCCACTGGCCAAGGTCCAGCCTCTCAGTGTCATCTTAACTCTTCTACATTTTCTCTTTCCTCTCAGAACTTCACAGTAGAAATAGATTCCTGCAGAAGACACCTTGGAGGAGGACAATCCTCCTGAGCACTTATATGCTCCATCCCTCTCAAGTAGCAGCAGAGACATTGGCACTCCACGTGGGTTAGATAGTAAGCCAAGGGGTCTCCAAGCAGCAAGTACTGATGGTAGGGACAGTTCGGAAGTTAGCTTTCCGGAGGGTGAGACCCTCTCCCAGCTCTGCTGAACTGGAGAGATGAGGACTCCAGGGACACAGCCATGAAAAGAAAACTGCTTGCTTCTCACAAGCTGTTATACCAGGTCTTGGAAGACCTGCCAAGGAGTTTCAGGACTATGGCTGAAAGTAGAGAAGTCTACTTCCAGTCTAGGTGGTGTCATCAGCATTCTGCAGTTGACCTTGGCAAATGTGTCCACCTCCAGGGATACTGCAGCTGGGCCAATATCATCAACATTTGCAGCTATGGTGGAAACTCAATTGGCTGCCATGCAGGCTCTATTTAAAGACAGGCGCCCACCTTAGACAGACTGGTTAACTAAATAGATTGGGGTTTTTATGAAGTTACTCATCTTCTGCAGTCTTCTCTCCTGCACATCAGTGGAAGTAATTAGTCTCAGCTCCATGGGGGTGGCAGTGTTGCAATGGAAATAGTATGTGTTGTTCTCTCTTAGCATATCTGCTCTTTCCCCACCACTTCTACCAATACAAGCTATGGTGCCGGCAAATCAGCTGAGCCAGACTGCCCCAGCAGCAGCCGAGGTGCAGCAGTCTGTGGCTGGGCCTTCACAGACTCGAGCACCCAGAAATCACTGGCCACGAGCATCTCAAGGAGTCTCATGGGAGCAACTGCTTTGCTGAGGCCACTAGGGGAGCTCCTCGTAGAAGTAGTAGAGTTAGGAAATTTTCTTCTAAGAAAGCACCATGGGTTGACACTCGGGTGAGAAATGAATGGAAGGCAATTATTGTGCTGGGAATTAAATGAATCATCTTTTTCACATTTGGCACTTTGGTCTGCAGTGTGGTTTCATTACGGCTTCTTGGTTGGTTGGTCCTGAAAGGGACCTTTGGTTGACAAGTTCAATGCTTTCATGCTTTTCAGACTGGGAGGCCGCTTACGGGCGTTTGGTTGTCTTCTTGATGACATTAGCTGGCAAGTTCTCGGTGAACTAGCACGCACAGGGAGACCATGTGTAGGTTGTCATCTTCGACCTCCCTCGAAGACAGTGGACAGCGCTCAGTCGAATCCACACGGCATGGATGATGTGGCCACGGGCTCCACAAGTGGAAGATGAGGGATGACCCGAAGTGTGACTGTGGCCATGAGTCTCAGACCATGGAACACATCACATCAACCTGCCCACTAAGATCTGTTGTGGGAGGCACCTCATTTCTCCCACTCAGCATCTCAGGAGGCCATTGAGAATGGATAGCCAATCTAGACATCTCATTATAAGTTTTCCCATCATACAAAACAACAACAACAATAGCAGCTTCCGAGTCTGCATTGTCATTATGTATTTGATTTCAAAGTTGGCTGAATGGTTTCAATGTTCTTTGGTTTCAATGTTCTTTAATACAGGATTAAGGGAGTGGTGAAGGGGGTATCTGGACTGTTAATACGGATGGGCTTCTTTAGGTTTTTCAGGCAGGGAAATGAGCTGCCCTCACATCTCTTGCTGCAAGGTGTTGAGGTGGCCCCCTTTCTGCTATTTCATTGCCTTCTACCTGGTCCTCCTTGTCCAATGAGGACTGCTGCTGTGTCTCCTCCAAATGTAGGCCTCCCTGTATGGCAAATTTGTGCAGGACGCAGCAGACCACTACGATGCAAGAGACTTTTGGTGAGGCTTAATTTGGGGAGCTCCCAGACCTGTCCAGACACCTGAACTTCTGCTTCAGCAGCCCTATGGTGTGCTCACTATTTATCCTGGTAGCCCCATGGCATTGATTATACCAGTGTTGCCCAGGTGTGGTGGGGTTGTAGAGGGGTGGCATGAGCTAGGTGTCTAAGTGGTGTCCCTTATCCCCAGCAGCCACCCTGTCATGTTGGTGGAAAGGTTGAATATTTGGGGATGGTTGAGTGTTGCAGGATAAAAGAATCATGACCGCTACCTTGAATTATTTTGCATGATCTTGTTTTTGTGATCTGAGACTAGCTGGACACTAATGGAGTGGTAGCCCATCCTATTCACAAATGCTGCTGACTGGTGTTCTGGTGCTCTGATGGCAACATGAGTGTAATCTACGAAGCCCTGGATGTGAGGGAAGCCAGCAACTGTTGCAAATCCCTAAGTACTGTTGAAATTGTGGACAACAAGGATTTATTACAATAGGAGGAACATCAAGAAACACTGCAAGCTAAATGTGTTTCCCATAATAACTTTGCTGGTTAAGCCAGTAAGTAACTGATCCATGCAGACCAGGAAGTCTCAAATTCAATTCCTGGTCTGTGCAGAGTTAACTCATCTCAGCTGGGGTGAAAGATGTGGTGCTACATTGACTTCAGTGCCTCTAGGGGGAAATCATCCAGGGTTCCTGAGCCTGATCATTACCCAGTGATGTTTGTTAGAAGTGCAATGTGTGGACCTCAGGAATGGACAGAGCAGACATCTGATGACACTCACTGTCTAGATTCACACATGAGGAACAGTCACTTGAGCAAGGTCTTTGAGGGAAACTGGCAACTATGGAGTTGTAACCAGTAGAGAAAGGGGAAAGAAAAATCGAGGAATAATTTAATTTTATTTAGCTGAATATTTCAAGGAAAATCAAATCAGGCGAGGTGACTAGTTTGGCACTGGAGGTTTATCATCAAAGAATGGTGTCTAGTTATAAATATTCATTACATCTATTACTTTTAAAAATGTTAAACCTCCAGTGCCAAAAACTTTCAAAGCATTAAAAAATACGATTGTGCCAGAAAAAGCTAAAATGTGTCTGCACCAAAACTTTCCAAATGTTAAACCTAGGCACTGTTTAACAGGCTCCAACAGTAGGAAGGATACATTACCTAGTGAAGGTACTGTAGTCTTTAGTTCTCAAATTTTTTTTTGTCATGGGAACCAGGTAAAAGGTAATGAATCACAAAGAACATTTTACAAGTTTCCTGAACCTCAAAGATCACAATGTGTCATCCTGTCACAATGTTACTTTCATTATATAGTTTTCTCATGTCGCATTTATTTATGTCTGCGCAAGAAATTAGCTATGTTTTAAAAAGAAAGAAATTGCAAATTCTGGAAATCTAAATTAGATTTGTTAAACCACTGGACGAGGTTACTGTTAATTGCCATCTTACTAAGTTGGCTTCAGGCAGCTTTAAAATAAATAAATGCGACATGAGAAAACTATATAATGAAAGTAACACTGTGACAGGATGACACATTGTGATCTTTGAGGTTCAGGAAACCTGTAAAATGTTCTTTGTGATTCATTACCTTTTACCTGGTTCCCATGACAAAATTTTTTTTTGAGAACTAAAGACTACAGTACCTTCACTAGGTAATGTATCCTTCCTACTGTTGGAGCCTGTTACAGTGCCTAGGTTTAACATTTGGAAAGTTTTGGTGCAGACACATTTTAACTTTTTCTGGCATGATTGTATTTTTTAATGCTTTGAAAGACCTAAATAAATTTCAAAAAGTAATAGATGTAATGAATATTTATAACTAGACGCCATTCTTTGATGATAAACCTCCAGTGCCAACCTAGTCACCTCGCCTGATTTGATTTTCCTTGAAATATTGTAGAACATAAAGTGCTACAAATTTTGGCGGATGTGCGCTGTTCAAATGTATTGCACTGATGTTATGCATACACTCAGACATACAGGGGGAGGGGGCAGAGGTCACAGATTATGTAAGTATGAGCTTCCCTATTAACATTTTAATGCAACCATGCCACTACTGATCAAAGGAATAGAAGGAGCCGACGACAGGGAACAGAGACTGTATTGCTTTAGACTATAGACACACCTCAAAAAAAAATCCTTCCGAAACCTATGATGCTATAAGCCAATGTAAACAGCGCAACATATTGACGCTGCTAATCAGCACAATTATCGTGTTGTCCGTCTTACATTTGCAGCTGCCTCGGAGGTCTGTTTGTGACATGAAAAAGACAGATTCTGAAAGCATTCCACACATTAATTTTCAAATAAATTTCAGCACTAGAATGAAGCCATTTAGCTGGACACACCTGCGCGAGCTCAAATAAAACTATTTGCTACAAACTAATGTTCCTGCCATTTCCTTTTATTTATTTTTATTCATTCACAGGGATGTGGGCATCACTGGCAAGGCCAACATTTATTGCCCATCCCTAATTACCCTCCAGAAGACAACTAAGTGGCTTGCTGGGCCATTTCAGAGGACAGTTAAGAGTCAACCACATTGCTGTGGGTCTGGGCCAGACCAGGTAAGGATGGCAGATTTCCGCCCCTAAAGTGAACCAGATGTTTTTTTTACGAACATTACTGATTCCAGGTTTATTATTTAATTGAATTTAAATTCCCCAGCTGCCATGGTGGGATTATGAACTTGTCTCCAGATCATTAGTCTAGCTTTCTGGATTACTAGCCCAGTAACATAACCACTATGCTACCATTCCCGTTAAAGCACATTTAGGAATATTTCATTTCCAATCTTGCCCCAGCTGAAGCCAAGTTTCTGTCAAGGCTACAGCTTTTACAAAAGCAAAATAGTGCAGATGCTGGAAATCTGAAATAAAAACAGAAAATGCTGGAAATACTCAGCAGGTCTGGCAGCATCTGTGGAAAGAGAAACAGAGCTAATGTTTCAGGTCCGTGGCCTTTCATCAGAACTGGAAAAAGTTAGAGATGTAACAAGTTTTAAGGGAAATGGTGGGGTGGGGGAAGAAAGAACAATAGGGAAGGTCTGCGATAGGGTGGAAGGCAGGAGAGATTAAATTACAAAATTGATGATGGTGCAAGGCAAAAGGGGGTAGTAATGGGACAAGTAAAGAAAAAGATAGCTGTAAATGACAATAGAATCATTACCAGCAGCTGCTGTCCAAAAAAAAGGGGAGCAGTGTTCAATGTTCCCTCTAATTTTCTTTTCTCGTGCATGTTCCCTTTAAATTTGCTGCACGGTATCTTCCAGTGGCAACAGCTTGTGAGCGGCCTGTGCGGGACCTCCCGATTGATGCACGGCCCCACACATTGGGGGAACATTGGCGGTAATTATGATCTGAGTGGGGGAGTGTACAACGTCTTTTGTTTCTTCATTCAATTGGTGGCTCGATTAAACAGACTTTGGCCCTGATTTTGAGGCTTCTGCCTAGTGGGAACAAGCCGTAACGCTCCCAAATATCACTGAATGTACCGCCCCATTTCCGCTCTTGATCTGCGTTTTTGTTGAGGCCTGCACACTGGCGGCCGAGGCACCCGCCTGCATTAGGACACAGCCTACTTGTAATATGCAAAACATGGTCCTGTGATGTATATAGGACCCTGATGCAATTGTGAGGTACCTGTGGGTGGAGTGTGCACGACGCATGCAATATGCACCAGGCATCGAGTGGCTTTCCAGCGTTCCTTCAAGATAACTTTCTGATTTTTCCCAACATTTTTGTGGGATCAGGAGGAATTCTGCCAGCCCATCTGCCCGCTTCCCCATGATAGTCTCCCTACTTTAAATCCCTACTTCTGGCTTGGCTCTGTGCTGGAGCCATTGGATTTCATTCGGCAAGCTGTCTGCGAACGCTAATTCTGTGATCGCAGCTTGCCGTGGATATTGAAATGAGGCCAGGCCCTCAAACTAGCTTGGGCTTCTTACCAGTGACTTCGGCATGAGAGCACCACTCCCACCACCCTATCTGCCCAATGTTAGAATCGCCCCTTTAATTCTAATGCTGTGCACATAAACAACATTGTTGCATTCATTTACAGGGATTGAGCCTAGCACCTTCCTAGTCTGTATGGCTCAGTGACTCATCGGTTAAACCAATTCAGGTGCTGTTTCATAATGAACCAGGTTATGAAATAAATCTAACAGCATAATTACAGGCAGATTTATGAAGTGTCTGATCCCTGTTGAACTGCTTAAGAACCCCAGTGGAACTTGTGAATGTCAAGACCATAAAGGAAAAGGACAGCTACAAAGCATTTAAATATTCGTATAAAAAAATTATATAGTTGTAATAACACACGTACAGCAGATTATAATTGAAGACTGCAGCTTGATTGAGAGACTTGACCTGCATCTTCATTTGTTAATGAAGCTTCCCGGCCTCAGTTGTGACCTGCTGCACTCCCACACATCTATTATTACATTAATTCAACACATACCCTTTCCAAAATCATTAGATTAGTAAGGTTTGGAAATGTAGTGCTACCAATCATGCATACTAATTTTATGCTAAAATTGAAAGTGCTGGATTTGAAGTACAGTTGCTTCTCTCTGGAATACTACTGTACACTATTACCTTTGAAAGAACATACATTTTTTTTATTTGTTCATTCGTAGAGACACCTTTTGATGTACCTTTAGAGAAAGTATCTTTCTGTTGCCAAGAGAGCAAGTTGGAACTGGTGACCACCAATCACCTCTTGCCCAACATTGGCGTCAGCAGTGGCTCTATTGGTCGAACTCTCACCTCTGAGTCAGAAGGTCACTCCAGAATCCTGAGCACAAAATTCAGGCCGAACAGTGACTACACTTCAAAAGTACTTAATTGGCTGTAAAGCGCTTTGGGACGTCTTGAGGTCGTGAAAGGCACTATATAAATGCAAATTCTCTCATTTTTTTACCGTGGGTATTGTATGAGCTGGATGAGGTCTAATAGGAAACAACTCCTTGTCCTACGCTGCCTTCTGATGGCTACGCTTGAAACAATTTTACAGTGAAGAAATGTCGCTGACAACAGATGTGTCATCCTCCACCACTGGCTCCCATTTGTAAATAGGAATGGCACAACCTCCAGAGAATTAATAGTATTGTGGACCCAATGGAAAAGTAGGTCTATGAAGCGGCCGTTATAATGAGCACCTCTTATTGCAACAATATGGAACCAATCTTGCGCATCTGTGCGCTTGTGTTACGATGCAAGGGCACAGATGCGTGGGGCCAGCCGTGTGTTGATTCCACCCGCAAGAAATTATCTGCCATTATGAGGAGGAAAAGATACTGCAAGCAAACAACTTACTATGAATGAGTTGAAATGGACTAGTTTTAAAAATTACTGTCTATTCCCTGATATTGAGTGCTCAGGCTCAGTTTCTAAAGCTCAATGGATCTGCATGATGACTGGGTCGCCATATTTTGTGATGGAGACCAGCAGGCCTGCAGAAATGGAACTTGATGGGAAATACAAATGGGGAAAAGCAGATTATGGAGGCCACTCTCCTAGGACTGGAACAATAAAAAGTAATGGAATAATTTTTTTTCTAAATTCGTCCATGGGATGTGAGCGACGCTGGCAAGGCCCATCCCTAATTGCCCTCGAGAAAGTGGTGGTGAACCACCTTCTTGAACCGCTGCAGTACATGTAGTGAAGGTATTCCCATTTTGCTGTTAACAAGGGAGTTCCACGATTTTGACCCAGCGACGATGAAGGAACGCCAATATATTTCCAAGTCAGGATGGTGTGTGACTTGGAAGTGATGGTGTTCCCATGCGCCTGCTGCCCTTGTTCTTCTAGGCAGTAGAGGTCATGGGTTTGGGAGGTGCTGCCGAAGAAGCCTTGCAATGCATCTTGTAAATGGTACACACTGCAGCTGCAGTGCACTTGTGGTGGAGGGAGTGAATGTTTAAGGTGGTGGATGGTGTGCAAATCAAGTGGGCTGCTTTGTCCTGGATGTTGTCGAGCTTCTTGAGTGTTGTTGGAGCTGCACTCACCCAGGCAAGTGGAGAGTATTCCATCACAATCCTGACTTGTGCCTTGTAGATAGTGGAAAGGCTTTGCCCAGAGAATCCAGGAAATGTTGGATTACAGCACTACCAGAGGTTCAAACTTTGCCTTGAAACTCATCCCGTGCTGTGATGTACTTAAAATATGATTCCCAAAGGCAGCATTACTTATTCTGTATTTCAAAGATGAGTAAAGCAAAAATGCAACAAAAAGGTGAAATTACAGTGTCATCTTCAAATGATAGCTGCAACCTCATGTTACACTCAACAGAATCCAATCTTCATATATGCCAAGTATGCTGTCAATTTAATCCCCAGAGCTTAAATGTGGACATTCAACAACAGATGTGAAAAATGTGAATTATTTTCAATTATTATACATTCCTGGCTCGATGGCAGGACCAGACTAATGATGAGGGAAGACAGCAGGCAGGAGTAAAACAAAAAAAATACTGTAGCCCAAAATAACAAGCAAAAAGCCAAGATCCTACACAAATACATAGAAGCATAGAAGATAGGAGCAGGAGTAGGCCATTCGGCCCCTCGAGCCTGTTCCGCCATTTAATGAGATCATGGCTCATCATCCAAACTCAGTACCCTGTCCTAGCTTTCTCCCCATATCCCTTGATCCCTTTAGCTTTAAGAAATATATCTAACTCCTTCTTACATATATTTAATGAATTGGCCTCAACTGCCTTCTGTGGTAGAGAATTCCACAGGTTCACCGCTCTCTGGGTGAAGAAATTCCTCCTCATCTCTGTCATAAATGGCTTACCCCTTATCTTTAGACTGTGACCCCTGGTTCTGGACTCCCCTGCCATTGGAAACATCCTTCCTGCATCTAGCCTGTCTAGTCCTGTTAGAATTTTATAAGTTTCAATGAGATCCCCTCTCATTCTTCTAAACTCCAGCGAGTATAAGCCCATTCGACCCAATCTCTCCTCATACGTCATTCCTCCCTCTCATTAGACCTTATGTTCCCTGACATCTCTGGGGGATTATTTGTGTCCTCCTTTGTGAAGACAGAACCAAAGTATGTATTTAATTGGTCTGCCATTTCTTTGTTCCCCATTATAAATTCCCCTGATTCTGACTGCAAGGGACCTACGCTTGACTTCACCAATGTTTTTCTATTCACATATCTATAGAAGCTTTTACAGTCAGTTTTTATGTTCCCTGCAAGCTTAATCTGATACTCTATTTTCCCCCTCTTAATTAATCCCTTTGTCCTCCTTTGCTGAATCCTAAACTGCTCCCAATCCTCAGGTTTGCTGCTTTTTCTGGCCAATTTATATGTCCTCTCCTTGGATCTTATGCTATCCCTAATTTCCCTTGTTAGCCACGGTTGAGTCACCTTTTTTGTTTTATTTTTCTGCCAAACAGGGATGAACATTAGACCTTATGTTCCCCAACATCTCTGGGGGATTATGACAGCACGGTGGCATAGTGGTTAGCACTGTTGCCTCACAGCGCCAGGGACCCGGGTTCGAATCCGGCCTCAGGCGAATGTCTGTGTGGAGTTTGCACATTTTCCCCGTGTTTACATGGGTTTCCTCCGGGTGCTCCGGTTTCCTCCCACAGTCCAAAGATGTGCGGGTTAGGTTGATTGGCTATGCTAAATTGACCCTTAGTGTTCGGGGGATTAAATACGTGGGGTTACGGGGATAGGGTGGGATATGTGTTGGTGTAGGGGTTACGGGGATCAGGTGGGATATGTGTCGGTGCAGGCTCGATGGGCCGAAATGGCCTCTATCTGCACTGTGGGGTTTCTGTGATTTCTGTGATTTCCGTGAACAAATTCTGTAGTTCATCCATGTGATCTTTAAATGTTTGCCATTGCCTATCCACCGTCAACCCTTTAAATAACATTCCCCAATCCATCCTACCCAACTCGCGCCTCATACCATTGTAGTTTCCTTTATTTAAATTCAGGACCCTAGTCTCTGAGTCAAATACATCACTCTCCAGCTTAATGAAGAATTCTATCATATTATGATCGCTCCGCCCCAAGGGGCCTCGCATAACAAGATTGCTAATTAATCCTTTCTCATTACATAATACCCTGTCGAAGATGGCCTGATCTCAAGTTGGTTCCTCGACATATTGGTCCAGGAAACCATCCCGTATACACTCCAGGAATTCCTCCTCCACAGTATTGTTACTAATTTGGTTAGCCCAATCTATATGTAGATTAAAGTCACCCATGATAACTGCTGTGCCCTTATTGCACGCATCTCTAATTTCCCATGTAATGCCATCCTGAACCTCGGCATTACTGTTTGGGATCTGTATACAACTCCCTCTAACGTTTTCTGCCCCATGGTATTTCTCAGCTCTACCCATAGAGATTCCACATCATCAGAGCTAATATCCTTCCTTACTATTGTGTTAATCTCCACTTTAACCAGCAATGCTACCCCACCTCCTTTTCCTTTTTGCCTGTCTTTCCTGAATATTGAATACCCCTGGATGTTGAGTTCCCAGCCTTGGTCACCCTGGAGCCATGTTTCCGTAATCCCATCATATCATATCCATTTACATCTATTTGAGCAGCTAATTCATCCACCTTATTACGAATGCTCCTTGCATTAAGACACAAAGCCTTCAGGCTTGTTTATTTTAACACTCTTACACCTTTTAGAACTATTATTTACTGTTGCCATGTTTGATTTAAACCCTTGACTTCTCTGCCTGCCACTTTTGCTTTTTTCTTTCCTGTCTTTTGTTTCTAGCCTTGCTTCTGTTTCCTCTGTCTCGCTGCACAGGTTCCCAACCACCAGCCATTTTAGTTTAAGCCCTCCCCAACAACACTAGCAAACATCCCCCCTAGGACATCGGTCCCGGTCCCGCCCAGGTGCAAACCGTGTAGTTTGTACTGGTCCCACCTCCCTCAGAACCGGTTCCAATGTCCCAGGAATTTGAATCCCTCCCCCTTGCACCATTCCTCTAGCCATGTATTCATCTGAAATATCCTTCTATTTCTACTCTGACTAGCACGTGGCACTGGTAGCAATCCTGAGATTACTACCTTTGAGGTCCTATTTTTTAATTTACCTCCTAACTCCCTATATTCAGCTTTTATGACCTCGTCCCGGTTTTTACCTATATCGTTGGTACCTATATGCACCACGACAACTGGCTGCTCACCCTCCCCCTCCAGAATGCTTTGCAGCCGCTCGGAGACATCCTTTACCCTTGCACCAGGGAGGCAACATACCATCCTGGAGTCTCGTTTGTGGCTGCAGAAATGCCTATCTATTCCCCTTACAATAGAATCCCCTATTACTATAGCTCCACCTTTCTTTTTCCTCCTGTCCTGTGCAGTGTTGCAGTGCCTTACTTCTTAGCTCTGGGTAATGACTCAATACACTCTTGGATTCGTCAGACGGACAGGCCTTTTATTTCGCTTGCAAGGGGAATCAGCACCTCTACTCAAGGGGTGAGGCTACTATTCCAATGATACAGCGTAAGCGTTCCATATTTATACAGTGTAACAAACAAGTTTGATTGACATTCCTTTGTTCCTCTATCAGGATACATTTTAGATTAATCATCAGGTCTTATGACATATTGACAGAAGGATCCTGGACACATAAGTCAACCGTTAATCAATAACAGGGCATGAATCGTGTAACCGGAGGTCCTCTTTAATCTTAATCATGTATTGGGAGGCTAGGTTTGCTTACGGTCGCAAGTTATCAGGTCACTGGGTAAATCAAATGGGACCCATTGTTTCACTTCTACATTCTTATTAGGTGGGCAGACATCTGTTCTTGGCTGTAATCCAGGTTCGTGCAATAGCTCTAGTTACACATCGACCCTTTACCGGTGTCAAGTCTGAAAACTTTTACCCAGCAAGCACTTGAAATTAACCCCTTATATCATGTAGATTTCCTCATTCCCCCCTTTTGTCCTTTCTAAGGACAATCTATTTCGCTAAGTTTAAGAAATTCCACATCAAAGGTTTCACCCTTAATATCCTCATATTCAGACATCATGGGTACTGGGGGAGTTGATGTTAATGAGGAAAGGACTTTTGTACACAATAATTTTAAACAACCAATCAATAAACTAATTAAAATTATAACCATCACAATTGCAATTAAGACTTCCAAAATTTGCTTTCCTAATGCTCCTCCCCATCCTGAAATCCAATAAGAAGGGTCCAACCCGAAACGTCAACTCAAATTTCTCTCCACGGATGTTGCCTGACCTGCTGAGTTTTTCCAGCATTTTCTGTTGTTATTCCACATGGACCACTGTTCAGGTTGACGTAGTTTCTTTACGGCCTCCTTTATGTGGTTTACCAGGTTAGCTGTTAAAGGTGCCGAAAAGGGCAATCTTTGTGGTCTTCCCATGACGATCTTGTGAGGCGACAATCCTGCAGTTCTGTTGGTAGCAGACCGCATTGTCATTAAAGCTATGGGCAACAAATCAACCCATTTAAGTCCAGTTTCTTTACACAGTTTTGCAAGCTTATTTTTCAGCATCCCGTTGTATCTTTCCACTAGTCCAGCCGACTGTGGATGATAACTGCAATGGAGGTGTTGATTAATCTGTAAGGCTTTGCATAGTTCCTTAATCACTGTTCCTGTAAAATGGGACCCTTTGTCACTTACAGTTTTGCTGGTATCCCAAAGCGAGGCACAATGTCCTTCAATAAACATTTAGCAACAGTAGTGGCGTCACTCTTTCTACAAGGAAATGCTTCAATCCATCTTGAAAACATATCAACAATAACTAATACATATTTAAAGCTCATACACACAGGTAGTTCAATAAAATCCATTTGCAAGTGTACAAAAGGGCCCATGGGGTTTGGGTGGGATGCGGGCTGTACCTTCTTTATTTTCCCTGCATTCATGGTCTGGCAGATAGTACAATTTTCACATATTTGTTTTGCCAACTTTGAGATTCCTGGTGCATACCAGGTCTTGAGGATATAGTCCGCCATCCCCCCTTTGCCCGCATGGGTGAATTTATGAACACATCGGGCAATTGGTGATAGTAATGATTTGGGTGCCACCATGCGGCCGTCATGATGGACCCATAAGCCGTCAGTGTTTTTAAAACAATGATTAACATCCCACTCCGCTATTTCTTCAGGGCTAGCCCTATCTTGATGGGCTAGCACATCATTCAGGGATGGGGTTTGTTGTTGATCTATACTTTCTTTAACTGGACAAGTCTTAACCTGTGATCCTATCTGTGATAAGGCTACGGTTTTGGCAGCTTGATCTGCTGCTGCATTTCCTAGTGCAACCTCATCCAAATGCCCTGTGTGCGCTTGGCACTTAATAATCGCAACTTGTTTAGGTTTTTGGATTGCCAATAAAAGGTTTTTCACCTCTTGTGCGTTTTAAATTTGGGTTCCGGAAGAAGTCAGGTAACCGCGAATTTTCCAAATTTGTCATGCTCATGTCCAATAGTGGTCTGGTTATTTCTGAATAGTTCAATACCCATTGTCTACAATAGCCAGTCATTCCTAGAAAATGCTTCATTTCTCTTTTAGTTTTTGGCAACGATGTGTTGCAAACGACCTTTATTCTATCCAGCGTTAACTCCCTGTTTTAACAATGATTCCATCTCTGGCTCAATTCCTTTTTTTTGCTTTCTCTGACAATGGATACTGTGACCTTTTGGGTAATGGTGCAGCTGGATTAATTGTAACTTTATAGGGCTGTGCAGTCTAATAGTTAGGAGGTATTTTAAATTTAAAAACGGCTGATAATCTTGTCCTGTTTTGTCATAGCAGGCCGTGCAGTGCAATTTTGAATGCCATTTCCCTAGTTTCAGGGATTCCTGCTATTGTTTTATGGAGCTTGTAACGAATCCCCACGCTCCTAACAGACTGACAAGTTTGGGACTCAAACTTGGGTCGGCAATTTCCCATGCGTAAAGAACAGGGGCCTAGAAATTCAGTTGGGCGCGCCAGCCGTTAGCGCCTTAGGAGGAGTAGATCTCGAGTGCTAGGCGCTTATCGCCTGGGCGCAGCGCGATCTGCGCCTCTCCCCAACTTCAGGACACATTTAGCGCCGGCGCAAAGTCTTAGCGCGCGCCCTGCTGCGCGCGCAGATCATGACGTCATTTAATAGTGCAACACCCTTTGTGCGCCCCAAACCGGAACTTCACTCGCGCCGGCTTATTGTGCGCCGGGCGGCCCGAGCGACTGTGAAGTGGAACGGTACACAGCCCAGCCGGGCCGCGGGGAGCGCTAATTAAAGGGCACTTACCCAGCAGTATAAAGGCCAGCCATTTTGCAGCATTCACTCTTGTGCAACGGTTTTTTGGACAGAGACCAAGGAGGAGAGTTTACTGGTTTGGACCAACACTTGGACAGGTATTTTTGGCTCAGGCCAGAGCTTACCAATTATCTTTGCCTTCATTCAGAGCTCAGTGTTTGCCAGCATATAATGGGGGCTGCATTGGGTGGCAACGCTGAATTTCAGCCTTATGCCAGAAGGGCTTACAGATGCCGTGAGAGAGTGGCAGCCCTGGCTAGATGCAGAGGGGGCAACAGGCGTCGCCAACTGAGGCCTTACCCACGCAGGGTATACCGCCAGCAGACCTCCTATCTGACCATGTCTGCCGCGATGTGTGTTAGGAGGCTGCGATTCCGAAGGGAGGTGGTTGCAGACATCTGCCGGCTGCTTCAGAGAGATCTGCAGCCACAGCTGATGCGCAGGACGTCTCTGTCGGTGGCAGTGAAGGTGACGGTGGCTCTCAACTTCTATGCCTCCGGCTCCTTCCAATCCGCTACTGGGGACATCGCTAACATCTCCCAGTTCGCCGTGCATTGCTGCATCTGCCAGGTGACCGAAGCCCTTTTCAGAAGGAGACATCAATTCATCTCCTTCCCCATGACCCTGGACAAGCAGCAGCAGCGTGCAGTGGGGTTTGCAAGAATAGCGGGCTTCCCCATGGCGCAGGGCGCCATTGACTGCACGCATGTGGCTTTGCGGGCACCTCTTGAGCATGCCGAGGATTACCGCAACCGGAAGGGCTACCATTCCCTCAATGTACAGCTGGTGTGTGACCACAGGCAGCGCATCCTAGCTGTCAATGCCCGCTTTCCAGGCAGCAGCCACGATGCCTTTATCCTGCGACAGACAACTGTGGCTGACATGTTCCAGGCACAGCCTCCCCCAAGAGGATGGCTTATCGGGGACAAAGGCTATCCTTTGTGTACCTGGCACATGACCCCGCTCCGCGCGCCCACGACCCCTGCTGAAGAGGCATACAACGAGAGCCATCAAGCGACTAGGAACATCATAGAACAAACAATCGGCGTCCTCAAGCAACGGTTCCGCTGTCTCGATCGCTCCGGGGGAGCCCTCCAGTATTCGCAGGATCGAGTCTCCCAATTCGTCGTCGTTTGCTGCACGCTGCACAACCTGGCTATCCGCAGGACTCGGGCACTGCCACCTCACGTTGGACCACCACCTCAGGAGGAGGAGCAGGAGGAGCATGAGGACGACGAGGACGAGGAGTACCAGCCCAGGAGGGAGGCACAAGGTCCAAGGGCCGCCCGTCGGCGGCTTATTGAACGTCACTTCTAGGCCCCCTGTCAGGGAATGGCTTGTGCCAATGATAGAACATGATTGCAGCCGCTCCGCAAGCCCTCAGCCGGTTAAGGCAACAAACACTTCAAAGATCAAACATGGACAATGTGAATAAATAAAATGCTTTATTGTACAAACTCTGGGCCCTTCCCACATGAAAACCAAAAACAGACGAAACCCCCAAAAAACACTCAAACACATTACTCGCTCCCACAACCTGGAGAGGATTAACAAAATAGTGCAACTAAAATGGCCGTCATTCTCGGCCTTCGTCCAAAACAAACATCACATCATCGGCCTTCAAAAAACAAACATCCAATTCTCGGCCTCAAGAAACAAACACAAATGGCCACACATTCGACTATTTGGCCCGCTAGGGCGATGCCTTGGCCATCTTTGGGTGGCCCCTGCCCACCCTGCTGCTCCGCCTCAAAGTAAGGCCATTGGCTGCTGCAAGGCTGGGGGCAGGCTCCTGAGGGGCACATGTCGTGATGGCAGATGCCCTTGGGGGTCGGCCTAGTCGAGGTCTGGCCGTCGAGCGGGCGGCTGTTGATTGCTGCAGCTGTGGCTGGCCAGCATCAGTCGCTGCAGCAGCTCCTGGCAGCTCCACTGGGGGACTGGCAGTGGCGGCTGGAGGAATGGCGGCAAGCTGGCGGATGGCAGGCGCTCGCTGGTCGCCTGAGACACTGGCACTCGCCCGGGCCAGCACTGCAGCATGCGCACCAATCTGCCGGGGGACAGACCGCTGTGCTGCTGCAGCGCGCCGGGTGCTCTGGCGATGCCTGGCTGACACAGCGAGTGTGGCAGCAGTGAGTGCCCGTGTTGACCTGTTCACTGACCGCATCAGAGCAGCCAGTGACTGGACGGCACCACTGATCACCTGGCCAGTCGCTGACAGAGCTGCCCCGAATTCCGCCCGACTGGTAGCCTCTGAGGGCCCGAACTCGGCCACACTCCGAGAGAGGGAATCGATGGACTCAGGCAACCGTGCCACTGCCGCCATGAGCTCCGTGTGCCGGCGCTCCGAGTCCACGGACAAGTCTTCGAGGCGTTCCATCTCCTCGGCGAAGAGCATCTCCTGACTGGAGGCCGGACTCTCCCTCTGGGGAGAAGGCCGCCGAGCTGGCCGACCCTTCCTGCGTTGCTGGAGGCCGCTGGGCCCAGCAATTGGACTCCCCTCCGACGCATCCCCCCTCTGGGGAGAAGGCCGCCGAGCTTCCACCCCCCTCCCGCCTTTCTGCAGCACGCAGGTCCCAGGAGCTCCCCTCCCCTTCGACACTTCCGCCACGCTGCCCTCCAGGGAAGACGTGTCCCCTATATTGGCCTGGGTGGCCGCGGCTGAGGGTTCCCCTGATGGGCCGCCTTCCTCTTGCTCCTCCTCCTGCTCCTCCTCGGAGGGTCTGTCACTGGCAAGTTGAGGGATCTCCTCTTGACCATCTGAAAGCAGGAAGGCACAAGAGTAGCTTTAGAGTGAGGAGAGGGCATCAGTGCGGGATGCATGAGTGGTGGCATTCAGGGCATTGGTCGGACAGTGGCAAAGGATGTAGATCTGATGCGCAAGTGGGACGAGAGAGGTGCAAAAGGTGATGTCCTTACCATTGCTGCCCAGAACAGGGTCGGCATCTCCACATGCAACGGGCCCAATCACCCGGCCACCCATGAGGCGCTCCACGCGATGTTGCAGGTCGGCGAGTGGCTGGATATGGGGTCGGCCTCCCCCGGTCACAGTCCGGCTCTTGCGATTATTTGCCAGCTTGGCCTGCAAGAGAAAGGACGGCCTCTAAGTACAGTGTGTCGCCGTGATCTTGTGTGCACTGCCTCCCATGGTGGAATAGCCTGGCCAGTGTGTCACCATGATCTGGTGTGCACTGCCTCCCATGGTGGAATAGCCTGGCCAGTGTGTCGCCATGATCTGGTGTGCACTGCCTCCCATGGTGGAATAGCCTGGCCAGTGTGTCGCCATGATCTGGTGTGCACTGCCTCCCATGGTGGAATAGCCTGGCCAGTGTGTCGCCATGATCTGGTGTGCAATGCCTCCCATGGTGGAATAGCTTGGCCAGTGTGTTAAGTGCAGAATGTGCAATTGATGCTCATGCCTGTCCCATAGCTGCTGGATGAAGGCTGGCCATTAGAGCTTTCAGGTCCCTTTGCCCATAATGTGAGGTGCACATGCAAGGATGAGGAGGTCATTGGAAAGGGTACTCACCCTGACAATGCGTGTGAGGTCATTTAACTTTTTGCGGCATTGGGCACCGGTCCTGGGGACGTCGCTGTTGGCTGACAGCTTGCTGGCGACATGCCTCCAGGCTCTCCTGTAGACACGGACCGTTGCCTTCTTGCCATTGTCCGGGTACAAAACATGGCGCCTCTTCTCCACAGCAGCAAGCAGCACACTCAGATCACGCTCTGAGAAGCGCTGCGCACGTTCACGGGCATTCTCCATGTCTTCAGGCGCTATTTGCGTCCAGCAGCAGTTTTAGCGCTCGCCCGAACTCGTAGGGCGAAGCTAATGAATATCGGAGAAGTGGCATCGATTTGGCGGTGGCCGCAAACTTTAGCGGACGCCCCACTTTAGCGCCCCAAAAGTGGCGTCAATGAATTTCTAGGCCAGGGTGTTTTATTTCTGTTACTGGGTACGCATATGCCTTATCTACTTGGATTTCTACCGTTACTCCTGATGGGGAGCAAATGATTGTAGCATTCATTTTGCACAGCAAGTCTCTTCCACATAAATTCATAGAGACATCTCCTGATAACAGAAAGGAGTGTTCTTCCTCAAATTCTTCTACTTTTACTGTGAGGGGAGTCGATTGATTCAAGCGTTGTAGTATTCCAGCCAATCCAGCTATCGGGGTCTTTTTCCCATTAATAGGCATTCCTTCAGAATATCCTTTCCCTATCACCGAAAAGGTTGCTCCTGTATCTACTAAAATGACATAGGTCTCCCAGCTATTTGCATTTTAATTTCAGGTTTGCTGCGTGAATTTAAAGAAACAACGGGCATTTGGTGGTCTGTGGCGCCTGGGGCTGCTGGTGTCAGTCAGTAATTCTGATCTCTATTTCTCCTAAATCCCTGTCCGTTTGTCGGGTAACCTCCTGACTGGTCCGAAAAAGGGTTATGGACAGTGAAATTAGGACCTTTATTCTCTAACGGAGGTCCATTATTGGAGGTTTGGTTCTGACGATTTTTCGCAGGGCATTGGTTTGCCCAATGTCCGGGTTGTCCGCAATTGTAACAATTACCAGATCGTCCATACCCTCTTACTCTACCACGTCTTCCTCTATATTCCCCTCTATTCATCCTTCTATAGTTACCTTGTTATCCTACCATAATAGAGGAGAAAGGTATTTCTTCGGGGTAATCTTTTTTTTTTCTGACTCAACAAACATAGAGGCAGTCTTTTTATCTGGCTGTTCTCTATTTCTCTCTTGCCCGTTAAACATTCCTTGAGGCAAGTAATTCTTTCTATGTTAAATGAACCATCTGAGGGAAAGGGTCTAGTCTTATTTACAGTCCATTTGGACCAATTTGGTGGGTGATCAATGGATGATTGACCACAGTTCTTTAACATAAAGGCTGCTGGCGTGCCTTTCTCGGGTGGCTTACTGGTGCTAACACCCATTTTAGCAGCTTAAATGGTTCACTTAAAACAATCTAAACTCCCGTGACAATCCGTGATCTGCGTTGTACGCCCCTACAGATCAGATTAATAAACTATACATACGTATCAAAATTACAGTCACATCCAATCTTCTTGGTCTTTACTTCAAATCAGTGTCACAAAGTCCTTGACCATTTGTCACTCCGAGTGCCTTTAGAGTTTCGGCGCCTACTTTATGGTCCCGGCCTTCACGTGGGGCATTTGCCCTCTTAATAACCGGCCTGAGGCTAGGCGACTGAAACTCAGCACTTCCCGACTGAATTTAGTCAACTGACTGCAGCAAGGTTTTTTTTTTAAATATTTACAACACATTAAGACATATCCTTATGCTTTAAAACTCGAGGGTTCTCAACCCTCGTGGAAGGTATTTCTAACTGGGGAAAATACTGAATCCACAATAGCTTAGTGGATCATGTAAAAGACATCAGTATTTTCTCAACAATACATTCCGCCGCGGGACTCACTTCCCCGGCTTGGGTCTTTTCCAACCCCTTCTGCAGTTTTTTTTTCAGCTTAAATATTTTAGTTAAAACATACAACAATTCCGTAACACTCTATGATCTGCGTGGGACGCCTCTACAGATCAGACATGACTAAACATTAATACATATGACAATAAACAATAAACAATAAACAACAACCAAAGTGTTACTAAATCCCCAACCTATGCAGCCTTACTGGACAAAGTTGATTGATAATAACAAGTAGTTAAATACTCACTCTCATAAACATTAAACATTGACACTGTGTTTCAGACAATCGCCCACTCTTCTTCCCTCTACCTTACTCCCTTTAGCCAAATTTTTTAGCAAAAAGGGCCTTCAATTTGTCCCAACTAACTTCACCCACTCTCTCTCCTTCTACCCTACTCCCTTTATGGAACCTTGCTAGTTCAATTTCCAGTAAATCGCTAGCTCCTTAGTTAATCAAATTCCTGACTTAACCTTCTCTCTCTGGTACCTTTAGTCCTTTTCTGCACGATCCTGTTCGCGGGGCGTCAGCGCCTCATGGCTGATCCTCTGTTCCGTTTCTGAAAGGGAAACAGTCACAACGGCAGTTTAACCTCCGAACCTTGTGAGTCAATTACCCGATGGCAGTACTGTCCAATGGAATAAACAGACTATGCGCAGCTATGCTTCTGGCAGGGAAAGTCCCAAAAATGTGGCAAAACACCACCTTCGGCCGATGGGATTTTTCCTAACTGAGCAACGTACTCGGCGTCTGTTAACTCACCAATTGGTACAGCAAGCCATCTCGGTGGAACCTCCAAATTGTAGAAGTGCCTTTTTTTCTTAGCTCTGGGTAATGACTCAATACACTCTTGGATTCGTCAGACGGACAGGCCTTTTATTTCGCTTGCAAGGGGAATCAGCACCTCTACTCAAGGGGTGAGGCTACTATTCCAATGATACAGCGTAAGCGTTCCATATTTATACAGTGTAACAAACAAGTTTGATTGACATTCCTTTGTTCCTCTATCAGGATACATTTTAGATTAATCATCAGGTCTTATGACATATTGACAGAAGGATCCTGGACACATAAGTCAACCGTTAATCTATAACAGGGCATGAATCGTGTAACCGGAGGTCCTCTTTAATCTTAATCATGTATTGGGAGGCTAGGTTTGCTTACGGTCGCAAGTTATCAGGTCACTGGGTAAATCAAACAGAACCCATTGCTCACTTCTACATTCTTATTAGGTGGGCAGACATCTGTTCTTGGCTGTAATCCAGGTTCGTGCAATAGCTCTAGTTACACATCGATTCTTTACCTGTGTCAAGTCTGAAAACTTTTACCCAGCAAGCACTTGAAATTAACCCCTTATATCATGTAGATTTCCTCAGCTGCTGTCTTCCCCCGATAAGCCATCCCCCCCAACAATATCCAAAGCGATATATCTGTTTGAGAGGGGGATGGCCACAGGGGACCCCTGCACTACCTGCCTGCGCCTACTACTCTGCCTGGCGGTCACCTATTCCCTTCCTGCCTGTGCAGCCTTTACCTGCGGTGTGACCAACTCCCTAAACATGCTATCCACAACGTCCTCAGCATCGCAAATGCTCCAGTATGTATCCATTCGCAGCTCCAGCACTGCAATGCGGTCTGCCAGTAGCTGCAGCTGGATACACTTCCCGCACACATGGTCGTCAGAGACACAGGAAGTGTCCCTGATCTCCCACATAGTGCAGGAGGAGCATACCATGGCACTGAGCTGTCCTGCCATGACTTACCCTTCAATTAATTTAAATTAACTTAAATCAAATCAATACCACCAATTACACTACAATTAAATGATATACTCCAGGGCCCTTGGTTACTAGCACTAGAAACTATAACCACAAAAAAATTAAGACCGTCTAAACTTTATAAACTATGAACCTTAACTGTCAAACTATAGATTAGTATAAATACTCCCTGTTATGTTCATAAATAAATAGACGTTTTCATTATGAACAGCTAGCTTGAGCTAGTCATTTATTCAGCCATGTGGACTAGTGTACAGGCATCCATCTTGACTACTGCCTTGTGGGTAGCCCCTTACTAAACATACAGCTCCACTTAGTGTACTATTCTAGAATGACATGTTACTGATCATTACATCCCCCTTCCTTAGAGGTTAAACAAAATCAATATCAATCAATCATAATGACATAAACATCTTCACAACAGTCAACGCATTTTCAAAGCTTTACTTTATGAACTTTAAGCTTTTCATTATTTTATTATAGTTTTCTTTGTACTCAAAGATTAAGTCTATCAGGCTTTTTTTAGTTCACGTGTGGATCTTCTCAACACAGGTAAGTCTGATGTGTTTTCATGAGAGCCTGTATGTGTGTACTGGCCATGCTAGACATGCTCCTATCTAGTTATCCAGAAAGTTAAACACTTATTCAAAAATAATTCTTCGTGAAGCCGTTTGCTGTTTTGAAGCTTTACTTGAACAAATTTGTGAAACTGTAAACAAAGATAAAGTATGTTTTGTACATAAACTGAGTACTATACATTTGATATTACATAAGATATAAACATATTTACAACAGTAGAATAGATTAATTGTGTAACTAACTAACATTTGGACTCACTTCTGTAACTATCAAATATTAACCTTTTATAAACATATTATTGTCAAAATACTACTCTGACAACATTGCTATTATGCTAAGAAACAAAGATACTCACAGATATTGCGCTTGGCCTAACATATAAAATCAGATTACATTGGATTGTGAAACCCTTATGGAATCCTCCATTACTGCCAGATTCTTCCTGGAATTCTACTTCCTGGGATTCACAGTAAGAAAGGTACAAAGATCAAATGACCTCACACAGGAAGAAAGGAACAAAGGTCAAATGACCTCTGTTTCATACAAACACACTGCTAACATAATAACCACCACCAGAGGGTGCTACTGCATGTAAAATGTCCAGAACACTCCCCATCTGGGGTTGTTAACGACTCCACATAGTCTGAACTCTACTTGTCACTGGAGTCCTCTGGCGACAAAAAGAGAACCACCTCGGAGACAGTCCGTCGGTTTCGATGATAGGATGCAGCTTCCGTAGACTGCTGTGAGGGGGTAAGGTTGCGTTCTGCTATGTACAGTCCCAATCTGGGCATGGTGAGGTCTGGCTGGGGCGCCAACTTGCCTCTATCAAAGACGAAGCCGATTTTGCTTTGTCCATCTTGAGTGGTGACCTTCAGATAAGCCACATTTGCAATGGCCTTAGCGGATGCATCTGCAAAGACACAAAGCTCTTTGAATTGGGCATTTAAGGGAGAGAAAGACGAATAGCAGCGAGGTATTCGGATCTCCTGTAAGTCTTGGAGTGAGTCTCTCCATCTGTCCCACTCTGCTTCCATCTCTTCAGGGAGAGGTGAATCCCACTCTTCAGCGCGTGTGGAGAGTTCCCTGAGGAGCAGCCTGCCTTGTATGGTGACAGGGGCTAAGCCGCCGAGAGGGTCGTATAGGCTGTTGACTGTAGAGAGCACTCCTTTACGTGTGAAGGGTTTCTTGACGTCTAAGACTTGGAACGTGAACGTGTCTGTTGCTATGTTCCACGACACCCCTAGGCTACGCTTTAAGGGGAGGTCATCAGTGAAGAGGTTTAGGTCTTTGACGTCCTTAGCACGATCTTCAGGGGGGAATGCCTCCATCACTGCTGGTCTGTTAGAGGCTATCTTATGCAGCCTGAGGTTGGATAGTGCAAGTAGTTCCTGGGCTCGTCCGAGGGTACTGATGGCCTCTGCTTCAGTCGGGAATGACTTCAGTGCGTCGTCGACATAGAACTCTCATTCGATGAACCCTCTCACATCACTGCCAAAGTCGTCATCTTCTTTCTTGGCAGCCCTCCTTAGTCCGTATATGGCGACAGCAGGGGATGGGCTATTCCCAAAGACATGGACACGCATTCTGTAGTCCACAATGTCTCTATTGGGGTCATTGTCCCGATACCACAGGAAGCGGAGGAAGTCTCTGTGGTCTTCTCTCACCACGAAGCAATGAAACATGTGCTGGATATCGGCAGTGATGGCGACGGGCTCTTTCCTGAATCTCATGAGTACTCCCAAGAGGCTGTTGTTAAGATCGGGCCCTGTGAGGAGTACGTCATTGAGAGAGACTCCCTGATATGGTGCACTGGAGTCAAACACCACGCGGATCTGACTACTGCATGGGGTAAGGTGGCTTGGACGGCCATTCTCCAAGATGGAAGTCTTGAGTGTGCTCACCTGAGATGGCTTGTTCTCTAGTGTGCGACGTCCTACAGGGTACACATTAACGAGGCATATCTTGGAGCATACTCTTGCACTCACTCCTTCTCCACACACCTCAGTGCACCTGGATGTAATGTCCGGACCGGCAGCTCCCTCTCTCTCCCCTCCGTGCTCTGAAGCGGGAGGAGGCAACTCTGACTCCCAAGGAGCTGGGCCTGGGTGTAGTGCTGAAACGTGCCGATCACTTTCGCCTTCTGTGCATTTTGCATCTACCTTGCAGTTCTTGGCGAGATGGCTCGTGGAAGAGCAGCACTTGAAACACAGAGTTCTCTTGGAGATTTTGTTTCCGATCTTCCAGGGACATCTCCCTGAAGACTCTGCACTTCTTTAAAGGATGGGGCTTGTTGTGGATGGGGCATTGTTTGCTCATATCCTCAGATTTCTTCTGAATCTTTGTGTTCTCAGTTGAGGACACTTGCATTTTGTGGAAAGATATTGGTGTCTTTCCATGTCTGTCGAACTTGTCTCTTCTGGCAAGTGCTGGGTGGGAGGAGAAGTTGAAGCTGGGGTCGTTCCTGGCTTTGGCTTCTTTAGGGATGAATTTAACGAACGCAGAGAATGGTGGGAACGCCACGTTGTGCTTTAGCTTGAACTTTGATCCAAACGTTATCCACTTCTCCTGCAGGTTAAATGGAAGCTTCTCAATGATGGGACTTACCTCTCTGGAAGTGTCTAAGTATGATAGACCAGGTAGGTAGCCGTCCTGCTTTGCGGCTTCGAATTCCGACAGCAGGTCTCCAAGGTCGCGGAGCTTCTGGGGTTCCTTACTCGTCAACCTCGGAAAGTTCTCCAACCTGTCAAAGAGAGCCCTTTCAATGGCTTCGGGCGAGCCGTAGCTTTCTTCCAGCCTCGCCCAAGCCTTCTCCAACCCCTCTGACAGCTGTCCCACATTGGCCGCTTTTATCCTGCAGGCCTGTCCGGCGGACTCTGGGCCGAGCCATTTGATAAGGAGGCCGAGCTCTTCTCCTGCCGACAGGTCTAAGCCCGATATGGCATCGTGGAAGCAGGACTTCCAAGCCCGATAATTCTCCGGCCTGTCATCAAACTTGATTAACCCCGAAGTCACCAGCTGGGTGCATGCAAGGTATTTGGCAAGGTTGTAGGTGCTGGGACCTGTGCCAGGGTTGCCTTGGCTGGGGGCTCTGTTGGGGGTCTCAAGGAACAGAGAGGGGATTTGCCTCTGAATTTCTCTATTCAGCGTTCTATTCCTCTGCACCGTGTCTTCCGTTCTGCTGGGGGAGACTCTGCGGCTTGAGTCTGCTTTGACCTTGGTTGGCAACTTGGGGTACGAAGTGCTTGCGTCTGTAGAGATGTGCGGGCCTTCATCCCTTTCTCCTGTAAACTGTATGTCGGCATGGTCGCTCACGTAATCTATGGTGTGCTGTCGTGGACTCTGCCACGAAACGGGAATTAAAGGTTTGTAAGCTGTCTCGGGAACAGCTCCCTCCAAAATTGCCTTGAAAACTTGTGTCTCGGCTAATGCGGCATCTATCTCTTTTTGTTGCTGCAGAGCATCTAATGTGGCTTGGAGACGGGCCTGTTCAGCTTGTCATTCAACCTGGTGACGGGCCAGGTCAGCTTGGTGTCGGGCCTGTTCAGCTTGGTGCTGGGCCTGTTCAGCCTGGTGTCGGGCCTGTTCAGCCTGGAGTTCAGCTTGGAGACGGGCCTGTCTTACTTTTATTTCTATTTCACTGTTCGCATGTGCAGCTCTGGCTTGAGCTGCCACTAGCTTAGCCCGTGCTCTGGCGATGGCTATGCTTACTCTAGAACCACCCGATGACCGTGAATCAACTTGCGATCTGTAGTAACCGGAGCTTATAGACCGATTGTCACGTTCTACAGTTTCGTCTGCCTGTTTAAGGTCTTCTACTTGCTGCAAAGCATTTTTGTTATTATCTTCTGACATGTTGATGTGAGGTAGGTGTGGTCTACGAGGTTAAGACTCACTCTGAGTACCTGTGGCTCCGCTCTTCACAGCTAGCCGTATTGCTATCTTTTCACTGATATCTTTTCACTGATATCTTTTCACTGTACTGGCCGCGCTAGACGTGCTCCTATCTAGTTATCCAGCAAGTTAAACACTTATTCAAAATAATTCCTCATGAAGCCGTTTCACTGTTTGAAGCCTTTACTTGAACAATTTTTGTGAAAAGATATTGCGCTTGGCCTAACATATGAAATCAGATTACATTGGATTGTGAAACCCTTATGGAATCCTCCATTACTGCCAGGTTCTTCCTGGAACTCTACTTCCTGGGATTCACAGGAAGAAAGGTACGAAGGTCAAATGACCTCACACAGGAAGAAAGGAACAAAGGTCAAATGACCTCACACAGGAAGAAAGGAACAAAGGTCAAATGACCTCTGTTTCATACAAACACACTAAAACAATAGCCACCACCAGAGGGTGCTACTGCATGTAAAATGTCCAGAACAATGTGTGTTTGTGTTAGGTTGTTCTGGTGGTGAGTGACAAGATTCATTTGCGGCATTGTCATTGATTTGCTCTTGGATAGTTTCTTGTGTTTTCAGGAGGAAACGACGGTTCCTCCTGAAAATCTGTCCTTCCTCAGTTCTAACGGTGTATGACCTTGGTCCTACTTCCTCCAGAACTGTAGCTTTCCTGTTCCATGCATTTGGATCCTCAATCCTGACAACATCATCCCTTGTCAATGGTTTCAGAGTTTTGGATGACTTGTCATAGTGTGATTTCTGTTTCAGCGTTAACAGTTGAAGTCTCTGTCTTAGTTCCTTGCTCTGCTTTTCTTCTGCACAGCAGGGTAGCGTGGTGTGCAACTTGCGACCCATTAGGAGTTCAGCAGGTGAAGAACCACAGTCTAAAGGGGAGGCTCGGTAGCTCAGCAGAGCGAGATAAGGATCAGACTTGCTTTCTGTTGCTTTCTTCAGTAGCTGTTTGAGAATTTGAACACCTTTCTCTGCCTTACCATTCAACTGAGCATACAGAGGACTGGATGTGATGTGTTGAAAGTCATAATGTGCTGCAAACTGTTGCCACTCCTTACAGTTGAAGCACGGACCATTGTTGCTAATGGCAATCCTGGGAATTCCATGTCTGGCGAAGATGGATTTAACATGCATTATGACACTGCTTGCTGATGTGCTCGAGAGCAGCGCCATCTCAGGATAGTTAGAATAGTAGTCAATCACTATTAGATAGTCTTTACCATTCAAATGAAAGAGGTCCATACCAACCTTTTGACATGGTGCTGTTGGTAAGTCAGCTACTATCATTGGTTCCTTTGCTGGCTTGTTTCGGTGTTTCTGACATGTCTCACACATGCCTATCATGTTCTCAATGTCCTTATTTATGCCAGGCCAATAAACAGTGGCCTAGAAATTCACTTTGGGGCGGCCAGCTCGCTCGCACCCAAAAGTTAGCGCTGGGCGGGGAGCCATTAGCGATCGTCAGATATTCAGTGTTAGCGCCCCAAATCGGAACCGGGCGCTATACCAGGGTGTGCCCGCCTCCGCTTGGTGCGCTGACACTGAATTTTAGCGCTCTTGGCGCCGCTGCGGAGCGGCAGGCTGCGGTACTGCAGGCCTCCTCCTTCTCTTAAGGGGGAGCTGCCTGCAACGGGGAGATCGCCGCTGGAGAGGCCAGCAAATGAGCCCGGCACCACGGAGAAGTGCCGGGTTCGCGGAAAGCAGCCGGCAATGCCGCGGGGGTGGGGGGAGGAGGCCGGGGAAGGAGGTGCGGGCAGGCGGCCGCCGAAAAAGCGGCCGGCCGCACCTTCCCCTTTAAAGCGCCCCACTAAGGCTACAGCACGGCCCCGTTTTTTGGTCGCTGTTTGCGGCCGCTTCGGAGGAGGCGGCCGCTACTAAATATGGGGATCGGGCCGGTTTCGGGGCGGAACCGGGGCACTGCGCACACCGATGACGTCATCGGTGCCGGCGCAGCGCTAACGGCTACCGCCGCCAATGCCGCTGCGCTGAATATCAGCGCAAACTCATTTTTGGCGCAGAAGCCCTCTTTAGGCGGTAACTGGCCGCAAAGCTGGCAGCACCTTAATTAATTTCCAGGCCAGTGTCTCTTGCTCTCCTTTTGCATTTTTCAATTCCGAGGTGTCCCTCATGAATCCGTTTGAGCATGTCTTGACGTAGAGCCTGTGGAATGACTATTCTGTTCTGTTTTAGTAATAGTCCACTTGCGACACTCAATTCTGACCTGATGTGATAGTACTTTGGATAGGATCCTTTTGGCCAACCATGATGAATGTTCTCTATTACTGTTTGTAACACTGTATCTTTTACTGTTTCTTCTGCTATTTGCTTTGATTTTGTGTCTGACATGAGCAGCGCAGCAGTGACCATACTCAGATGAACACCCACGTCTTCCTCAGTAGAGCTCACATGACTCATTGTGGGTGCTCGGGATAGTGCATCTGCTAACACTATGTGTTTGCCTGGTGTGTAGATCAGTTCAAAGTCATATCTTTGCAGCTTCATCATGAGTCGTTGAATCCTTGGAGACATCTCAATTCAGATTTTGTTTTTATGATGGCAACCAGTGGGCAGTGGTCTGTCTCAACTGTGAAGGTGGGAAGTCCATATATGTAGCCATGGAACTTTTCTAGTCCAACTACCAAGCCTAGACATTCCTTTTCAATCTGAGCGTATCGACACTCAGTATCAGTCATAGACCTGGAGGCATAGGCAACAGGCTTCCAATCTTCACCCTCTGCTTGTAGCAAGACCGCGCCTAGGCCATCTTTTGATGCATCCGTTGACACTTTGATTCTCTTTGTTGGGTCAAAGAAGGTGAGTACAGGTGTGGTTGTCAGCACTGTGTTGAGGTTCAGCCACTCTTGTTCATGTCTGTCTGTCCATGTGAACTCATTTGTTTTATGTAGCAGGTCTCGCAGGCAGGCTGTCTTGGCTGACAAGTTAGGAATGAACTTTCCAATGAAGTTTATCATCCCCATGATGCGTAGCACTCCTTTTTTGTCAGTGGGTCGGGGCATGTTGAGTATGGCGTTTACTTTTTCCATATCTGGCCCTATTCCTTTACCAGATAGATTATCTCCTAGGAAAGTGACTTCCTGGACGCCAAACTGACACTTGGCTTTGTTGAGCTTCAGTCCATTCTGGCGTATGCTCTGTAGCACTTTAGTCAGTCTCTCATTGTGTTCTTTCAGTGTGGAGCCCCAGATGATGATGTCATCAATATAGACCCGAACTCCTTCCAGACCTTCAATTATGTGTTCCATCGCTCTATGAAAGATTTCAGATGCAGATATTATCCCGAAAGGCATTCTGAGAAAACAATACCTGCCAAATGGTGTGTTGAAGGTACAGTATTTGTTGCTCTCTTCATCCAGTTTTAGTTGCCAAAATCCTTGTGAGGCATCGAGCTTTGTGAAGTATCTGGCACCTGACGGTTCACTGGTGATTTCTTCTCGCTTGGGAATCTGGTAGTGTTCACGTTTTATGTTTGCATTTAAGTCCTTTGGATCCATGCATACTCTTAAATCATTGTTCTTTTCCTTTACACATACCATGGAGTTAACCCAGTCTGTTGGCTCTTCGACTTTCCTGATGATTCCTAGTGTGGTCATTCTGTCCAGTTCTTTCTTGAGCCGGTCACGCAGGGGTGCTGGAACGCTCCATGGAACATGTACCACTGGCTGAGCATCCTCCTTTAGCTGGATCTTGTAAGTGAATGGTAGAACTCCAAATCCTTTGAACACATCCTGGAAATTACTCACTACAGAAGCCACCGAGTCATCTGGTCTGCTTATGGCACAGTTTATACGGTAGACTCTCTTGACCAGTTCTGAGTCCTCACAAGCTTTGTCACCTAATAGTGAATCAAGTCCTTCAGCCACAACAGAAAACATGAGATGATGCACTTGTCTTTGACTGTCACTTTGAGTGTGCATACACCGAAGCTATCTATTTTCTGTCCATTATAGTTCTTCAGTAGTACTGACTTTTTCGGTATTTTGGGCTTTTCTTTCATATTTTTATGTCACTCATACTGATTAAGTTTGCTTTTGCCCCAGTGTCTAGTTTCAAGGTAACTAATGCTCCATTTACCTGCAGTGGCATCATCCATTTGTCCTCTTTTACTGCATTAACTTTATGTTCAGCATTGTCCATTCCTGAGGGCTGCACATTTTCTGTATCCTTTTCTATATTGTCATATGACACCATTCCTACAAAAAATGTCTCACTTAAATCAGTGTCCTCAATCACATTGACTTGTTGCCTTTACTTTGTTTTTAAGCATTGTTTGGCAAAGTGATTCTTTCCATTACATTTTGTGCACATTTTCCCAAACACTGGGCATTGTCGTGACTGGTGCTGGTAACCACAGTGTTTACAATTAAAAATTCCATCCTCCAATTGCTTTGCATTTCTGTCCTGCCCATGTTTCTTCCCCTTGTAGGACACAGCACCGACAGCAGCACAGTCACTCATTACAGTCGCATTATTATTAATTTCACTGAAAGTCTTTGCGTGCTGTTGAGCTAGCTCACTGGCATGGCATATTTTCACAGCATTCTCCAATGTTCGTTTGGTTTCTCTCAACAGACGTTCCCTGACCTTTTTATCATGAATACCAAACACAATCTGGTCACGAATCATGGATGATTTCAGTTCAGAGAAATTACATGTCTGTGCTTTCAGTTTCAGATTGGTCACAAAACTATCAAAAGTCTCATTTTGCTGCTGTGTCCGTGAACGGAACACGTACCTCTCATAGGTCTCGTTCATTTTGGGAGAACAATGTGTATCAAACTTCTTTAGCACATCATCCACTTTTTCTCTGTCCTCCTCTTGATCAAATACAAACGTATTAAATACCTCTATCACCTGCGGGCCTGCAATCGTGAGCAGTAACGCTATTTTCCTTGCATCTGGCTTCGTACCGAACCCGATGGCAGCAATGTAGAGTTTGAATTGTCGTTTGAAAGTCTGCCAATTGCAGTCGACATTCCCCGTGAGTTTCAAACCCTCTGGTGGCTTCAAATTCTCCATGTCGCGTTTCACAATATTCAGCAGATGTTCATAAATAAATAGACGTTTTCATTATGAACAGTTAGCTTGAGCTAGTCATTTATTCAGCCATGTGGACTAGTGTACAGGCATCCATCTTGACTACAGCCTTGTGGGTAGCCCCTTACTAAACATACAGCTCCACCTAGTGTAACATTCTAGAATGACACGTTACACTCCCTGGCCATACTCACCCAATCAGCTGCTCCCTCCTGCCCGCACTCCCTGGCCATACTCACCCAATCAGCTGCTCCCTCCTGCCCGCAGCACGTTTTGAATCGTGACGTGGCTCTGGAACACCGCCGCCGGTCTGAGATTGGTAAGCCTCTGCAAAGAAAGCCCGAGAAAGTGATTTTAAATACTCACTGGGTCTCCGGTCTCACTGCTCCCGACACCAGCGTCTGCAAAGAAAGCCCGCGAAAGTGAGTGTAAATACTCACTGGGTCTCCTGTCTCACTGCTCTCAACACCAGCCTCTGCCTATAAGCCTAATTGACCCAATCTCTCCTCATACGTCATTCCTGCCATCCCAGGTATCAGTCTGGTGAATCGTCGCTGCACTCCCTCCATGGCAAGAACATCCTTCCTCAGATAAGGCGACCAAAACTGCACACAATACTCAAGGTGTGGTCTCACCAAGGCCCTGTACAACTGCAGCAAGACATCCTTGCTCCTGTACTCGAATCCTTTCACTATGAAGGCAAACATACCATTTGCCTTCTTAACCGCCCGCTGCACCTGCATGCTTACCTTCAGCGACTGGTGCGCAAGGACACCCAAGTCTCGTTGCACATCCCCTTCTCCAAATCTATTGCCATTCAGATAATAATCTGCCTTCCTGTTTTTGCCACCAAAGTGGATAACCTCGCATTTATCCACATTATACTGCATCTGCCCAATCACCCAACCTGTCCAAATCATACTGGAGTTTCTCTGCATCCTCCTCACAGCACACACGCCCACCCAGCTTTGTGTCATCTGCAAACTTGGAGATATTACATCTAGTTCCCTCATCTAGATCATTAATATATATTGTGAAGAGCTAGGGTTCTAGAACCAATCCCTGCGGTACCCCACTAGTCACTGCCTGCCACTCGGAAAAAGACCCATTTATTCCAACTCTTTGCTTCCTGTCTGCCAACCAGTTCTCTATCCAAGTCAGTACCTTGCCCCCAATCCCATGTGCTTTAACTTTACATGCTAATCTCTTATGCGGGACCTTATCGAAAGCCTTCTGAAAGTCCAAATACACCACATCCACTGGTTCTCCCTTATCTATTCTACCAGTTACATCCTCAAAAAATTCCTATAGATTAATCACGCATGATTTACCTTTTGTAAATCCATGTTGACTTTGTCCGATCCTGTCACTGTTTTCCAAGTGCTCTGCTATTACATCTTTTATAATGGACTCTAGCATTTTCCCCACTACCGATGTCAGGCTTACCGGTCTATAATTCCCCGTTTTCTCTCTACCACCCTTTTTGAATAGTGGGGTTAAATTAGCTACATCTTTTATAATGGACCAGATAGACAGTCCAATACAGTTCACCTTGGTCTTGTTGAAGGACAATACACCATGACCGACACCAGCTGCAGTGACCAAACATCAACAAAGCACAGCCAGAAATATCATTGATAGAAGCAGTAACAGAAACCAACAGAGAGCTTTGGAAATGTCGTACCCAAGTTATCAGCCCTCAGGGGATGAGAGGTAACTGTTGCTGCCATTTTCATTTCTAAGATGATAAATTGTGCCGTTCCACACCACCTCAGCCGCTAGTCTATATTTGCCTAGAAATTTAAAGTGAAAATGGCCTGTATTTATTGTCATATTCCATGAGGCTCTAGAATGTCCTGCTGATTAAATTGCATTTTGAGATCACCAGGTTCCTCCCTAATGACTTCTTTTACTCAAGTAATTTATTTATGCAGTAGTTAGCTTTAAGATATTTCTTTTTTCTGGAGACTATTTTGCACAGTGGTTTTATCGGAGCGGTCAGAAATCCACAAACTTTTGTTATTCTTAGCATTTGGGGAAACACAGTGCGCAGTGATTTACTGGCAAGTCTAGTGTCCCATTTGCAGTACATACTGTAGTGTATGTGCCTTTAAGTCAGAACGACTTTTACAGCTCCTGTATACTGTAGTACCGGCATTGACCACACCAGTATATAAGCTTTGCACATGCCTCTGTACCCCCAGTCTAGAGACTACCCTCCTCCAGTAAAGACCTGTTTATTGTTCATGTACAGCATCCGTGTGATTATTTAATAATAGCATATCCACTGAACCACGGATCCAACACATACTGTATCCTGTGATAAACTTAGCATACACATAACCCTTGAGTTCAGAGTATGTCATCTTGGTACTACAGATATTCTGGTGCAAGCATGTATAAAGAGTTGTTTGAGAGCATTGGGGGTAATTCCAGGATTTGGAGCAGGGGAAAGAAGGCATATAGAAAAATAATATAATTACCTTTACCATCGCCCCGCCAATCCAACTGTTCCCGTTCCTCTATTGTACTAGTAGGTTAAAAGTTCACTCTAAAATACAGGATACAAGTATGCTGCAAAAGTTTTTCCAAAGTGTATGCATAAGTATTCCAACACTGATAATGCTTCTTTGGATTGGAGGTGACACCATGACATGAATGACAAATTCATCACTACAGCTTTACTATAAATGAAAATGGCTCTGCTTTTTTGATAAGGTAATGAACTATCTCTAACATTTTTCAACACCATAGTCACTCCATGCTCTAACAGAAATGAGCCACATAAATCCTCTCTATACTTAGGCTGTAGTTTTATATTCACAGTGAATTAGCAGCTGATGCATTACAAAAGAGCATGATAGGACTGATACATGATCTTCCATAGATTGAGGATGGGAGCACATTTCCCACACTAAGGCCACGATTTCACCTACCTGGGCGGCTTCAAGGCGGGAGAGTTTGGCGGCGGGTGACCACCCTGCTGCTGCATGGATCCCGGCGATAAATATGATCTTGCCCTAATGGGCCTTGTTAGCCCCGCCCTGCGCGTTTCCCGGCCCAATTAAAGGGTGCGGGTCTGGTGACGTCACTGGATGACGCGATTATTGCCGGTTTATTTAAAGGGGCCATGGCCCCAGTTAGTGCCAGTTGCAATTTGATAGCATTCAGTTCTGTCAGTGTTTGAGTCTCTGCACTATGAGCTTCCAGTGCCAGAGATCAGCACCTCGCTTCTCAGAGGAGTCTCTCCATAAACTAGTGGAGGGAGTGAGAGCACGCAGAGAGGTTTGCTTCCCTACGGACGGTAGGAAGAGGCCTCCCCAACAGACGAAGGCAGTGTGGCTGCAGATATCGCAGGAGGTTACGGGGCTGTCAATGGTGGTTCACACCTGGGTGCAGTGCCACAAGAGGTTCCATGATTTAGTAAAATCAGGAAAAGGGAGTATAAACCCACAATTACCTTGATGCTGCTGTGCCTGTCATCACATTCTCACCACTCTACATTGGCACCCCTACTCCTGCACAAGGTTACACACCCCAACATCCCTTGTACCTTCATCCACCTCTCTAACTCATTCTACATTATAAGGTCCCCATCTTAATATGCAACCCTCACACTCAGCCTCATCGTTATGCAATGACAGCAACTAACAACAAAAGGAGGAACCTTGGTATTGCCAAACCACTCCATCAAATTCTCTGTGTAAAGCTCGATGCCATTCCATTCCTTACACTCATTCCATCACTCTCACTGAACCTTCTCTTCTTTCCCTCCTTGCAGGAAAAGATAGCCCACAATAAGAGGGAGGGGGAGAGAACGGGAGGAAGTCCTCAACAAACCATGTCATATCTGAGCACTGCAGAGGAGGCAGCACTGGAGATTGCTGGAGTGGTGGACCTTCTGGAAGTGGGGGATGGAGAGAGGGGCTCATTAGAAGCTGATGACAGAATGAATTTCCATACAATTGCATGCCTTTCATCAGTCCCTCATATGGGGTTTGTTGTCAAGACAAAATGAATGCTCATCATGTGAATAATGGTATGTGTCTGCAGTAGACAGCCTGTATATCTAACTGATGTCTTCACTCTCCCACAGGCCCATCAAGAGCGCCCCCCCCCCCAATGTCCAGGAGGAACAGCAAGAAGACTCCTTAGAGGAGCCTCCTGCCTCTGAGGGCGCAGCGTCACCTCAGACAATGCAACCCAGCACCAGCGCAGAGTTGCACACCTCAGTGGGTATGTCGCGAGATAGAGTAGTGTTGCCACCTGGTGTCTCACAGATCACTACTGAGCAGCAGCAGATGGTGCAGACAGTGACAGCAGTGGAGACTCCTCGTCGGAGGGTGCAGGAAACTCCAAACTCTGCTCAGCTACATGCAGACGCTGAGCCTCGGGGGCCATCCAGGAAGAGGGCAATCCTGGAGCTGCATGAACAAGTGCAGGAGGCTCTGACTGGTTTTGCGACCATGGTGACAGCGAGTGTGCAGAGAATGAAGAAGTCCATCTCCAGCATGAGCAATACCGTGGCGCACTCACTGGCAACTATAGCTTTCTCCATGGATAGGATGGCCACCTGCATGGAAGAGACACAGCACCAATCACATGAGAACATGGTTTTGCTTCAAAATAGATGCTCACCTATAGAGGACGAATGGGCATCTATGGAGGAGGGATGGGCATCTATGGGGGAGAGAAACCAAAGGCTCATAGATGTCCTTTGTAGGAGGGATGTCAGTATAGAGGTACTGAAGGTGGGTAGTGGTGTTCCACAAGGATCAATGCTAGGACCACTGTTGTTCACAATTTACATTAACGATTTAGACTTTGGAATCAAAAACACAATTTCTAAATTTACGGATGACACCAAATTGGGGGAATAGTCAGTACTGAGGAGGACTGCAACAAATTATTGGAGGACATTAATAAACTTGCAGACATATAATTGGCAAATGAAGTTCAACACAGATAAATGTGAGGTATTTCATTTTGGTAGGAAGAATAGGGAGGTCACTTATCACTTAGAGGGTGCGAGTCTAGGTGGGGTAGAGGAACAAAGGGATCTCGGAGTACAAATACACAAATCACTAAAAGTTGCGACACAGGTTAGCAAGGCCATAAAAAAAGCAAACCAAGCACTAGGGTTTATTTCTAGAGGGATAGAATCGTAAAGTAGGGAAGTTATGCTAAACCTGTATCAAACCTTGGTTAGACCACACTTAAGAGTACTGGATACAGTTCTGGTCGCCATATTATAAAAAGGATATAGAGGCACTGGAGAGGGTGCAGAAAAGATTTACAAGGTTGATACCAGAATGCGAGGATTTAACTATCAGGAAAGGATGAACAGGCTGGGTCTCTTTCCTCTCGAAAAAAGGCTGAGGGGTGACCTAATAGAGGTCTTTAAAATTATGAAAGGTTTTGATGGAGTGGATACAGAGAGAATGTCTCCACTTGTGGGGAAGAGCATAACCAGAGGCCATCAATATAAGATAGCCACCAAGAAATCCAATAGGGAATTCAGAAGAAACTTCTTTACCCAAAGAGTGGTGAGAATGTGGAACTCGCTACCACATGGAGTGGTTGAAGTGAATAGTATCGATGCATTTAAGGGAGAAGGGAATAGAGAGTTACGCTGCTAGATTTACATGAGGAAAGATGAGGAGGCTCAAGTGGAGCATAAACGCCGTCATGGACTGGTTGGGCCGAATGGCCTGTTTCTGTGCCGTATATCCAATGTAATCCTATGTAATGACCTGGTGCTTTAGCCTGAGCCTTCTTTGGCACTGCTGCTCCGTCATGTTGAGGAAGCTGATCCTCTGCCTGTATTCCCTGTGTTGGGGGTATGGCCTCCATTGCAGTGTAGCCCTGCGCTAATGCCCCATGCAGCATCAGGTGGTTGAGGAGAAGGTTGCCGCTCTTGTTGTTGCTGCTGCTGGTGTGGCTGGTTCTGCTATGGGTGATCATCATCAGATTCTGAGGACCAAGGTGAGAGAGCATAAATCGTGTCCATTCTGATGTTTCAGATGGCAGGTGAAGTTGAGATGACAGAACCAATTTATCAAGGGTGAGATATGATGTTGCAAGGAGATGACAATGAATGAGAGCTTACTGCAAACACTTCCCAACTGCATAAAGCTGAAAAATCTCTTCAAAATACTGAAGGCTGAAGCTTCTGAGATTGGAAAGTGACCAGCTGTAAAATGAGAGCTTTTAATCCACTTTTGCAGCTATCACCTATTGAAAGAAATGGAGAGTTGTTCAGAACCCGATATATTTACGTGGTGTGATCCCCGAACGACGGGAACCTCGTGGAAAACTTGGCAAAATGCTTTGTAACTGCTAAAATGGTGATTAAATTGCTTTAAACACCCTCTTAACAAGCACAATTGCATGACCCGCCGCTTAGTGCCATGTCTGCAAAGTGCAGGCAGAACCGGCACTAGGGAATTTCACAAGGAGGTGGGCTTAGAGCGGGATACCGTCCCGCAGTCAATCTTTTGGATTTTGACAGCGGACTCACCTCCGGACCCGCCCTTTGTGTGCTGACAAAATTCAGCCCTAAGATACAGAGTCAGCATGATTCAGAGAATGCCAGTGTAGTGGCAATTATTTTTAAGTATTAAACTCTATACTGTTGGTTGGTCTTAGAAAATTCCAGTGTCTGTGAATGGGCTGTGCTTTAAAATTTCCAGCTCATACACTGATAATGAAACATAAATTCTGATTCTAAAGTTATTCAATTGTCAGAAATATCTAAATATAAAATAAAAGGTAAATTAAGAAATGTCAACACTTCTGCTCACTTTTCCTCTCCTTCCAATGCTCTGTAGTCATGTGTGACTGACTGTGACATTAGTTAACCACACACCTGACTTCACCTAATCACTCTATGGCAATTTATTTACTTTGAACAAACTGTGGTCTGAATTAAATTTCCCCAGTATGTGCCGACATGGGCACTGAAGCCCTATGACATGGTCCATTGATGCAACGTGAATCATTGTTTCAAGGTGCTGGATGGAAAGATGCATCAGTGCACTGAGACCTACTGATTATAACTCCAACATGCTTTGTTAGAGTGGGAGAATGGGTTAATGCCCATGGTATTTCACCATGTCAGGAATCAGTGTTCACATAGCAACAACTGGATACAACATATTTTTCTGGGGAGGGGGGAAAGTGCAGAATGAAAGCCAACTTGTGACTATTTTTAAGCATCAATATGGACAGTCCAAATGCAGTAGAGGCAATGGATTGGTAAAAAGGTCACCTGCCCAAACAATCATTTAAGGAATGTTTTGGTACAAGTGGAACTAATGAGGCATGAGGAAATAATTTTACAAAAATGTCTGTGCGAGGGAAAATAAATAGACAAATAATTTTCAAAAACCTAGTTAATGGCCTAGTTTAATGGTGAGATGTGTGGGATTTGCTGAACATTAGCACATTAATCATTTTACTGTTTTTTAATATATTGTCATTGTGGAATATTAATGACATGTTTTTATAAATTATGTGCAGCGTATCGCATACACAGAGGGATATTTATGCATTTAGAATACAGATATATGTGGGACGCTTGGTTTGCATAACTAACTGAATTGAGCACAGAGGTCTACGAAGTCAGGTTAATGATTTATTGATGCAAACTGCTTTCTCAAGTTACTGTTTAAATGGACTACAAAGAGTCACCCTAAAGCAACTTATTAGATTGATGTTCCGTTTTATATTCAGACAACAACTAACAGAGCTAAATGATACAATTGCCTATTTGCAAATATAAATTACATTTTATTAAGCAGCAAATTGCATCAGATTTTGCAAGAAAAACATATTTGATGATAAAGGGACCACTGGAGGCCACCTCTGAAAAAATAAGTTTTAAACATTGTTTTTTTCCCCTGAATGTGGAGTCAGGAGCAGCACGCCTGCTCCTCCTGGTTCCTACTGCAGTGCCAAGCATCATGTCTCGCCCCTGCTCAGCCCCCTCCCATTCCCTTCTCACCCCTCTCCTTAACCCCAATCGGTCCCATCCTACCTGATCACTTCCACCTCTCTCGATCACCCCCTTCCTCTCCTAATTGCTTCCCCCCACCTCTATTGATTGCTTCCCCCTATTCCCGCTCACTTCACCCCACCTCTCCCAGGAGCTACCCGAGGGGCACTGCCTGCGACACAGCGGCCCAGAGTTGAAATCCTCTTTGCCGATGGTGCCTGCAGCTCGCCGGTCTCATGTAAATGAGGCCTGAGGCCCAATATCAGATGGGCCCCAGCCTACCCGTTCTGCCGCAGGCATCATGTCTTAGTTTCTGTTGAGTCTGAGTGTCCCAGATATGCTTATTCTAAATCACTGGACACAGACAACAAGAATAACTTAAACAGGTCTTTACTAATCGAAGGTCAGGGCTGAACTGCTTAGCAAATTACTACACAGAGTTTATATACCGGTGTGGTCACCACCGGTACTACAATATACAGTAGCCAAGAGAAAGTAGTCCATCTCTTAAGGTAGTCTCTTAAGGTGGTACAGGTTACATACACCACAATTCCTCCCTTTTTAGCTTAACAGTGTACATCCCAATTTAAACATAACATGGATAACATATATACAACTTCATGCAAAACTGTTCAAAGATTCAGTCTCTGAGGAGGCCTCCTGATCAGAGTTGGATAACGCCTTTCAGGGGTCTCTGATTCTCGTTGCTGGGGTGACTCATCTAGTTGATCTCTTATGGATTGGACATCATCAGATACATTGGCGTCTGAGGTAGATGCTTCAGGTTCACTAACTTCTTCCACTGGTGTCTCTGTCGTAGTCATGGGTTCGACCCTTGTTCTCGATTCTACAAGTTGGTCAGCATGACGTCGTATTGCGTTTTCACCAATATCTACCGTGTACATCAGGGGTCCTTGTCTGGCACGAATTGTTCCAGATTGCCATTTCTCATTCTTATAGTCCCGGGCTAACACTGGTTGTCCTATTTCGAAACTCCGAGTGGTCTTGTTATTTATATGCTGGAACTGTTTGTTTTCGACTTCCCTCCGCACATTTGGTTTTAACAAGTCCAACGTGGACCGCAACCTCCTGTTATAGAACATCATGGCAGGGCTTTGATTTGTCACTGCATGAGTGGCGTTTCGATATGCCATTAGGAAATTGTCCACCTTGTGTTGTAGTGGAATCTGGTCTTCGCTCATGGCCTTTATCGCCTTTTTGAACGTTTGTACAAATCTCTCGGCCAACCCATTTGTAGCCAGATGATATGGGGCAGAGGTATAATGTTTCACCCCATTCTTCTTCATGAATTTCTGGAATTCTTCTGACACGAACTGCGGTCCGTTGTCTGAACATTTTTGTTCTGGCATTTCATTTCTTGCGAATATCGTTCTTAGAACTGCGATCGTCTTTTCCGAGGTAGTGGTCGCCATCTTAATCACTTCTGGCCATTTAGAATGTGCGTCTACCGCAATTAAAAACATGGAGTCCATGAATGGACCTGCGAAGTCAATATTTACACGTTGCCATGGGGTTGAAGGCCATTCCCATGGATGCAGCGGTGCAATTGGAGGTGCATTTTGAACTTTTTGGCACCCTGAGCAGCTTTTAGTCAGATCCTCTATTTGTTGGTCGATACCTGGCCACCACACATAAGCCCTAGCAAGGCTTTTCATCTTGACTCCCCCCAGATGACCTTCATGCAGTTCCTTTAGAACTCTCTCCCTTAATTTAGGAGGAATAATCACCCTTGTTCCATACATCAATGTTCCTTGACAGACGGACAGCTGTTCTCGTCTGGCTGAGAATGCCGGTAACAGTGGTTCACCATGAGCTGGCCATCCCTTCACTGTCAATTCGTAGACCCGAGACAGTGTCGGGTCATTCCTGGTTTCTCTCTCAATACTTGCATTGGTGACTGGTAAACATTCGATGATGGTCGAGTGAAATAACTCAACAGGGTCAACTGTCGGTGCCTCTTCCGCTGTAGGTAGTGGCAGGCGCGACAGCCCATCAGCATTACCATGTTGCTTTGTACCTTTGAATTCGATCTGATATTGATGTGCCCCTCGGAAAAGGGACCATCTCTGGAGCCTCTGCGCTGTCATCACCAAAACACCCTTCTTAGGGTTAAAAATGGAAACCAACGGCTGGTGGTCTGTCAGCAGCGTAAACTTTTGCCCTTGCAGGTAACGATTAAAATTTTTTACTCCCCACACAAGGCTGAGAGCCTCCCTATCTATCTGAGCATAGTTGCGCTCAGCGGAGGTCAATGATCTGGATGCGAATGCGACTGGTCTTTCCAAGCCATTTGGCAACTTATGTGAGAGCACTGCCCCAATACCATATGGAGAAGCATCACAAGCTAAATGAATAGGCAGCGTTGGGTTAAAGTGAGCCAACACTTCCTTAGAGGTGATCAATGCCTTGCTTTTGTGAAAGGCCCGCTTACAGTCCTCGCTCCACTTCCATGGCACTCCCTTCTGCAAAAGAGCGTTCAGCGGGTGTAGCACCGTGGATAAATTTGGCAGAAACTTATGGTAATAGTTAATCAACCCTAGGAACGACCTCAACTGGGATACATTATCCGGAGCGGGAGCCTTCACAACAGCTTCGATCTTGTCAGGTGACTTGTGAAGCCCCTCCTGGTCAATGACGTGACCACAGTACGAGATTTGCTTCTGAAAGAACTCACATTTCTGGCGATTAACTCGAAGTCCATATTCTTTCAATCTGGTGAGCACCTGTTCCAAATTTGCAAGGTGTTCCTCATCATCATCTCCTGTAATCAGAATGTCGTCCAGGTAGCATTGTGTGCCTGGAATTCCCTGTAATACCTGCTCCATGGCCCTTTGCCAAATCGCTGGAGCCGATGCCACTCCAAAAACCAGTCTATTATACCGATATAAGCCCTTATGCGTGTTGATCGTGAGATACTGGCGTAACGCTTCATCAGCTTCCATCTGTAAGTACGCCTGCGCCAGGTCTATCTTGGTGAAGTGTTTCCCGCCAGACAACGAAGCGAAGATATCCTCAATCCGTGGAAGTGGATATTGCACCGTGTGAAGCACCGGATTAACAGTGATCTTGAAATTGCCACAGATGTGAACCTTCCCCGGTTCCCCCGGCTTGTTACTCGATGAACGCTTCATGACGGGAACAATGGGCGTGGCCCATTCACTCCAGTCCACCTTTGACAGTACTCCGGAACGTTCTAGTCCTTCCAGCTCAGCTTCCACAGCAGGTCGTATCGCATAAGGTACCGGTCTAGCTTTGAAAAATTTCGGGGTTGCATGTTCTTCAACCTTGATGTTTGCCGTAATTCCTTTCAGTGTTCCCAGTCCCTGCTGGAACACCTCTTTAGCATCGTCCAATATTCTGGACAATCGTTTAGGTTTGACATCGTCCTTTTTACCGGAATCTACAGTTAGTGCTTTTAAGGAATGCCAGTCCATATTTATTCTCCTGATCCATTCCCGTCCCAGTAGTGGTGGACCTCCCTCAGGTAACACATATAAGTCCATTCCTCGGCTTTCTTTACCCTTGTGGACCACCTTTACCTTTATCTTTCCAATGGGGTATACTCTTTGCCCCGTGTATGTTTTCAATACAATCTCCGTATCCCTTAGGGGAATGTGTGGAAATAACCTTTTGTAATCTTGCTTATTCATGACTGTCAATGCCGATCCAGTGTCCAATTCCATCTTCACTTGGACGCCTGCTATCTGAAGTGTGACCCTAATAGTTTGGTGGTCTGCTGTGTTACCCACATTATGTATTCTTAGACAACCCAGTTCCTTACTGCTGGAGTCTGAATCCGTCTTCTGTTCATCCGAACTGTTCTCTGTCACCTTGTGTACCTTTTTGCACCTTTCCTGCGGTGACTTTTGTTGCTGGTCTTCTTTCCTGACTGGCATACTTTAGCTATGTGACCTAGCCTGCCACATTTTCTGCATTCCTGATTTTTGAACCAGCACTGGTTCTGATTGTGCGTTGTCCTTCCGCAACGACAACACTCCACTGCACCCAATGCCATTCGATTGGTGCTGAGTTCCGATGACCTTAGCTGCATTTCCGCGGTGCCTCTCGCTGCGGCCTCGTGCGATGCTGCAATGGTGACAGCTTTATCAAGCGTAAGGTCCTTTTCCTCTAGCAGTCGCTTTTGAGTTCCTTCTTTTAGTAATCTACACACGAATTTATCTCTCAGAGCGTCTGCTAGTCCTGTACCAAACTGACAGTACTTTGATAGCTTGCGCAGTTCAATTAAGAATTCAGCGTTGCTTTCCTCTTTCAGCTGCGTTCTTCTGTAAAATTTAAATTGTTCCGCTATCAGCAGCGGCGTGGGGTTTAAATGTTCTTGCAGGATAGTAACAATATTCGCGAAAGTCTGATTCGCCGGTTTATCTGGTGTTACAAGGTGCCTCAATAACCCGTACGTCTTCGCACCCATTGAGTTTAATAAGGTTATTGCTTTATCATCTGGTACCTCATTTGCTGTACAATAAACTCCAATGCATTCTACATACATGGCCCAATCTTCAACATCGCTATCAAAAGCAGTGATGTTACCGTGTTTAGGCACCCTTGAGAGTTTCTTTAAATATTTTATTTTCCCAAAATGGCGGCTTCCCGCGCTTGTCTTCTTCCCCCGCCTACTAAAATGGCGGCTTCCCGCGCTTGGCGGCTTTTCCCGCGCTTGTCTTCTTCCCCCGCCGACGACAATGGTGGCTTCCCGCGCTGGTCTGCTTCCCCCGCTGGCTACAATGGTGATTACCGCGCTGTTGCCGTTCTCGCCTCCCAGCGGTTCTTAATTTCCCCGACTCTGCTTTTGTTCCCCCACGGTTCTCGTGGCATTAACGCTGCCCTTGTCGCTGCGCCTCTCAGCCCCGATTGCAGCCCGGCCCTTTACACCGGCTGCGGTCGAGTTCTCCGCGGTTCTCGTGGCATTAACGCTGCCCTTGTCGCTGCGCCTCTCGGCCCCGATTGCAGCCCGGCCCTTTACACTGGCTGCGGTCGAGTTCTCCGCCCTTTTTCCTCCGGTTTCCCTCCCCTTCTCCACTGACAACGCGGCCGACTTTCTGCCCGTGTCGCTAGATCGGCTTACCCACCACCGTGGTAGAAGGATGATCGCTGCCTGTCGCTGATGGAGGACTTCGTGGTCAGTAATTTCAACCCGGGTTCTCGATGCCTCCTGTGCGATGCGGTGCTCAGCAGGCTGATGAGGGCGGATGCCTCTTCTCGACGCCCGTTCTGAGGACGAAGCTGCCTTGGATGCAAAACTGCCGCAGGGTAAGATCGGACTCGTCGCCACTGTTGAGTCTGAGTGTCCCAGATATGCTCATTCTAAATCACTGGACACAGACAACAAGAATAACTTAAACAGGTCTTTACTAATCGAAGGTCAGGGCTGAACTGCTTAGCAAATTACTACACAGAGTTTATATACCGGTGTGGTCACCACCGGTACTACAATATACAGTAGCCAAGAGAAAGTAGTCCATCTCTTAAGGTAGTCTCTTAAGGTGGTACAGGTTACATACACCACAGTTTCCATCAGAGACCGATGCATCGGACAGTGCGCCTTTTCATTGTAAGGATCAGGCACATTTGTAATTTAAGAATGTGTAGTTCAGCTTTTATCCGAGCAATGCACACATATTATGGGTGCACATCACACCCAATTGTTCCCCTAAAATAGGTGGTGTATGCTTCAAAATTATTTTTTGTCAATGAAAAATGGTAAAATAAGATGGGGGAAAATTGAAAGTTGTAAGAAAAAAGGCCATTATTAATTGAGGTTAGTGTCAAAATGCCTTAACTTCCATGCTGAGCATCAGCTGCCTCGTGTACAATACCATATATTCTCCTCTAGCCTCAAATGGCAGAGTAACCAGGCCACCTGCATTTTGACATCCTGACTGTGTCAAGACCAAGATGAAATATGTTTTTATTAATGCTGTGAAATTAAGTGGTGATTGAAATCGTTAAGATTGGTTTATCTGCCAGTAAGGTTTCTTACAATGTAGGTGATAATATGCAGTAAAGCTATCGCTTCCTGGATGTCTGAAGTTTACAGTATGAATTAGAAACATTGATTAATTAAAAAGTGAGTACCTTTTAATATGAAGGGGAAATATCGTTGAGGGCTGAGCAACTTAATTTCCCTTTAGGACTATTATAACCAGCGGAGACAGGGTCTTATCAACCCATTGCTCTGGAGTGCTTTTGACCCCAGCTTTTAGAAGTTAAAGGACAGAATACTAATAGCACTTAACCACAAAGTGCTTTTTAAAAAAAAACTAAACTAACATCGTTGTTACAAATTCAACTTTGTTTTAAGGCATAATTCATATTTTCTTGCATGTCACGCTCTTAATTACAAAGATATGATCAGTGATTCAATGTAATTGTTTTCTATATGCATTATATTGAACAAAGGGCACAGAGTTCTGTTCAAAGCCCTGTCAAACCTCCAAGTCAGTCATAATGCCCCTCTTCCTGTGGCTTCTAGCCTTTCACTGCAGTACTCTGCAATACTTTGATTTTTTTCCTCAGGAGCATACTGGGACCTGACCAGAGACCAAGGAAATTTTCCAACATTTCCTTTAATCTTAAGCGAGAAAACAATTTGCACCAGTTGACCAGACAACACCTCTTTCAGCAGCTATGAAAAATAAACGATGAATCTATGTAACAATAATACACCTATGGAAGGACCTGTGTACAACTGGGAGGTCTGCATTCCAGTGCGTACAGTCTGTTAGAGAAAGAAGGCATAAGATTGGGAACCCTTTATATTGGTAATATTCCATCCCATACTATGCTTCTCCTTGAATTACTTGTCTCTTTTTGGCTATGGTAATGTTGGGATGATATAATTCACCATATTGATGCAGCATCTTCTCTTCTTAGGCAATCCCTCGGAACCGAGGATGACTTGCTTCCACACTAAAAATTAGTTCTCAGGTGACTGATGAGTCCAGTGCGGGACCTACAGTCTCTGTCACAGGTGGGGTAGATGGTGGTTGAAGGGACGGGTGGGTGGGGTGCTTGGGTTGACGTGCGCTCCTTCTGCTGTTTGCGCTTGGCTTCTGCTTGCTCCCGGTGAAGAGACTCGAGGTGTTCGGCACCTTCCCGGATGCTTCTCCTCCACTTTGTGCGGTCTTGGGCAAGGGATTCCCAGGTGTCGGTGGGGATGTTGCACTTTTTCAAGGAGGCTTTGAGGGTGTCCTTGAAGCATTTCCTCTGCCTACCTGGGGCTCTCTGGCTGTGTTGGAGCTCCGAGTAGAGCACTTGTTTTGGGAGTCTCGTATCGGGCATGCGGATGATGTGACCCGTCCATCGGAGCTGATCAAGCATGGTCAAAGCTTCGATGCTAGGGATGTTGGCCTGAGTGAGAACACTAATGTTGGTGCACCTATCCTGCCAATGGATTTGCAGGATTTTGCGGAGGCAGCGTTGGTGGTACCTCTCCAGTGCTTTGAGGTGCCTGCTGTACATGGTCCATGTCTCTGAAGCATACAGGAGGGCGGATATCACTACTGTTCTGTAGACCATGAGCTTGGTGCCAGGTTTGAGGTCCTGGTCTTCAAACACTTTCTTCCTCAGGCGACCGAAGGCTGCACTGGCACACTGAAGGCAGTGTTGGACTTCGTCATCGACGTCTGCCCCTGTTGACAGTAGGCTCCCGAGGTATGGAAAGTGGTTCACGTTGTCCAAGGCCTCATCATGGATTTTGATAATCGGGGAGCAGTACTGTGTCGCGGGGGCAGGTTGGTAGAGGATCTTTGTCTTACAGATGTTTAGTGTAAGGCCCATGCTCTCGTACGCTTCGGTGAAGGTGTTGATGATGGTTTGAAGTTCGACCTCAGAGTGTGCGCAGACACAAGCATCGTCTGCATACTGTAATTCGATGTATGGTGCAGCATAAACCATTGCACAACCATAATATGAGGCTAAAGACACAATAGCACATCCCTTAACAGCACAAATGGTCTGTGGCATTTAACACTATACCAAGGGGGAAACTGAGCCCTTGTGTGTCTCTTGTGTACTGCGTATGGCATAAAAGTAATAATGAAAGTTTGTGAGCCCGGTTTAAAATTCAGCTGATTTGCTTATAGTTCAAATGATAAAACCTGCAAATCCTTGAACTCAGCCAGTGCCTCCCATATCACAAACACATACTGAATGTTAGATGACAATAGCATCTCAGGATAGCATTTTAAATTGTTCCTCATGAATTTCCTTTTGTTCTAGATTATGCCATCAGTCTTACCTGGCTTTCTTTCTGCACTGATTGACATCTCATAATGACCTTTACTATCCCCCAAATCTCATGATACCATGTTGGAATCTGTAAAATCTTTGTCCGCTTTCGTCTTTGTAGACTCAGGAAGGATTTTCAAATAGTGGGGTTTTCTTTTTAAACAAAGTGCTGCAGGAACAAATAGTGGCAGCATTTCACTTTTATACCCTTGACTCCCTTCCACTCCTCCCCCTCACTCTCTGCCTCCCCCTCCCCACTCATTCACCAGAGTGCTGATTCACCTGGCAACTAAAGATACCATATTTTCTCTGTTTTTACCAATGTATTTAGAAAATAATTATCTAAAAAATTAAAAATAAAGTATTCCTGATTGGTATGACGGAGTAACATACTGAACTGCCGTCAATGGAGCACTCAAACACCATTCCACATTTAAGTTCATTGATCTTGACCAAGGTGCAGTAGGGCCACAAATGGCTTTATTGATTCCTGGGATGGGAAGAGGAAAATGGAGTTAGAATTCCCGCTTTAGATGACTATCCAGTGACCCCTGCTCGAAGGTATGTGAACGCATGCGTGGACGTCAGGTGAGGACTCGATTGTTTTTGATTCTGATGACCTTGGTTCTGATGCCCCACCCCACAGTCAAAAGGCTGCCAACATTCACACCAAAATTCCACTTGGGTAAGCTATCTGCACTCTGACATAAATGACAGAACTGTGCCCCAGCTTGAGTCAGGACTTCCATAAGAGGAAAGGAGACAATGGAAGAAAACTGGCGGGGGGTGGGGGGGGGGGGGGGCGGAGGGGATGGTCATCAAGTTGTATTTTGCATGGTTAACAAACATTTGCACATCACAATTTTTAATCTTAACAAAAGTTATGTCTTGAAATCTTAATTAATGCATGTATTGCCTTGTACATCATTCAACATTTTATAAATCAATAGTTTGTTAGCCTTTTAGTCTATTTTTCCCACAAAAATCCACTGTTGCTACAGATACTTTTCATACAATCACCTCTGAAATGTCAAATAATATTTGCAGTGGAATCATTGAGGTGTGTTAGAAGGTAGCAACACATGGAGAGGTTAGGATAGTCATAAATTGCAAGAGTACAGTTCAGATGATTTATGAATATTCTTTGATGCCAAGATGTGATTGAAACCTAAAGCATACATCTACACACCTATTGTTATATAAAATACAAGATCAGATGAAATCGCCGGAGGTATCTTTGTGGAAGATATTTGGGTGTGCAGAGAGATGACTGAAGCTTTTGTGGTTGAAATCAGAGATTGTGTGATCCCGCAAGATTGTTAATGATTTATATTGGGTTATTGCATACATTTCTAGATAATAACAAATTTGAAGGATGAGGTGACATCACAGAGCAAACCTTCAGTAATTTATCAACATATCTCAACCAGACATATCTTTTTGTCACTTAACAACGTTGGTTGCTACAAAGTAATAATAGTAATTAAGGTAGTCAAGTGCAATATACAAATAATTGGGTATATTTGTAAGATTGCAAAATTTCTACATCTCTCAGGGGGTTATTATTAATGAAAAGGGACCCTGCAATGGACATTTTAAATTAAAGGGTACCCAAAATGGCTTCCGAGCCTCGTGACAGAAAGCCTGTGGGATTCAAATGTGGATTCTGCAGAGCAGACAGCTTGGGCGTAATCGAAACTCATAAGCTGCAGGTTTTCTGTGAAGAGAGCTCTACCACACAGAACTTTGAATAATGTATCAGACGAATTGGAGTCAGATTTAAGTTTCAGTGAGGCCCATAGTTTAATACCATCAAACAGTCTGCATACATAATCGAAAACAGATTAAACACAGCCACCGAGGCCGGACAAGCCCATCAAGAAGTCACAGGACAATAAAGGTCGATTATCGGGCCGGTAACCGGCCATCTAAAAACAGTTAACATGGATTGCTACCCTTATTGAAAACTAGCCCGCCAGAATTAAGACAATAGAGCCAACCAGATCTGGCGCGTGGATAAGGGGTTTTCGGAAAAGTATAACTGAAGGCCCCCGGTAGCAGTCATTGCTCTGGCCCGCGCTCTCGCTCCTGCTTTTGCCCGGCTCTCGTGGCTCCGGCCTCTTTGGCTGCCGCTCATACTCGTGCCCCGGCCTCGTGGAGTGTTCGCTCTCCGGAGTAGATCTTCAGTAGCTAAGGACACCATACCAACTGCTGAAGAGAGACGAGACGAAGTTGAGCAGGTAGCCCAGGGCTTGTAGTGTAGTCAGACGAGACGAGACGAAGATGATGATAATACCTCGATAAGGGCAGAGCAGAGAGAACCTTTTCGGTAATTTTAAAACCCCCAAGCACCTAGTTATAAGCTGACGCCCGAGGGGAGGGAGGAAGTCCCTGAGGAAGACGATAGCAAGCATCTTGTTGAAAGAAAGTGGGGACGACAGCAAGCATCTTGAATAAAACATTGACGCAGGTCTCCACACCAGAACGAATACACAGGCATTTGGTGCATGGCCAGTAAGGCCTAAACAGTAACAACTGCTGACTGTCCGATAAATAGAACGTTACCGCCGACGACCGCCCGAGGGAGAAGAAGAGGAGAACCCATCGAGACGACGACGGTAGCTGAGAAGAGGAGGGTGCGTCATGGCAGCAGCTCCAGTACCGCGCCTCTGAAGACCACGTGGCGACGGGGTACCTCAGAGGACAGAGGGCAAAACCTCAAAACCCGTTTTCTTTTCCAACAGTTAACTTTGAACTCGGACTGGTGAGCATAAATTCTGGCCCCTCATAGCTTAATCTAGTTAGGTATCGGGGTGGGATAAGGATAAGGGGATTGTTAAGATTGTTGTTTTCCCTCGATGTGCCATGTGTTCTGTTGTGTATGTACCTTTAAGGGAATAACTGGTCTCAGACTGCAGTACCGGCAGTGACCACCCCTGTATAAAAAGTGCTAGCAAGCCTCTGTAGGTTCAGTTTCCCGATTGACTCCATTCAGGAAGGACTTGTTTAAATCAACTCCTGCTGTCCGTGTCTCAATTATACATGGACATAATATTGGCGACGAGCAGATACGAACTTACCTACAGTCTGCACCACCTCCTGGGATCCATTCCTGAAGCGAAGTGAGCAGAGGTCGAGGCCAGAAGGAAGAAAGAAGCAGTAGAAACGGGCGTCGACCGTGGGCATCCGCCCCTGAGTCAGCGGAGTTGAAGATTGCTGGAGAAGCTGTCGAGAGCGGGGCCTGGTTCCTGTCGACGGTGCTTCAGCTAATCGGGCTGGTGGCAGGTATACACTGATCCTTCCTGGGCTGCGGCGGTCGAGAACTCGAGCGGGTGGCTTGCAACGGGGCCGTGCAGCGTTGTTGGGAAGAGGAGAGAGAGGGTGGAGCACACAGGGCGCGGCCGGTGCGACGAAGCCGGGCAGCGTACGGACCCGTGAAGAGGGAGGCAAGAGTCCCACAGGGTTGTTCCACAACGGGAAAAATAATAAAAAAAGAAATATTAAATGCGCAGGAAACCGCGAGGAGCTGCAGGTTGCAACGGAAACCGCAGAAAGCAGCGCTAGCAACAGCGGGGAGGAAGGCAAAGCGCGGGAGGCGCCATTTTAGATTTTCAAGATGCCAAAGACTGGCTGTATCACTGCCTTTGATAATACAATAGAGGACTGGACCACCTATGTGGAAAGAGTCGAGGTATATTGCGAGGCAAACAAAATAGCCGATGAGAAAAAGGCATCGGTATTGCTAAACTTAATGGGCGCTAGAACGTACGGCCTATTGAGGGACCTGATTACTCCAGCCAAACCAAAGGCGAAGAGTTTTAACGAAATTGTTGCTGTCCTACAGGAACACCTAAACCCTGCACCGCTGCCGATAGCAGAAAGATTTAAATTCCACAGGAGAACTCAGCATAAAGATGAGAGCAATGCTGAGTACCTTACGGAACTACGCAAGCTATCAAAGCACTGCCAGTTTGGAGCAGGACTGGCAGATACCCTACGGGACAAATTTGTCTGTGGACTCCTGAGTGAAGGAACACAGAAGAAGTTACTCTCAGAGAAAGAGCTGACGCTAGATAAGGCTTTCAGCGTGGCAGTATCGTACGAAGCAGCAGCCAGGGGAGCTGCGGAAATACAACAAAAGCCACAGGAATACGGCACCCACGAAATGACACGGGGATTTGCAAAATGTTATCGCTGCGGCAGAACTAACCATGACCAGAAGGACTGCTGGTCCAAGGATAAAATATGCAGGCAATGCGGAAAGATGGGACAAATTGCATGAGTTTGCAGGTCTGGGAAGAAGACCAGCGACAACAAAAAGGCTACTAAGGAACCGTACAAGAAAGTACAAAAGATGACGGACAGTAGTTCCGAAGACCAGATGAGCGATAGTGAATCCGGGAACAAGAGACTAAGCTGTTTCAAACTTCATAATGTAATCGCAAAAGAGGATCACCGAACCATTTGGGTCACCCTCACGACAGCAGGGTCCCAAGTTAAAATGGAATTGGATACAGGATCAGTGCTAACCGTCATGAATCGACGAGACTACGAGCGGCTATTCTCACACATACCCTTGAGAGAGACATCCATCGTCTTGACGATGTATACGGGGCAAAAAGTATACCCCAGAGGAAAAATAAGGGTGCCTGTCGAATACAACGGCAAGAAAATACGGAAATTTTATCTCTACATACTGCAAAATGGTGGACCACCGTTATTGGGACGTGAATGGATCAGGAAGATAAGCTTAGATTGGCACTCCATTCATGCAATGATGGTGGATGGTAAAAAAGATGAAGATGTCACTCCTGGACGATTGTCAACAATCTTAGCTAACGCCAAAGAGGTATTTCAACAAGAACTGGGCACGCTTAAAGGCGCAACCGCCTCGATAAAAATAGAAGAGAATGCAATTCCCAAGTTTTTCAATGCAAGACCGGTACCATATGCAATTCGCCCAGCCGTCGAGGCAGAGCTGGAGAATCTGGAGAAGGCAGGCGTGTTGTCTAAGGTCGACTGGAGCGAGTGGGCGACACCCATCGTTCCTGTCATGAAGAAAACGTTAAGCAATAAGTCTGAGGAGCCAAGGAAGGTTCGCATCTGTGGGGACTTCAAGGTGATGGTGAACCCAGTCCTTCACACAGTACAATATCCTCTTCCAAGGATAGAAGACACCTTCGCCTCACTATCTGGAGGGAAGCGTTTTACAAAAATTGACCTAGCACAAGCATATTTGCAGATGGAGTTTGAAGAATCCTCTAGGAAGTATCTCACGATAAACACTCACAAAGGTCTTTACCAGTAACATCGATTGGTATTCGGAGTAGCATCGGCTCCGCGATATGGCAAAGAGCGATGGAACAAGTCCTGCAAGGGATTCCGGGGACTCAGTGTTACTTGGACGACATCCTTGTGACAGGTGAAGATGACAGTGAACACCTTAACAACCTAGAACAGGTGCTCACTAGACTACGGGAACATGGGCTACGAGCCAACCGCCCAAGTGCGAGTTTGTTAAGAAACAGATATTGTATTGTGGCCACGTGATTGATGAAGAGGGGTTACATAAGTCCCCTGACAAAATTGAAGCGGTTGTTAAGGCCCCAGCGCCTGAAAATGTGTCGCAACTGAGGTAATTCCTTGGATTGGTGAATTACTACCATAAGTTTTACCGAATTTGTCCACAATTCTGCACCCACTGAACGTCCTACTACGAACGGGAGTCGCATGGAAATGGAGCAATGACTGTAAGCGGGCCTTTCAGAAGAGTAAGGACTTAATCACTTCAAGAGAAGTATTGGCTCACTACAACCCAGCAGTGCCGATCAGATTGGCGTGTGATGCGTCTCCCTACGGCATTGGGGCGGTACTGTCACATAAATTCCTTGATGGTTTAGAGAGGCCGATAGCTTTTGCGTCACGCTCGTTAACTTCTGCCGAGCGTAACTACGCCCAGATTGACAGAGAGGCCCTCAGCCTAGTGTGGGGGGTGAAGAAGTTCAATCACTACCTGCACGGTCAAAAATTTACTCTACTAACTGATCATCAACCTCTTGTCTCCATTTTCAACCCTCAGAAGGGCGTACCGATAATGACAGCGCAACGGCTGCAGAGGTGGTCCCTTTTCCTAGGGGCACACCAATATGACATCGAGTACAAAGGAACTAAACAGCATGGGAATGCTGATGGATTGTCGCGCCTACCGTTGCCGACGGTGGAAGAAGACCTTGCAGTGGATCCAATGGAGATATTCCACTCGACCATAGTCGAATGTCTCCCTGTGACGAATGCAAACATAGAAAAGGAAACACGAAATGACCCGACACTATCCCGGGTCTATGATTTAACGGTGAAGGGATGGCCAGCACATGGCGAACCACTGCTGCCAGCATTCTCGCCAAGAAGAGAACAGCTGTCAGTGTGCAGAGGAACCTTGATGTGTGGATCCAGAGTAGTAATTCCACCCAAATTGCAGGATAGAGTGCTCAATGAGCTTCATGAGGGTCATCTGGGTGGGGTAAAAATGAAGAACTTAGCCAGAGCGTTTGTGTGGTGGCCGGGAATCGATAGAGAAATCGAAGAGATGACCAAGAGCTGTACAGGATGCCAGAAGGTCCAAAACGCCCCACCACAAGCTCCTCTACATCCATGGGAGTGGCCCTCATCTCCATGGCAAAGGGTGCACATTGATTTTGCTGGTCCCTTCATGGACTCGATGTTTTTAATTGCGGTGGATGCACATTCAAAGTGGCCAGAGGTAATAAAAATGTCCTCAACCACCACAGAAAAAACTATCACAGTTTTACAAACCATATTCACCAGGAATGGGCTGCCTGAACAGATTTGCTCTGACAATGGACCACAGTTTGTGTCTGAAGAGTTCTGGAGGTTCTTAAAGAACAATGGTGTTAAGCATTACACATCTGCCCCATATCATCCAGCCACTAATGGATTGGCCGAGAGGTTTGTCCAAACATTCAAGAAGGCTATCAAGGCAATGTGTAATGAAGATATACCCCTACAACACAAGGTGGACAACTTCTTGTTTGCCTGCCGGAATGCGACACATGCGGTTGCCAACCAAACTCCAGCCATGATGTTCTTCAATCGAAGACTACGATGCCGCTTGGATTTGGTTAAGCCAAACGTCCGAAGAGATGTGGAGAACAGGCAGTTTCAGAATATGAATGAAAGGCTGACCAGGAGTTTTAAGATAGGTCAACCAGTTTTGGCCCGGGACTACCGCACTGAGAAATGGCAGCCAGGAACGATTTGTACATGGCAAGGACCTCTCATGTATACCGTGGGCATTGGAGAGAGCATTGTAAGATGCCATGCTGACCAGATTCTAGAGTCACTGGAAAACGTCAACTCCACACCACGATCGGATACACCTGGCAATGAAATCGACGTATCAATTGCAGCTACCGCAGAATCGGTGATATTGGAAGCAGATGAACCAAACAATGACATGGATCCAGGCTCAACCTTGCCAGAAGAACCTGATACCCCAAAGAGGCGTTATCCAGACAGAATCAGGAAGCCTCCTCAAAGACTGAACTTATAATTGCTTAACCTCAACCAATGTATCTCGCAACCGTAATTGTGATTGTAATTAGTTATCATTTAGTTGTTAAATGAATGTTATGTACTGTTTATCTAAAAGGGGAGGAATTGTTGTGTATGTACCTTTAAGGGAATAACTGGTCTCAGACTGCAGTACCGGCAGTGACCACCCCTGTATAAAAGGCACTCGCAAGCCTCTGTAGGTTCAGTTTCCCGATTGACTCCATTCAGTAAAGACTTGTTTAAATCAACTCCTGCTGTCCGTGTCTCAATTATACACGGACATAATATGTTCCCCATTCCCTGGATAAGTGTATTTGCATATAATGTTGTAGTGGTAATTTCTTCTAAGACTGTATCAAATTTTCCTGTTCAATAAAATCTTGGTTTTGTTTGCATCCAAACCATTTGTCTACCTGAGTTTTCTATATCGCTGCCTGTATCTAAGTCCGGTGTCTAGAACCCAGGGGCGTGGGAGCGATTCAAACCGCTCACAACCAGTCAGGGGCATAACTGACTGGGCGCACGCACCACACCCGCCGCCCCCTACATATTTTAAAGCAAAACACAAAAAGAAACAGTGACATCACCAGCTCTGCGAACCTGTCATGCCATTTGCGCCAGCTAGTTGGGGCTTACATCCATAGTGATTTGCACCACTGACCACCACCCCCCCCCCCCCCGGAATCGGTGGGGTCACCTTATTTAAATATGCATTGCTGGAGCCAGGAGCACAATTCCCATGCAACACAGGAATGAATTATTGGGAGGGAGCAGTTTGTTAAAGAAAACTTACAGTGGCAACAGGTTCTTGAAGGTTTCTCCTCCAGCTTTTGTCAGAATACTCAACCACATTAAAGGATTCCTTTCTTTCTCAAGACTTCATAAACAATGCCTGCCACATGTTCTGGTGGCTTGCAAGGAAGGCATCAGGAAAATGATAGCAAAACCTCAGAACCTGTCACATTAAAAGCCCAGAAGCTTCCCCATTAAATTGAATGACACAGTTGCCCAATGTCACTGCGCTGTTGCATCTCCAACAGAGCAAGACGTCAAAGATGGCTGCCATATGCCACTCTGAAGCCCATCCTAGAAATGGTGATAGCTGTGTTGTCATGGTTTAATTTGTGAAGCCCTTGGCTGCTGTAATTGTGGCATGGTTTTCAATTGTAAATTGTAGATTAAATATATGCACATCCTTGATATGCAATGGAAAGGCTGCATTAGGTTGGTATGGATTAGCAGTAAGTGTGGGATAGATTGAAAACATTATTTTGTGACATGCAATATTGCACCACCTTCCTTGTATTCCTGGTTGAGTAGCGTTCCCTTGCCAGATTCTTCACAGTAGGTCACTTCCTGCTCTATCCATGCTCAGGTTCTGCAAATACTGTATACAGCAGTCAGCCTACCCACCACCTTCTATCAGGTGTAGTGTACTTGTTGTTGTGTCCGTGTATAATAAGACACAGACTGCAGGAGAATGGTACAACAGGTGTTTACTCAACGTGGCTCAAACTGAACTGATCTGTACAGATTACTACTCAGTGCTATATACAGGTGTGGTCACTGCCGGTACTGCAGTATACATGAGCTGTAAAAGATAGTTCCCCCCTTAAAAGGTATATACATTACACTTGTGCCCTGCTGTACCCTCTTTGCACTCACCTCATGTAGCACCACAGCCACTTCATCAGCCAAACATCAGGTGGGGCCTGTGCCACATCATTACTTGCCCACAGATTGCATTTCACACCTTGATGCTTGTTTGCTTTTGGCCTGGTACTTCTTTGCCTTCCTTCCAAGGATTGGCAAAAATTGAAAGGAAACAACTTTCAGTTATTCTAAAGCCTGGAAGATTTTTCTTTCCCACCAATGCAGCTACTTCCATGCCCGCACCACTGAAAGGCTGCCATGTCATGGCCCATAAAACAGCCCCCTCCATCATACACTCTCAGCATGTCATGCAGTATGCAATGGAAGTGCATCAAACATTTTTAAATTAGATGATCTTACATTATACTGCGAGGTCAGTCTTTCGCACTATAGGTGCAGCCAACATCTAATGCACAGCTTCCATGGCAACACTGCACCAAGGATCATAACAAGGTTCCATTATTAACATATTTTGTATTGCTGAGGGGTAGTTGATCCACAATCAAACAAATCCAAGTTAACATACAATTAAAAAGCTGTATATGGTTGCGCAAGGGTTTGGACTAGCAATAAGTACCTTGAAGTTATTGTCAGTGATGAAGGGTTAACATTCATATGATGTTCCTCAGTCCTCAATTTTAAATGGGTTAACTACTCTGCTAAAATAACAGAGAGGGATATTGTGCAAATGTGTTAAGCGCTTCACTATTGATATTGCTGACAGTAATTGCCAAGCTTTGGTGACTGTTAAAGCCAACCATTCCTGTACAGTTTACAGGGAGTCATTCATGCACCATGTACACTGGGGCCTGAGGGTTGGAGGAAGATGTAAAGAATATAATGGTTGGAGTCAGCATGAGATCTAAAGTGTAATGAAACACACAGCTTGAGCTGGGGTCAGTCAAACAATATTATAGTTTTTCCAACATCTGCAGTATTTTGCTATCGTTATAGTTTGATGTAACTGGGATCAGCTGTCCTTTCTAGTTGTACTACAAGAGCAGCAACAATGTTTGTTGAGGTTAGATTGTTATTTTGTGGTTTCATGAAATTAAAAACTTTGTTGTCTCTTTAAAATATTATATCTGTAATTAATAACATTTCCAACTTTACAAGTGATTGCAATAATCTCTGTGTGTTTTATGTCTTGTTTCAGCTGAGTTTTTTTAAAAAATGTGCCATGCTGTAAGGAATATAAGCCTAAATAAACTGAAGAGAACAGCTGACCCCAGATGGGCCACACTGCAATACATTTCTTTTGAACCTTTTATTTTCCATCTCATGATCTGTACCCATGACCTCAAACTTATTGGTGCACAAATAACACTTTGCCCTGCATCCCCCTCCCTTGCCAACCATTGCTTGACAAGATCAAGCTTACCACGGTAACAGGTCATACGCTCATCATAGCTTTTCTATCATTTCCTATCAGTCTTTCAATCATCCATCAATTTACCTTTCAATTATTTTCTTCCCCCACATTCTTTATCTGTGGGATCTTCTTCAGGTTTCTTAATACAGGGGAAAGCACAAATAACAACTGCTGCCATTTTGATTTGCATGTGAGTATAGAAATAGGAGGAATACGGGAATATTATGTTGTGGCAATAACTGATACCTGGCTCAAAAAAGGGCAGGATTGGTACTAAATAGTCCTGGATAAAAGGTGTTCAGAAAAGATAGGGAAGGAAAGAAAGGAGGTTGGGTGGCAGTATTGATTAAGGAGAATATTACAGTGCTGGAGAGAGAGGATGTCCTGGAGGGGTCAAGGACAGAATTTATTTGGTTAGAGTTAAGAAACAATAGACGTGCCATTACACTACTAGGTGTATTCTATAGGCCACCAACTAGTAGGAAGGATATAGAGGAGCAAATTTGCAGGAAAATTACAGAGAGGGGCAAGAACTATAGAGTAGTGATAATGGGGGACCTCAATTATCCTAATATAGACTGGGATAGAAATAGTGTAAAGGGCAGAGAGGGGGAAGAATTTCTGAAGTGTGTTCAGGAGAATTTTCTTGGTCAGTACTTTTCCAGCCCAAAGAGGAAGGAGGCATTGCTGGATCTGGTTCTGGGGAGTAAAGTGGGTCAAGTAGAGCAAATGTCAGCAGGAGAACATTTAGGGAACAGTGACCATAGTATCATAAGGTTTAGATTAGCTATAGAAAAGGACAGGGAACAATCTAGAGTAAAAATTATTTAATTGGAGGAGGGCCAATTTCAGTGGGTTGAGAACGGATCTGACCCGGGTAAATTGGAATCAAAGATTGGCAGGCAAAACTGTAATCAAACAATGGGCTGCCTTTAAAGAGGAGATGGTTCGGGTACAGTCAAGGAACATTTCCATGAGGGGGAAAGGTAGGGCAACCAAAGTCAGAGCTCCCTGGATGATGAAAGAGATAGAGAGTAAGATGAAGCAGAAAAAGGGGGCGTATGACAGATGTCAGGTTGAGAATACAAGTGAGAACCAGAATGAATATAGAAAGTTCAGAGGGGAAGTGAAAAATGAAATAAGAGGGGCAAAGAGAGAGTATGAGAATAGACTGGTAGCTAACATAAAAGGGAATCCAAAAGTTTTCTATAGGCATATAAATAGTAAACAGGTAGTAAGAGGCAGGGTGGGGCCGATTACAGACCAAAAAGGAGACCTACGTGTGAAGGCAGAGAGCATGGCTGAGGTACTAAATGAGTATTTTGCATTTGGCTTTAACAAGGAAAACAATGCTGCCAAAGTCATAGGGCTGAATTTTGCCGGTGTTCAGAGTGCGGGTTCAGAGGCAGGCCCACTGTCAAAATAGAAATGATTGACAGCGGGTTGGGAACCCGCTGCGAACCCGCCTCCATATAAGTTTCCAAAGTGTTGGGACTACTCATTGACTCCTCAGAACAGTCTCAACACCAAGCAGTGGGGGAGGCATTTAAGCTATTTAACTGATTCTTAAGTGCTTGTTGACCACTATTTTGCCAGCCTTTTTCTATTTTACCACATTTTTAATGGGGTTCCCATCGTTCGGTGATCACATCAGGTAAGTAGGTCAGGTTCTCGATGTCTCCCCATTGCTGTGAATAGGTGACAGCTGCAAAAGTGTATGAATGCTACCTTTTCACAGCTGTTCACTTTCCAATGTCAGAAGCTTGAGCCTTCAGGACTTGGAAGACACTTTTGAGCTGTATGCAGTTTGGAAGTGTTTGGAGTAAACTCTCGATCCACTCTTACCTCCTTGGAGCAAGATCTCTCACCATTGTCATCTCAACTTCAGCTGCCAACTATTCCAGCAACATCGGTGCCTTTGAAAATATCTTACCTTGGTCCTCTGAATCCCTCCACGATCAGCCCCAACACCAACAACAACCTTCTCCGCAATCACCTGATGCTGCACAGGACACAGGGCATCAGCGACCAACAACATTGCTGCCCGGGAGGCCAGCGGTGGCATCACCATGGTCAGATTTACTTCACTTGACGCTGTACACGCTGGCTGCCACGTGATGCGCCAGGTTGACACCACCCCACACCAGCACCATAAAGCATCCCTACAATGTTCAAACCATCCTTTCACACTCATCACCATTGCAGGGGATATCATTATGTCTCACCATTCACTGCAACTCACTAAGAAATTTCCAAAGGTGAACACAGATCTGTACAATAAGGCAAAGTGTTGAGAATGAAGATTTCAACGTATGACAACACATTAACAGAAAATTTACATGAACATTGCATAAAACACCCAAGTGCCTACCCTTGTGTGTTGTTAGTTGGTGTGCTTGCAGTAGGATGAGGGCGAGTGTGAGAGGTGGCTAGTGAGATGGGGAAGTGATAATGTAGATAGAGGGGGATGGGTGGAGGGACAAGGTAAGTTGGTGTGAGTAAGGATGTGCAGGAGTAGGGTAGGGACAGCAGAGTGATGGGGATGTGTGGCTTCGCAGTAACGTTTCGTGATCTACTGAGATCATTGAAAGGTTTGCCCCACTGCAGCCTGGTCCTCCTGACGGCATCCCTGCTTTTGCCCTCCTGTGCAACCAGGCTGCATTGGTGTCCTGGGGAGGTCTCTTCCACCCTTGGAAGGGAAGAGAACCTCCCTGCATGATGTGACTCCCTCCATAACCTTCAAAATGTAAAAACAAGAAAGATAAATTGGCAAAGGACATGAGACCCCTCAGCTGAGGAGCAGGATGTCTCTGTTGGTGGCAGTGGCTCTCAACTTCTATGCCACCGGCTCCTTCCAATCCGCTACTGGGGACAATGCCAATGTCTCCCAGTTCGCGGTGCATTGCTGCATCCGCTAGGTCACGAATGCCCTCTTCAGAAGGAGACGTCAGTACATTTCCTTCCCCATGACCCTGGACAAGCAGCAAGAGAGTGCAATGGGATTTGTGAGAATAGCAGGCTTTAACTTGGTCCAGGGCGCCATTGACTGCACGCATGTGGCTTTGCGGGCGCCTCTTGAAAATGCCGAGGATTACTGCAACCGGAAGGGGTACCATTCGCTGAATGTGCAGTTGGTGTGTGACCACAGGCAGCTCATACTAGCTGTCAATGCCTGCTTTCAAGGCAGCAGCCACAGCACCTTCATCCTGCGCCAGACTTCTTTGGCAGACATTTTCGAAGCCCCGGCTCACCCAGGGGGCTGGCTTCTCGGGGACAAGGGCTATCCTTTGTGCACCTGGCTGATGACCCCTCTCCATGCGCCCACCACCCCTGCTGAAGAATGATACAATGACAGCCATCAAGTGACCAGGAACATCATTGAGCACACAATCGGCGTGCTAAAGCAACGGTTCCGCTGTCTGGACCATTCCAGGGGAGCCCTACAGTACTCGCCTGAGCGAGTCTCCCATTTCGTTGTAGTGTGCTGCATGCTGCACAACCTGGCTATCCTCAGGACTCAGCCACTATCAGCAGACATTGGAGGACCACCAGAGGAGGAGGAGGAGGAGGAGGAGGAGCGCCAAGATGGGAGGGAGGCACAAAGTGCAAGGGCCATCCATCAGCGGCTTATCGCAAGTCGGTTCTAGGCCCCCTCTCAGGGAATGGCTTGTGCCATTGAAAGAACATGAAGGGAGCCGCTCCGCAAACCCTGAGCCGGTCAAGGCAACAAATAGTTCAAAGTGCAAACATGGCCAATCTGAATAAAGACAATTTTTTATTTAACAAACTCTGTGCCCTTCCCGCATGACAAACAATTACAGAGAAACCCCCCAAAAAACAGTCAGACACATAACTGGCTCTCTCAACCTGGAGACAATGAACAAAACAGTTAAACAAAAATGCCCATGATCCTCGGCCTTCAGAAAAACAAACACAACATCCTCGGCCTTCAGTGAAAAAACACAACATTTTGCCACACCTCCTACTTTTTGGCCTGCCAGGGTGATCTGCCTCGCTTGCAAGATTGGCCCCTTCCCGCCCTGCAGCTCCTCCGCAATGGGACCCCAGTGGCTGCAGCAAGGCTGGGGGAAGGCTGCTGAGGGTCAGATAGTGAGTCGGCAGATGCCCTTGGGGGATGGCCTGGACCAGCTCTGGGCCTGGAGGGCCCGGCTGCTGACTGCTCCAACTCTGCTTGGGCGGCAGCAGTCTGTCCTATGGGTGGTGGCAGCTGCAGTGGAGGAGTGACAGTGTTGGCAGCAGGAATGCTGCCAACCTGACAGAGCACAGGCACTCCCTGGTCGGACGAGACACTGGCACTCGCATGGGCCAGCATTGAAGCATGCGCAGCAATTTGCTGAAGCACAGACTGCTGGGCTGCTGCGGCACGGCGAGGGCCCCGGCGATTCCTGGCCAATCCAGCGAGGGTGGCAGCAGTTAGTGCTCATGTGGCTCTGATCTGTGTCTGCATCAGACCAGCCAGTGACTGCATGACACGACTAAGCACTTGGCCGGAAGCCGCATGTGATGCAGCGACATCCTGCTGACTCCTGGCCTGTGATGCAGCGACGTCCTGCTGACTCCTGGCCTGTGATGCAGCGACGTCCTGCTGACTCCTGGCCTGTGATGCAGCGATGTCCTGCTGATTCCTGGCCTGTGCTGCCCCAAAGTCCTGCAGACTCCTGGCCTGTGCTGCCCCAAATTCCTGCACACTCCTTGCCAGTGACTCTATGGAGTCAGGCATCCTTGCCACTGCAGCATGAGCTCAATGTGCCTGCGCTCAGCCTGGGTGCCCATTTCACCAAGGAGCCGCACCTCCTCTGTGCTCACTGTAGCAGGACTGGAGGCCGCGCTCACCCTCCGGGGAGAAGCTGCCGAGCTTCCCTACCCCTTCCGCGTTGCTGCAGCCCGCTGGGCCCCGGAGCTTCATCCTCCTCAGACCCTTCCCCCCCTGCTCCCCTCCAGGGAAGACGTGTCCCCATCATGGCCATGGGCTGCCTCAGCTGAGGGTGGCACTGGTGGTCCGGCTTCCTCTTCCTCCTCCTCGCCTTCTGATTCACTCACAGTGCCAGCTTGAGGGCCCGCCTCCTCACCTGGCGAATCAGCATCTGAAAGAAGGGAGGCACAAGAGTTGCTTTAGTGTGAGGACAGGGCAGCAGCGAGGGAGGCATGTGTGCTGCTATGCACTGCATTGGTTCGATAGTGGCAAAGGATGCTGGTGTGAGGCACAAGTGGAAAGAGAGAGGTCAAAAAGGTGATGACCTTACCATTGCTGTCCAGAACGGAGTCGGCATCTCCAGTGGCGTCGGGGCCAATCAGGCGGCCTGCCATAATCCGCTCCACTCGCTGCTCCAGGTCGCTGAGGTCTTTAAGCTCAGGACGGCCTCCCCCGGTCCGTTGCTGCTGCCTCCTATTGTGGGCCAGCTTGCCCTGCAAGAGAAAGGACGGGCTCAGAGTACAGTGTGAAGCCCTGATCTTGCCTGCACTGCCTCCCATGGTGGAATAGCCCAGACAATGTCAAGCCCTGATCTTGCCTGCACTGCCTCCCATGGTGGAATAGCCCTGACAGTGTGAAGCCCTGATCTTGCCTGCACTGCCTCCCATGGTGGAATAGCCCTGACAGTGTCAAGCCCTGATCGCGCCTGCACTGCCTCCCATGGTGGAATAGCCCTGACAGTGTGTCAAGTGTTGAATGTGCATGAGAGTCCCATTGGTGTTGGATGAGGGCTGGGCATTGGGACTTTCAGGACCCTTTGGCCATAAAGTGAGGTGCACATGCAGGGATGAAGAGGATACTGGAAAGGGTACTCACCCTGACAACCCAAGTGAGGTCGTTGAACTTCTTCCTGCATTGCGTTGGTGTCCTAGGGACCATGCTGCTGGAGGTCACTCCTCCCTCCAAGCTTTTCTATATTCGCTGGGCAGCGGCCTCCTGCCACTGTCAGGAAAGAGGATAGGTCGCCTGCGCTCCACTGCGCCAGCCAGAACCTTCAGGGCACCCTCCCTGAAGTGCTGCGCTCACTCCCTGGCCTTCTCCATGGTCATGGGCGTAACATTGTCAAAGCAGGTCTGTCCAGGCGTAGAATCAGGGCTCCAGTGTGCAGGGCGTGGCTGCAAACCAAATCGACCCTCCCCCTTTAAGAGCTGACTGGCGCCAGCGTGTCTGCCTGCAATCGATAACTCGCCGCACCTGTGCTGCGCCCGCCCTTGGCGCTCACCAGCTTAGCGCCTTACGATAGTCGTGCACCGCCTGCTTTAGCGCAGCATCAACCTCTTGGGGCGATGCAACTCAATTTCGCTGAAGGTGGCGCTAATTTGCGCCGGGCGCTAAATTTAGCGAACGCTCGGCTGTAGCGCCCCAAACGTGGCGATACTGAATTTCTAGGCCAATATACCCACCATATTGGTTTGCACTTGCTTCTGTTTACCAGAGATACGCGAATCTCTACAAAGTAGTGTGTCCAATTCTGGGCACCGTACTTTAGGAAGGATGTGAAGGCCTTAGAGAGAGTGCAGAAAAGATTTACAAGAATGATTCCAGGGATGAGGGACTTCAGTTACGTGGATAGATTGGAGAAGCTGGGGTTGTTCTCCTTAGAGCAGAGAAGATTGAGAGGAGATTTGATGGAGGCGTTCAAAATCATGAGGGGTCTGGACAGAATAGATAGAGAGAAACTGTTCCCATTGGTGGAAGTGTCGAGAACCAGAGGACACAGATTTAAGTTGATTGGCCAAAGAACCAAAGAAGACATGAGGAAAACTTTTTTACGCAGCAAGTGGTTAGGATCTGGAATGGTCTGCCTGAAATGGTGGTGGAGGCAGATTCAATCATGGCTTTCAAAAAGGAATTGGTTAATTAACTGAAGGAAAAAAAAAATCAGGGCTACAGGGAAAGGGCGGGGGAGTGGAACTAGCTGAAGTGCTCTTGCAGAGAGCCGGCACGGGCTCGACAGGCCAAATGGCCTCCTTCTGTGCGCCGTAACCATTCTATGATTCTATGTCCCAATCCAACATAATGCAACCTTCAAATCAATATTAAAAGTGATTAAATATCTCTATAAAATAGCTAATTTATTTTGGGTATTTTTTTTGTATTCATCCAGGTAAGAGATGCCAGTGCTGAGGAGTGGAACACTCTACATTCAGTGCAGCAATGATGGTGTCAGCATGAAACATCCCCAGCTGAAATATGGCACAGGTACAACATCGACTAAAACTCCCTGTATTCGTCATATCCAAGTGCCTCAAATGTAATCTTAGAAAAGCACCCTCTGTGTCATCAGTTTGATATTTCCATTTCCCATAACAAATCACCCTTACGAGTGTGACTTCCAATTTTTATGCTGAACTGTGGACCAACTTGTGCTATGGGCCCCATCGTCAACAGGTTGATTTTGTCAAAACTCTTGACACATTAGATCTTTACAATTAGTGGTAAAACAAATTCCCCTTTCATCAGTTTGCACTGGATTTCAACACAGGTCCCACAGATAAGAAAAACAGTCTGCTAAAGTACTGCATCACCATTTCCTCTGACTATTTATTTTGTGTACTTGTGTGTCATAATCATGAACCTACAGAGTATTGCTATACATCTGAGTCAATATTTTAACAGCAAATTTAGTTATGGACTTGTTCATTCTGTTGCTTCCGAATTTGTGAAGACTTCAACATACAAGCCTATTCAACAATAGTATGGGAGCACCACCACCACCACAAGGACTGCGGCAATTCAATGAAAAGGCCAATTAGGAATGGGCAGTGGGCTTGCTGGTGTTATGAACTCCCTGAGCACAAACAAAAGAGAAAATATTATCAGAGGAGGCTGTAAGGAGGTAAATCCAGACCTTGGAGCCTAGGCAGTTGAAGGCACAGCCACCAATTGTGAGGCATGAGGGGGGGTTGCGGGGATACACAGGAGGTCAGAATTAGAGGAATGAAGATTTTGGGAGGGGGGGTGTTGTGGTTGGTGTAATGAATCTATAATTTAAGATAAAATTAGTGAGCATTTAGAAATGCTTGGGTTCATCGAGGACAGCCAACATGGTTGTGTTTGGAAAATTGAATAGACTGTTGTGGAGAAATGACCAATCGGATAGAAAAGCAAATACATTAAATACAGCCTAGAGGAATTTTCAGGAGGTATTTGATAAGGTATCTCACAAGCTGCTTTTTAGAAAAATTCAGCTGTATGGTATGAGGGAATGGATAGAAAGTTGGTTGATGCATAGGAAATAAAGAGTTAGAGTAGATGCACAGACTCATACAGCACAGAAGGAGGCCATTCGGCCCAGTGTGCCTGTGCTGGCTCTTTGAAAGAGCCATCCAATTAGTCCTACTTCCCTGCTCTTTTCACATAGCCCTCAGAATTTTTGCTTTTCAATCATATATCCAATTCATTTTGAAAGTTACGATTGATTCTGCTTCCACCATCATTTCAGGCAGCGCATTCCAGAAAATAACAACTCGCTGTGTAAAAACAATTCTCCTGATCTCCCCTCTGGTTCTTTTTCCAATTACCTTTAATCTGTGTCCTCTGGTTACTGACCCATCTGGCAATAGAAATAGTTTAATCCTTATTTACTCCATCAAAATTCACAATTTTGAACACCTCTACTAAATCTCCCTTTAACCTTCTCTGGTCTAAGGAGAACAATCTCAGCTTGAACTGGAGAAGGGTTGGGTGTCGTGTCCCTTGAGGATCAACGCTGGGTCCACTTTTGTTCTTGGTATATATAGATGATTTGATTTAGGTGGAGGGAACACAAGCTCCAAATTTGCTGATGAAACAAAAGTAAGAGGTTTGCCCAATAGTGTGGACAATTGTAAAAGACTTCAGAAAGACATAGACAGATTAGTGGAATGGGCAGATTGAATGGCCCCGATATTTACGAGGGCGGGATCCAAACACCGTGGTGTTTTAACTCCACAGCGTGTATGTTTTTAAAAAAAATCATGTTCCCCACCCGGAAGCTAGCCTGATTGACAGAAGCAGGAGCAGGCAGGTTTCCTGTTGCCCGGGATAGATTGCAAGGGGTTGGGGTGGGTACAACGTGGTTTGGAGGGTCTGGAGTTTATCGTGGGGTTCAGTGCGAGATCAGGAGCAGAAATGGGGGGGTTGGTGATGTTGAGAGAGATTGGCAATATCGTGGGGGGAGGGGGTCGGCGATACTGCACGGGGGGGTTGACAATGGTCGGCAATATTGTGGGTGAGTCGGTGATATCACGCCTCCTGGGAGCAGGTTGGCTGCCTGCCCTCTGTTAAAACTGGAAGTGGGCGGGTTGGGCTTGGGTTCGAGAGGTTTTTTTACATTTTAACATCCCACCTGTTTTTAGGCGTTAAAATGTGTCGAAGTGTGAGGTAATACATTTTGGGAGAAAAAGTAATGAATTTTTGCCATTCGCCTCCAACCTAGCCATCAGCAAGCAGGAAAGAATAGGTTGCGTGATTCTACTTAACAAGTATGAAGGTAAAATATTTTTCCCACCTCATAAGAGAGAGTTTTCACTGTCACTGAAAATATTAGGAGTCATTTTCAGACTTGTGTGCTTCTAGCATGGAACATCACTGATTGAAAATGTGAATAGAAAATTCTCTCTACAGGGCCATTTTGGGCAGATGGGAAATCAAAATTGTTGTTGAATATATAAATAAATGCCACTTTTTCCAGTCTTCATTATAGACATGTATTTGGTAGAATAATTTTCATTCACTGAAAATGGTATTCATTAAAAATTATAGTTGTGAATTAGAACATGCATACATGTGGATATTATATCAAATTATGGAGTTGTCCTTCCTCTCTGCACTGTCTGGGGGCAATGTGGGAGTGCAGTAAAGCAGAAGTGCATCACATCCAAAGTACAATCTCAGAGCCCGAGCTACCTGTCGCACCTCATTAAAATAAAGCAGGTACTTCAAGTGCACATATGGGCAGATTGTTCGGTGCTTCAGGGAAGAGAACAGCAAATCTCAGTGTTCTTCTGCCATGCCATTCCATGCATTGGTGAGTAGGAAGCCACCTGAAACTTTGAAGAATTATAAACAAATATTTGCCTACCCCTGTCACATTTATTTAGTTGGTTTGTTTGTGGACACTTCTTTTGATCGAGAATGTTGTGTATGTACCTTTAAGAGAATAACTGGTCTCAGACTGCAATACCGGCAGTGACCACCCCTGTATAAAAGGCGCTAGAGAGCCTCTGTTGGTTAGATTCGTTTATACCTTCCACCAGTAAAGATCGTTCTGTTTTCTCTCCTGCTAGTCTGTGTCTCAATCATTCACGGACTTAACACTGGCGACGAGTTAGAAACGAACTTACCTGCAACTCAGCAACAGCTCTGACGACGTTGTTGAAGGTCGGAGCCAGAAGAAGGAAAAAAAAAGAGTCCATTGAAACTCGAGGAACGGGCATCGACCGTCAATCATCGGGTTCAAGGCTTTGCAGGAGAGACTGTCCAGAGCCAGGCTGGGTTCCTCGGTCCGTGGTTTCCCAGCTAATCGGGCTGGTGGCAGGTAGTGCTCTGATCCTTCCTGGGCTGCAACGGGGCCGGGCAGCGAGTCGGGAAGCAAGGAGAGAGAGAGAGGGTGGATCATACAGGGCGTGGCCGGTATTTCGAAGCTGGGCAGCGTTCAGGCCTCAGAAGAGGGAGGGAAGTGTCCCAGAGGGTCCGCTCCACGACGGGAAAATAATAAAAGAAAAAGAATACGCGCAAGAAACCGTGGAAAGCAGCGCTAACAACAGCGGGGAAGAAGGAAAAGCGCGGGAGGCGCCATTTTGTTAAATCAGAGAAGAAGGCAAAGCGCGGGAGGTGCCATTTTAGATTTGCAAGATGCCGAAGACTGGCTGTATCACTGCTTTTGATAATACATTAGAGGACTGGACCATGTATGTGGAAAGAGTCGAGGTATATTTCGAGGCAAACGATATAGCGGAGGGGAAAAAGGCATCGATATTGTTAAACTTAATGGGCGTTAGAACGTACGGCCTATTGCGGGATCTGATTACTCCAGCCAAACCGAAGGCGAAGAGTTTTAACGAAATTGTTGCTGTTCTACAGGAGCACCAAAACCCTGCACCGCTGTTGATAGCAGAAATATTTAAATTCCACAGGAGAACTCAGCACGAAGATGAGAGCAATGCTGAGTATCTTACGGAACTACGCAAGCTATCAAAGCACTGCCAGTTCGGAGCAGGACTGGCAGATACCCTACGGGACAAATTTGCCTGTGGACTCCTGAGTGAAGGAACACAGAAGAAGTTACTTGCAGAAAAAGAGCTGACACTAGATAAGGCTTTCAGCGTGGCAGTATCGTATGAAGCAGCAGCCAGGGGAGCTGCAGAAATTCAACAAAAACCACAGGAATACAGCACCCACGAAATGACACGGGGATTTGCAAAATGTTATCGCTGCGGCAGAACTAACCATGACCAGAAGGACTGCTGGTCCAAAGACAAAATATGCAGACAATGCGGGAAGATTGGACACATTGCACGAGTTTGTAGGTCTGGGAAGAAGACCAGCGACAACAAAAAGGCTACTAAGGAACCGTACAAGAAAGTACAAAAGATGACGGACAGTAGTTCCGAAGACCAGATGAGCGATAGTGAATCCGGAAACAGAAGACTAAGCTGTCTCAAACTTCACAATGTAATCGCAAAAGAGGATCACCGAACCATTTGGGTCACTCTCACGATAGCAGGGTCCCAAGTTAAAATGGAATTGGATACAGGATCAGCGCTAACCGTCATGAATCGACGAGACTACGAGCGGCTATTTTCACACATACCCTTGAGAGAGACATCCATCGTCTTGACGACGTATACGGGGCAAAAAGTATACCCCAGAGGAAAAATAAGGGTGCCTGTCGAATACAATGGCAAGAAAATACGGAAATTGTATCTCTACATACTGCCAAATGGTGGACCACCGTTATTGGGACGGGAATGGATCAGGAAGATAAACTTAGATTGGCATTCCATTCATGCAATGACGGTGGACGGTAAAAAAGATGAAGACGTCACTCCTGGACGATTGTCAACAATCTTAGCTAACGCCAAAGAGGTATTTCAACAAGAACTGGGCACGCTTAAAGGCGTAACCGCCTCGTTAAAAATAGAAGAGAATGCAGTTCCCAAGTTTTTCAAAGCGAGACCAGTACCATATGCAATTCGTCCAGCCGTCGAGGCAGAGCTGGAGAATCTGGAGAAGGCGGGCGTGTTGTCTAAGGTCGACTGGAGCGAGTGGGCGACACCCATCGTTCCTGTCATGAAAAAAACGTTAAGCAATAAGTCCGGAGAGCCAAGGAAGATTCGCATCTGTGGGGATTTCAAGGTGACGGTGAACCCTGTCCTTCACACAGTACAATATCCTCTTCCAAGGATAGAAGACATCTTCGCCTCACTGTCTGGAGGGAAGCGTTTTACAAAAATTGACCTAGCACAAGCATATTTGCAGATGGAGGTTGAAGAGTCCTCTAGGAAGTATCTCACGATAAACACTCACAAAGGTCTTTACCAATATCATCGATTGGTATTCGGATTAGCATCGGCTCCGGCGATATGGCAAAGAGCGATGGAACAAGTCCTGCAAGGGATTCCGGGGACTCAGTGTTACTTGGACGACATCCTTGTGACAGGTGAAGATGACAGTGAACACCTTAACAACCTAGAACAGGTGCTCACTAGACTACGGGAACATGGGCTGCGAGCCAACCGCCCCAAGTGCGAATTTTTTAAGAAACTGATATCGTATTGTGGCCACGTGATTGATGAAGAGGGGTTAAATAAGTCCCCTGACAAAATTGAAGCGGTTGTTAAGGCCCCAGCGCCTGAAAATGTGTCGCAACTGAGGTCATTCCTCGGGTTGGTGAATTACTATCATAAGTTTTTGCCGAATTTGTCGACAATTCTGCATCCACTGAACGCCCTGCTACGAACCGGGAGTAGCATGGAAATGGAGCGATGATTGTAAACGTGCTTTTCGGGAAGAGTAAGGACTTAATCACTTCGAAGGAAGTATTGGCTCACTACAACCCAGCACTGCCAATCAGGCTGGCGTGTGATGCGTCTCCCTACGGCATTGGGGCGGTACCGTCACTTAAATTCCTTAATGGTTTGGAGAGGCCGATAGCTTTTGCGTCACGCTCGTTAACTTCTGCTGAGCGTAACTACGCCCAGATTGACAGAGAGGCCCTCAGCCTAGTGTGGGGGGTGAAGAAGTTCAATCACTATCTGCACGGTCAAAAATTTACTCTACTAACCGATCATCAACCTCTTGTCTCCATTTTCAACCCTCAGAAGGGCGTACCGATAATGACAGCACAACGGCTGCAGAGATGGTCCCTTTTCCTAGGGGCACACCAATATGACATCGAGTACAGGAGAACTAAACAGCATGGAAATGCTGATGGATTGTCACGTCTACCGTTGCCGACGGTGTAAGAAGAAGACCTTGCAGTGGATCCAATGGAGTTATTCCACTCGACCATAGTCGAATGTCTCCCTGTGACGAATGGAAACATAGAAAAGGAAACACGGAATGACCCGACACTATCACGGGTCTAGGATTTAACGGTGAAGGGATGGCCAGCACATGGCGAACCACTGCTGCCCGCATTCTCGCCGAGAAGAGAACAGCTGTCAGTGTGCAGAGGAACCTTGATGTGTGGATCCAGAGTAGTAATTCCACCTAAGTTGACGGATAGAGTGCTCAATGAGCTTCATGAGGGTCATCTGGGTGGGGTAAAAATGAAGAGCTTAGCCAGAGCGTTTGTGTGGTGGCCGGGAATCGATAGAGAAATCGAAGAGATGACCAAGAGCTGTGCAGGATGCCAGAAGGTCCAAAACGCCCCACCACAAGCTCCTCTGCATCCATGGGAGTGGCCCTCATCTCCATGGCAAAGGGTGCACATTGATTTTGCTGTTCCCTTCATGGACTCGATGTTTTTAATTGCGGTGGATGCACATTCAAAGTGGCCAGAGGTAATAAAAATGTCCTCAACCACCACGGAAAAAACTATCACAGTTTTACGAACCATATTCACCAGGAATGGGCTGCCTGAACAGATTTGCTCTGACAATGGACCACAGTTTGTGTCTGAAGAGTTCCGGAGGTTCTTAAAGAACAATGGTATTAAACATTACACATCTGCCCCATATCATCCAGCCACTAATGGATTGGCCGAGAGGTTTGTCCAAACATTCAAGAAGGCTATCAAGGCAATGTGTAATGAAGATATACCCCTACAACACAAGGTGGACAACTTCTTGTTTGCCTACCGGAATGCGACACATGCGGTTACCAACCAAACTCCAGCCATGATGTTCTTCAATTGAAGACTACGATGCCGCTTGGATTTGGTTAAGCCAAACGTCCGAAGAGATGTGGAGAACAGGCAGTTTCAGAATATGAACGAAAGGCCGACCAGGAGTTTTAAGATAGGCCAACCAGTTTTGGCCCGGGACTACCGCACTGAGAAATGGCAGCCAGGAACGATTTGTACACGACAAGGACCTCTCATGTATACCGTGGACGTTGGGGAGAGCATTGTAAGACGCCATGCTGACCAGATTCTACAGACACTGGATAACGTCAACTCCACACCACGATCTGATACACCTGGTAATGAAATCGATGTTCCAATTGCAGCTACTGCAGAACCGGTAATATTGGAAGCAGATGAACCAAACAACGACATTGATTTCGACTCAACATTGCCAGAAGAACCTGATACTCCAAAGAGGCGTTATCCAGACAGAATCAGGAAGCCTCCTCAAAGACTGAACTTATAATTGCTTAAACTTAACCAATGTATCTTGCAACAGTAATTGTGATTGTAATTCGTTATCATTAGTTGTTAAATGAATGTTATGTACTGTTTATCTAAAAGGGGAGGAATTGTTGTGTATGTACCTTTAAGAGAATAACTGGTCTCAGACTGCAATACCGGCAGTGACCACCCCTGTATAAAAGGCGCTAGAGAGCCTCTGTTGGTTAGATTCGTTTATTCCTTCCACCAGTAAAGATCGTTTTGTTTTCTCTCCTGCTAGTCCGTGTCTCAATCATTCACGGACTTAACAGAGAAGATTTCTGCTGCCGTTTTCAGGATGCTCATTTCCTACGTAGTTAATCTGTACTCTGCTTCAATGCAGCCTAAAACCCACAAAAAATGATACTTCTTTTATGTGACTTCCATTGTTCCTGCCACATTAAAGGGGCAGCCACAGTGGGAGGGAAATAGCAAGATTATAGATTTTACAGTGAATTTTAAAAGAGTCAGCTGTTGCTGAATTTTGGAGAGTCTTCCAAATCCTTTTTAGCCAGACGGAAGCTCATCGATGGTAATTCCTGTACCTGTAATTCCAGTTCTAAATATTCGGATGAAATATTTAGAAAAAAAGCACAGCTTTGCATTCGACCTGTGACAGAAAATCTATGCTGAACATTTCCAATTTTTTCAGCCAAATTTTTTTTAAATTCATTCACGGGATGTGGTCTACATGTAATCAACAGTCTGAAGAAACGTGTCTTTGTATTCCCCTTTAATTCTTTTTGTAGTGGCAATCTGAAACATAGCTTACCAATTAGTACATTTTCAGATCAAGCATGTATGTTACAATTATATGATAATAAATGAAGTGTGGCAACCAGCAGCACATTTGTTACTCATTTTAAGAAATATGCAATGAATTCTATCCCAGAAGAAGACAACATGGATTTCAAAAGAAATAATCATGCTTGACAAACTTCAATTCTTTGAGGAGGTCACAGGCATGGTAGATTACTATAGATGATTCAGGGGAGGATAGATAACTAAATTAACAGAGAGTAGGAGTTAAGCATAGTGATTCAGAGTGGTTGGAAGTGGGTTGTGGTCTCCCACAGGGTTCAGTTCTACAGTCACATCTGTACATCACTGATTTGGTTACAGACCTAAAGGTAGTGATGTTGGAATTTGCAGATTATATCAAAATAGGAGGTATAGTTAATTCTATATCAGACCAAAGGAAGCTGCAATGTGATTTGATAAGATGAGGGAATGGGTTAAAATGTGACAGATGGAATTCAGTGTTAGTAAGTGTGAGGTGATGCATTTTGGTAAAAGAAAACATCAGTAATGATGTTCTGAATGGTAGTAGGTTCGGTGCTGTGGAAGAGCGGAGGGATTTGGGGGACAGCTTCACAGCATATTAAAGACAGCATCTCAGTTTGATGAGGCTGTAAAAGAATCTAATGGAATTCTAGGTTTTATCTTAAGGTATAGAATATAAATGCCAAGAGGTAATGATGAGCCTGCATAAAATCTTAATAAGACCTGTGTTCAAGAATCGTATGCCGTATTGGGCTTCACAGTTCTGGAAGGATATTGCGGCTTTAGAGAAGGTACAATGCAGATATACCAGGATGCTGCAAAATATGAAGGTGTTGGGGCTGATCGTGGAAGGATTCGGAGGACCAAGGTCTGATTGTTTCATTGGCTCCAATGTTGCTGGAATAGATGGCAGCTGCAGGAGAGATGACAGAAGCGATCTGTCAATGGTGAGAGAGGTTCTCCCAATGAGGTGGCACTGGACATACAGTTGGATCTAAAAACTTGTAAGCTAAAGTAATCTCTATATGTATTAAAAATGCAGTAACCAACATTTTCTTTGCTCTGAAACTCACCATGCGACTCCATGTCTGTGCATGCTGAGAAAGGAACAGCATGTAGATGAGGTAGAGGATGAGACCAAGGATGGATCCTTGGGGGGCTCCCTAGGTGACAGTAGAGGGATGGGAAGAGAAGCCATTGTTAACGATGCTTTGGCCATGATTGGATAAGCAAGAGTGGAACCAAATTTGGGCAGTCACACTAACAGAGGAGAGGTATTGGAGGAGAATGGTACAGTCAAACAACATCAAAGGTTGCAGAGAGGTCCAGGAGGACAAGAAAGAAAGGGGTAGAAATCTGATTGGAAAGATTCCGATCTGGGAGGCAACAACACATTCAAGGACCTTGGAGAGGAAAGTAAGGTTGGGGATGGGGTGATAGTTGGCAAGGACAGGGTGGAATTTGAGAAGGGGTTCTGAATGAGAGAGCACCATTTACAATATTAGCTAGCATGGGGGCCAGGCAGGAAAGCTGGGTGGTCAGGAGTTTAGTGGAATAGGGTTGAGACTATGCAGAACTTGTAATATCCAAAATGAGTAGCAGTATTGAAGCCAGACTCTCAAAGCACATTGATACATAGATACATAGAGATACATAAAGATAGGAACAGGAGTAGGCCATTCGGCCCTTCGAGCCTGCTCCGCCATTCAATGAGATCATGGCTGATCTTCGTCTGAGATCATAGCTGATCTTACCAGTTCAGTACCCCGTCCCCGCCTTTTCTCCGTAACCCTTAATCCCCTTAGCCTTCAGAAATATATCCAATTCTCTCTTGAAAATATTTATTGAATTAGCCTTCACAGCCCTCTGTGGCAGGGAATTCCACAGGCTCACCACTCTTTGAGTGAAGAAATTCTTCCTCATCTCTGTTTTAAATGATTTGCCCGCTATTTTTAGACTGTGGCCCCTGGTTCTGTGCTCCACGGCCATTGGAAACATTCTCTCTGAATTCAGCCTGTCCAGGCCTGCCATAATTTTATATGTTTCGATGAGATCCCCTCTCAATCTTCTAAACTCCAGTGAGTACAAGCCCAAACTATTTAATCTCTCTTCGTAGGTCATTCCCGCCATTCCAGGTATCAGCCTGGTGAATCGCCGTTGCACTCTTTCCATGGCAAGAACATCCTTCCGCAGATGGGGCGACCAAAACTGTACACAATACTCCAGATGCGGTCTCACCAGCACCTTGTACAGCTGTAGTAAGGTATCCCTATTCCTATACTCGAACCCCCTTGATATGAAGGCCAACATACCATTTGCCTTCTTAATCGCCTGTTGCACCTGCATGCTCTCCTTCAGTGACTGGTGCACAAGAACACCCAGGTCCCTCTGCACTTCCCCATCTCCCAATCTATTGCCATTTAGATAATAATCTACCCTCCTGTTTTTACCCCCAAAGTGGATAACCTCGCATTTATCCACATTATAGTGCATCTGCCACGTATCCGCCCATTCCCCCAACCTGTCCAAATCGCACTGTAGCCTCCTGACATCCTCATCAGAGCCCACCCCTCCTCCTAGTTTAGTGTCATCAGCGAATTTGGAAATATTGCATCCAATTCCCTGATCCAGATCATTTATATATATTGTGAACAGCTGGGGTCCCAGGACAGATCCTTGCGGCACCCCGCTGGTCACTGCCTGCCACTCCGAAAACGAGCCGTTTATTCCAACTCTCTGTTTTCTATCCGCCAGCCAGTTCTCTATCCACGTTAATACTTTGCCCCCAATCCCATGAGCCTTAATTTTGCATGATAATCTTTTGTGTGGGACCTTATCGAAGGCTTTCTGGAAGTCAAGGTACACCACATCCACTGGCTCTCCCCCATCTATTTTACCAGTTACTTCCTCAAAAAATTCCAGCAGATTAGTCAAACACGATTTACCCTTTGTAAATCCATGTTGACTCTGTCCGATCCTTTCCCCATTTGTCAAGTGCTCCGCTATTTTATCCTTAATAATGGACTCTAGCATTTTGCCCACAACCGATGTAAGGCTTACTGGTCTATAATTCCCTGCTTTCTCTCTACCCCCCTTTTTAAATATTGGGGTAACATTAGCTACCCTCCAATCCACGGGTACTGTTCCCGAGTCAATGGAGTTCCGGAAGATGATCCTTAGAGCATCTGCTATCTCCAGGGCCACCTCCTTAAGTACCCTAGGATGTAGTTTATCAGGCCCCGGGGATTTGTCGGCCTTCAGTCCCCTCAACTTACCCAACACCATATCCCTAGAGATACTAATTTCTGTCAGCTCCTCCCTCTCATTAGTCCCTATGTTTGCCGATATTCCTGGGAGGTTATTTGTGTCCTCCTTTGTGAATACAGAACCAAAGTATGAGTTTAATTGGTCTGCCATTTCCTTATTCTCCATTATATATTCTCCCGAATCGGACTGCAAGGGACCGACTTGGGATTTTACCAGTCTTTTCCTCCTGATATACCGATAAAAGCTTTTGCAGTCTGTCTTTATGTTTGCTGCAAGTTTACTTTCGTATTCTATTTTCCCCTTCCTGATTAATCCCTTTGTCCTCTTTTGCTGTATCCTGTACTGCCCCCAATCTTCCGGTCTGGTGCTTTTTTTTGCCAGTTGATATGCCCTTTTTTTTGATTTTATGCTGTCCCTAATTTCCCTCGTTATCCACGGTTGAGTCACCTTTTTAGGTTTATTTTTATGCCAAACCGGTATAAACATGTTCTGGAATTCTTCCATTCTATCTTTGAATGCTTGCCATTGTCTATCCACTGTCAATCCCCCCAGAAACACCACCCAATCAATCTTACCCAATTCCCGTCTCATACCCTCGTAATTCCCTTTATTTAAGTTCTGGACCTTAGTCTCTGAATACCAACAATTAATTCCATTTTCAGTACTTGTTTGACTTCCACAACCCATGCTTGCTAATGGCTATAATTACTCAGGCCTTGCCCTCACAATTCTTTATTTCTTGTAACACTGACAAACCTACTAATTAGCTAATGCTTGATAATTACAGCTGTTAATCAATATTAGAGAATCTGGCTTGTCTGTAAACTACCAGTTAGGATTAGTGCAAGTGATTTGCACAGGGACAACTGATCTGAATTTAATCAGATGTTTGGAAGCACCTGTGTACAGAATATTTTAACAAAATTATCCAGCTTTTCTTTCCAAATTTCAAATTACTTACTAATTAAAGCTTAGATAGGTTTTTGGGAGTGCTTTTCTAGTAATGCAAGCTTGGAGTGTTCCAAATAGTTTGGGTAGCTGCGCCTTTGGCCAGTGATAAGTTGTAGTGAATTTAGAACAATGTTTTTCCTTTCCTGCTCTTGAGAAATAAAAAGTTATTTAAAATTGTTTACTGGCGTACGTCATCAAAAAATAAATCTGCTTGTAGCACATCCTTAGAAGCGCATCTGCAATAAAAGTGCAGATTTCTAACAATCAAATTAAAGTAGAGACAACTAACAGATTCCCTCCCTGATGAGCGATAATGACCAGCAAATTTAAGGAAATTCCTACTTTCCTTGCCTGACCAATGTGTTTTATTTTTACTTCAGACACTGAAAATATTTGTATCATAGTATTAAAGTGTATCAAATGAATAAAAAATACTAAACACCTGAAGTACAATTTTACAAAAATAACAAATAAACACTTCATCTGTGCAGGCATTGTTGTCACTTTTTTCCTTTGTATTTTGCTTTCTTTTAAATAAACATTAATTTTATACTTCTCTTCCTTTTAATCTAACCATTTTCTTACCTTTTAATAAGATTAAAGTGTTTTGCTTGCCTTTATTCATTGATCTCCCTGCACCTACCATCCATTTTGGAGGTAGAAAGAGTTAAAAGAAAACATTTTGCATTGGCTAAAAACTGACTCGAAAGACTGGTGTGCAGCCAATGAAAAGCCCAGAAAGTTCTGATGAAGGGTCCCAGACCTGAAATGTTGGGGTAGATTTTGCCAAACCTGTCGGGAAGAAGGCGGGACTTCCCCTTTCGGGTTTTTGACCTGCCTACTTCGACGTCCGGCCAATCCGCGTGATTTTCCCTTGATTGACCTTGTTGAGCCCGCCCAGCGGGCTCAGCAGGCCAATTAAGGGCCACCCAGCAACAGGTGACATCACAGACTGAAATTTCATCTGTCAAGAGCCCTTGACAGATGAAATACCAGCGTTTGACAGCTGTTTGAAGCTGTGAAACACTGACAGTCTGAGTTCTGACCTAAGTCATTCTGCACAGACTCAGTTAGGACTCACACCGGCACTCAAAGCTGAAGGCAGTCACTTTTGACAGATCGCAGCTTTAAGTTCCGGCTGAGTGATGCGCTCCCGACGGCTACAGGAAGAAAGGCTGTTAAGGTAAGTAAAAGTTCTTTACACACTTTAGACACACCAAACACACTTACCTTTGCACTCATGCACCCATCACTCACCTGAGCACCAACATCACGACCCCTCCAACTCCTTCAACCCGACGGACCGTCTGCTCTACCTGGCGTGGTTTGGAACCGTCGGGAAACCCACACGAAACCACTCAAAATAGGGATTAGGCTAAAAACTGCCTGTTAACTATCTGTTAACAGGCAGTTAATTGGCACTAATCCCTTCCCGCCTGGTTTCGGCGGGTCCCAGTGCGGGGTGGGTACCCGCCGCCCCTGAAACTTATGTGGGGCAGGGTTTTGGGCAGGATGGTGCCGGGACCCCCAAATTCGGGATTTTCTCCCCCGACACGCCTGAAACCCCGCCTGACGGCTCCCCGAAAATCTAGCCCGTTAACTCTGTTTCTCTCTCCATGGATGCTGCCTGGCCTGCTGAGCATTTCCAGCATTTTCTGTTGTTAGTTCAGATTTCCAGCAACTGCAGTATTTTGCTGTTGGAATAATTAAGAAATTGACTATCAGTACCACTTTTAAACATCAATTACTATAAGGAAATATAATTAATTTTAATATTTTTTCAATCTATCTAATTTTATTATTGTTTAAATAAAATTGTTATTGAATTCAGGAATGCTTACATGTTTCTTTGGATTATTGCACATTACAGGTTACATTACAGTAAGGGACTTACAATTTGTTGGCACTAAGTATTAAGGGCTGAGAAGTCAATGCCTTTCCTTTGTAAAATAAAGCTTGGGCCAGGTGAGATAGGTAGTATGGAAATTTTTTAGGCATTAAGTGAAAGCAGTTTTGGACAGTGTGTAGTTTCATGGTGTGCTTCTGTAGCTCAGGATGGGGTGGGGTCGCCCCGATCCACTGGTGGTATCAGAATCTCTTTGGCTAGAGGATAAATCAGGATGACTGTCAAGAGACCATGATATAGGAAGGCTTATAGGAAGAAGACCCACATGCTTGATGTTTCCCCGGTTCCATGTATAGTTCATGCATTATTTGCTTTGATTGACAGATGCCCGACAGCTGTCCTGTCAACATGTCTATTGTGTGATGGGGCGTGGGGGTGGTCTCAGGCTGCATCAAGAGTGAGAACTGAGTGAGTCTTTTAGGCTTATGGGGAACAGACCAAGTAGGTTTAAGGTAGGTTTAGATAACAGCACTGACAGCACTTTAAAAGTAATCCATGGATTGTAAAACACTTTAGAATGTCCTGAGGATTCAAGGTCTTTCTTTCCTCCTTGGTTTAGAGGGATGGGGAAGGCTATTATGGTTCTGGAAGCTGACTTTTGATATTTTATTTAAGAGAAAAGTGCTGATGACATCTTTCAGGAGCAGTACAAAGAGAGGATTGGACACATACAGTTGCAATTGTGATGCTATGGAGACACTTGGAGTAACAGTGAGTTTTTATGACACCTAGGCAAGAATATTGTACTCAATATGCAACTCCATGTCTGTTCCTAATTTCCTACTGCCAGGAGGTCATCGCACTCTATTCTCTGTGATCTCTGAATCATCAATATGTATAGCATGTCCCTGTAGGCTGGAAAACAGCACAGAAATTAACTACTACATCTCTAACATTTATTACTCATCCCTAGATTGATACGACTGAGAAGGCACTTCAGAGTTAACCACATTGCTGTGGGACTGGAGTCACATATAGGCCAGATCGGGCAAAGGTGACAGGTTTCCTCCCTAATGGTCATTAATTAGTGAACCAGTTGGGTATTTACAACACTCTGACAGCTTCAATGTCACTTTTATTGCCAGTTTTTTATTTCTAGATTTTTAAAACTGAGTTCAAATTCTCAAACTGCCCATGTTGTGTTGGGCCTACTCAGCTCGGGCTTTCGCGGATGTGAAAGTGGCCTAGTCAGCAGCTGCCACCAAAAAGGTAAATGTCATTTTTTTTTTTAAATTGACGTGGAACTGGGAGAAGCAGGAGTGCTCTTCCTGGCTCCACAGCACTACCACCAGCTGCGATCAGCCCCCTTCCGCTACCTTCCCCCTCCCTCCCAGGACTTACCTGAGGCCAGTGAGACAGGCAGCTCGAAACTGGATTCTTCAATTGGGCGAGTTGCCTGTGAAGGCACGACAAGCGCCGGCAGCTCACCACAACTACATAGATGAGGCCCAAGGACCAATTTGCCACGATCCTCGGGCCTCCGTCTTCGGGTGCAGGGATCGTTCTGTGTGCCCATTTGGCGCTTCAAAACTGTCTCCAACTAATTTCTCGGCCAATGTATTAGTCTGTTGACTGCAGCATTAATATGTTAAAAGTCATGTTCCCTTGATCAAATGTAAATGACATGAAGCCTCTTCTTGTTCTTTCATGCCCTGGCAGAATGAAACACACCCTTTTAGATGGAATTCCATCTAAAAAAAAAACTAACGAAGTACTTTTCAAGTGTAGTCACTGTTGTAATGTAAGGAAAAAACAGCCAATTTGAATACAACTGGTGCCACAAACAGCAATGAGATAAATGAGTAGATAATCTGTATTTGGTGGTTTTGGTTGAGGGATATACTGTATGTTGACTAGGACACCAGAACACCCCTGCTCTTCTTTGAAAAGTACCATGGGATCCTTTACATCCAGCTTCACGGGCAGTCGGGGCCACAGTTTAACACCTCATCTGAAAGGCAGAACTTCCAACAGTGCAACACTCCTTCAGTTCTGCACTGAAGTATCAGCTTAGATTATATGCTCCAGTCACTAGAGTGCAGCATGAACCCACAAACTTCTGACTCGGAGGTAAGAGTGCCACCACTTAGCCACAAGTCTGACACTAAAGAGCTGAAAACCACTTGTCCTTCTCTGATACAAAACAGCTTTAAATAGCTGTTAATATTGCACTTAGCTGGTAAGGTCCAATAGTGGGAAGGACATCGAATGGTTCAGGGCTTTAACACATTTAAATTGTGCATGGTAGCAAATATCTTATACATTTCTATACTGAAGGTTTCTGAATCTTAACGTTTTATGAAATTGAGTCCTTTATCACAATATTTAAACGTAGAAATAGAAAGAAAAGTAATCAATACATATAAAATACTATTTTTGTTATCTGATTTAAACACAACTGAAATTGAATTTCGTATTACTTTAGTGTTGCCAATATATTGGGAACAATAGCAAAACATAAGAACATAAGAAATAAAATAAAAAATGAAAAAGGGTGGCTAAAGTGAACGTTGGTCCCTTAGAGGATGGGACCGGGAAACTAGTGGTGGGGAACATGGAGATGGGAAAGACGCTGAACAAATATTTTGTATCAGTCTTTACAGTAGAGGACATTAAAAATATCCCAACACTGCACAAACAGGGGGCAATGGGGGGGGGAGGAGCTAAAGATGATTAAAATCACTAAGGAGATGGTACTCAGTAAAATAATGGGACTTAAGGCGGATAAATCCCCCGGACCTGATGGCCTACATCCTAGGGTCTTGAGAGAAGTGGCGGTAGGGATTGTGGATGCGTTGGTGATTATTTTCCAGAACTCCCTGGACTCAGGAAAGGTCCCGGCAGATTGGAAAACTGCTAATGTAACACCCTTATTTTAGAAGGGAAGTAGACAAAAAGCTGGAAACTATAAACCAGTTAGCTTAACATCTGTGGTTGGCAAAATGTTGGAGTCCATTATTAAGGAAACAGTAACAGAGCATTTGGATAAACATAATGTAATAGGACAGAGTCAGCATGGTTTTATGAAGGGGAAGTCATGTTTGACAAATTTGCTCGAATTCTTTGAAGATGTAACATACAAGGTGGATAAAGGGGAACCAGTGGATGTAGTGTATTTGGACTTCCAAAAGGCATTTGACAAGGTTCCAAACAAAAGATTACTGATCAAGATAAGAAATCAAGGGATTGGGGGTAATATACTGGCATGGGTGGAAGATTGGCTATCTAACAGAAAACAAAGAGTTGGGATAAATGGTTCATTCTCGGGCTGGCAATCAGTAACTAGTGGTGTTCCGCAGGGGTCAGTGCTGGGACCCCAACTCTTTACAATCTATATTAACGATTTGGAGGAAGGGACCGAGTGCAACATATCCAAGTTTGCCGACGATACAAAGATGGGAGGGAAAGCAATGAGTGAGGAGGACATAAAAAACCTACAAAAGGACATAGACAGGCTAAGTGAGTGGGCAGAGATTTGGCAGATGCAATATAATGTTGGAAAGTGTGAGGTTATGCACTTTGGCAGAAAAAATCAAAGAGCAAGTTATTATCTAAATGGAGAGAAACTGCAAAGGGATCTGGGGGTCCTGGTGCATGAAACACAAAAAGTTAGTATGCAGGTGCAGCAGGTGATCAGGAAGGCCAATGGAATCTTGGCTTTTATTGCAAGGGGGATGGAGTATAAAAACAGGGAAGGCTTGCTGCAGTTATACAGGGTATTGGTGAGGCCACACCTGGAATACTGCGTGCAGTTTTGGTTTCCATAGTTAAGAATAGATATACTTGCTCTCGAGGCGGATCAGAGAAGGTTCACTCGGTTGATTCCGGAGATGAGGGGGTTGACGTATGAGGAAAGGTTGAGTAGGTTGGGACTCTACTCATTGGAGTTCAGAAGAATGAGAGGCGATCTTATCAAAACATATAAGATTGTGAGGGGGCTTGATCGGGTGGATGCGGGGAGGATGTTTCCACTGATGGGTGAGACTAGAACTAGGGGGCATAATCTAAGAATAAGGGGCTGCGCTTTCAAAACTGAGATGAGGAGAAATTTCTTCACTCAGAGGGTAGTGAATCTATGGAATTTGCTACCCCAGAGAGCTGTGGCAGCTGCAACATTAAATAAATTTAAAATGGAGATAGACAGTTTCCTAGCAGATAAGGGAATTAGGGGTTACGGGGAGAGGGCAGGGAAGTGGACGTGAGTCTAGATTCGGATCAGCCATGATCCTATTGAATGGCGGAGCAGGCCCGAGGGGCCGTATGGCCTACTCCTGCTCCTACTTCTTATGTTCTTATGTAAGAGCAGGAGTAGGCCATATGGCCCCTCGAGCCTGCTCCGCCATTTACTAAGATCATGGCTGATCATCGATCTCAACTCCACTTTCCCGCCCGATCTCCATATCCCTTGATTCCCCTAGAATCCAAAAATCTATCGATCTCAGCCTTGAACATACTCAAAGACTCAGCATGCACAGCTCTCTGGAGCAGAGAATTCTAAAGATTCACAACCCTCTGAGTGAAGAAATTCCTCCTCATCTCAGTCTTAAATGGCCTACCCCTTAACCTGAGACTATGCCCCCTAGTTCTAGACACTCCAGCCAGGAGAAACAACCTCTCAGCATCTACCCTGTCAATCCCCTTCAGAATCTTGTATGTTTCAATGAGATCACCTCTCATTCTTCTAAACTCCAGAGAGTACAGGCCCATTTTACAATCTCTCATCATAGGACAGCCCTCATCCCAGGAATCAATCTAGTGAACCTTTGTTGCACCGCCTCCAAGGCAAGTATATCCTTCCTTAGATAAGGAGGCCAAAACTGTGCACAGTACTCCAGGTATGGTCTCACCAAGGTCCTGTACAATTGTAGCAAGACTTCCTTACTCTTATACTCCAACACCCTTGTAATAAAGGCTAACATGCCATTTGCCTTCCTTATTGCTTGCTGTACCTGCATGCTAGCTTTCTGTGTTTCTTGCATGAGGACACCCAAATCTCTCTGAACACCAACATTTGAAAGTTTCTCACCATTTAAACATAGAAACATAGAAGATAGGAGCAGGAGTAGGCCATTCAGCCCCTCGAGCCTGCTCCGCCATTCAATGCAATCATGGCTGATCATCCAAATTCAGTACCCGGTCCCTGCTTTCTCCCCATACCCCTTGATCCCTTTAGCCTTAAGAAATATATCCAACTCCTTCTTGATTATATTTAATGAACTGGCCTCCACCGCCTTCTGTGGTAGAGAGTTCCACAGGTTCACCACTCTCTGGCTGAAGAAATTCCTCCTCATTTTTGTCCTAAATGGCCTACCCTTTATCCTTAGACTGTGTCCCCTGGTTCTGGACTCCCTGACCACCGGGAACATCCTTCCTGCATCTAGTCTGTCCAGTCCTGTCAGAATTTTATAAGTTTCAATGAGGTCACCTCTCATTCTTCTAATCTCCAGCGAGTACAAGTCCAATTGACCCAATCTCTCCTCATACGTCATTCCTGCCATCCCAGGTATCAGCCTGGTGAATCTTCGCTGAACTCCTTCCATGGCAAGAACATCCTTCCTCAAATAAGGCGACCAAAACTGCACACAATACTCAAGATGTGGTCTCACCAAGGCCCTGTACAACTGCAGCAAGACATCCTTGTTCCTGTACTCAAACCCTCTCGCTACGAAGGCCAACATACCATTTGCCTTCTTAACCGCCTGATGCACCTGCATGCTTACCTTCAGCGACTAGCGCACAAGGACACCCAGGTCTCGTTGCACTTCCCCTTCTCCCAATCTATTGCCATTTAGATAATAATCTGCCTTCCTGTTTTTGCCACCAAAGTGAATAAACTCACATTTATCCACGTTATATTGCATCTGTCATGTTTCTGCCCAATCACCCAACATGTCAAAATCATCCTGGAGTTTCTCGGCATCCTCCTCACAGCACACATGCTCACCCAGCTTTGTGTCGTCTGCAAATTTGGAGATATTACATCTAGTTCCCTTATCTCGATCATTAATATATATTGTGAATAGCTGGGGTCCAAGGACTGATCCCTGCGGTACCCCACTAGTCACTGCCTGCCACTCGGAAAAAGACCCGTTTATTCCAACTCTTTGCTTTCTGTCTGCCAACCAGTTCTCTATCCAAGTCAATACCTTGCCCCCAATCCTATGTGCCTTAACTTTACACGCTAATCTCTTATGCAGGCCTTCTGAAAGTCCAGATACACCACATCCACTGGTTCTCCCTTATCTATTTTAATAGTTACATCCTCAAAAAAGATTGTCAAGCACGATTTACCTTTTGTAAATCCATGTCAACTTTGTCCGATCCTGTCACTTTTTTCCAAGTGCTCTGCTATTACATCTTTTATAATGGACTCTAGCATTTTCCCCACTACCGATGTCAGGCTTACCGGTTTGTAATTCCCTGTTTTCTCTCTACCACCTTTTTTAAATAGTGGGGTTACATTAGCTACCCTCCAATCCATGGGTACTGTTCCAGATTCCATCGAATGTTGGAAGATGATCAGCAATGCATCTACTATTTCTAGGACCACTTCCTTAAGTACCCTAGAATGTAGATTATCAGGCCCTGGGGATTTATCGGCCTTCAATCCCATCAATTTCCCGAACACCATTTCCCTACAAATACTGATTTTTTTCACTTCCTCCCTTTCATCAGACCCTATGTTCCCTGGCATCTCTGGGAGGTTATTTTTGTTCTCCTTTGTGAAGACAGAACCAAAATATGTATTTAATTGGTCTGCCATTTCTTTGTTCCTCATTATAAATTCCCCTGTTTCTGACTGCAAGGGACCTATGCTTGACTTCACCAATCTTTTTCTCTTCACATATCTATAAAAGCTTTTCAGTCAGTTTTTATGTTCCCCGCAAGCTTACTCTCATATTCTATTTTCCCCCTCTTAATTAATCCCTTTGTCCTCTTTTGTTGAATCCTAAACTGCTCCCAATCTTCAGGATTACTGCTTTTTCTGGCCAATTTATATGTCTTCTCCTTGGATCTTGTGCTACCCTAATTTCCCTTGTTAGCCACGGTTGAGTCACCTTCTTTGTTTTATTTTTATGCCAAACTGGGATGAACAAATTCTGCAGTTCATCCATGCGGTCTTTGAATGTTTGCCATTGCCTATCCACCGTCAACCCTTTGAGTGACATTCCCCAATCAATCCTACCCAACTCGCGCCTCAGACCATCGTAGTTTCCTTTATTTAAATTTAGGACCCTAGTCTCTGAGTCAACTACTTCATTCTCCGTTTTAATGAAGAATTCGATCATATTATGATCGCTCCAACCCAAGGGGCCTCGTACAACAAGATTGCTAATTAATCCTTTCTCATTACATAATACCCATAAAAATATTCTGTTTTTCTATTCGTCCTACCAAAGTGAATAACCTCACATTTCCCTACATTATACTCCATCTGTCACCTTACTACCCACTCACTTAGTCTATTTATATCCCTTTGCAGACTCATTGGCCACAATTTTGCAAATGGCTGCGACTTGGGAGTGGGTCAGCTGGTTTCCGGCTTCCAGTTCCGCTCCCAACTGCATCTGGCCCACGGACGTGATTTTACATCGATTAGCCTTGTTAAGCCCACCCTGCGGGCTTGCCTGCCAATTAAGAGGAAGCCGGTCAGAGGACATAATTTGATGACACGACATCTGCCGGTTTTCTTAAAGGGACCAGGCACAATCTTTCTTTGACAGCTCATTTCTCAGTGTTTGAGAACAGTGAGGTGCTGCAAACATCGACATTCACTGTACAAAGTGAGCTCTTGCACCCAGGCTCTCCAATGACTCCCTCCATAGGCTAGAACAGATGGCAGCTGCAGGTGAGGTTACCAAAGTGATCTGTCACTGGTGAGAAAGTTTCTCCCGATGAGGTGGGACTACACAGCCAATTCAAAACTTGTTACCTACAGAAAAGTGTAAATGCATTAAAAATGATTTCCCCAACATTTTCTTACCTCTGAAACTCACCAGTGCACCATTGGATCCTTCACACCACTTCTGCAGCTGTCATCAATGCAGAAACATTACAGCAGACTCACAACATGCCACACTTACTTGGCGTGGTTTCCGGACATCGGGGACCCGAGGCAGAAGTGGCAAAATTGAAAAAGAGCCTGTTAACAAGTATCAAGTACCTGTTAACAGCCAGGTAAGTGGCTATAATACTCTTCCCACTGCTAGGTGTCAGGTCCATGCACAAATTGGGGACCTGACACTTGGGAAGATTGATTGGAGGCGGGTTGACAGCGGGTTTCCTACCCACTGTCAATCTTTGCGATTTTGACAGCGGTCCTGCCTCCAATCCCACACTCTGAGGACTGGCAAAATTCTGGCCTTTGTGTTCGCCTCATAGCTTACTGTCCCACCTAGCTTTGTATCATCAGCAAACTTGGGTACATTACACTCGATCCCTTCATCTAGACCATTAACATAGATTGTAAATAGCTGAGGCCCCAACACTGATCCTTGCAGCACCCCACTAATTACAGCCTGCCAACCTGAAAAAGATCCGTTTATCCCTACACTCTGTTTTCTGTCCGTTAACCAATCCTCTATCCATGCTATTATATTACCTCCAACCCTATGAACCCTAATCTTGTATAATAACCTTTTATATGGCACCTTATCGAATGCCTTTTCAAAATCCAAATATACTACATCCATGTATTTTTGTTGAGAATTATGAAATATTTCTTTAAATACTAGCCACTGCTTATCTACCGCCATACCTTTTAACCTATTTTTCCAATCTACCTTAGCCAACTCACCCCTCATACTTATGTAATTGGCTTTATTTAAATTTAAGACTCTAGTTTCGGACTTAGGTAAGTCACTCTCAAAATTAAGGTGAAATTCTATCATATTATGATCACTCTTCCCCAGAGGATCCTTTACTATGAGATTGCTAATTAACCCTGTCTCTTTACAAAATACAAGATCTAAAATAGCCTGCATTTGAACTTGCATTTGTATAGCACTTTTCACATCCTCGTGGCATCCCAAAGTGCTTCACTGCCAATGAATTACTTTTGAAATGTAGTCACTGTTGATTTGCTGGCAGACATATATCCACTTTTATACCATTCATAATTACACCATTAAATATTTCACAAAGGTCATGTCACAGTTCAACTATGGGTACTATTTTTGTTTGAAAAGAATGTTCAAAGTAAAAATTTTCTAAACCCACATCACCAGCGATTTTACTGCTTCCAGTTACACTTGGAATCAAGCATTAAAGTGTGAATTTTCAGGCCCCTTGCCCAGCAGAAATGGGGCGTTAATGCCTCAAAAATGGGCGATAGTGGGCAATGACCGACCACAGTGTTACTGCTGTCACTACTGCTGACTGCCATTGTTCCCCAGGCCAACCATTTGGTGGCTGGTGCGGCCCTCTAACACAGTAGGCCCATTTAAATTTAAAATTGAGTTTGCAAGATGTATATAGGACCCCGATTGCCATTTTTGGACTGAACTGTCCATGCATGCTCCATGCTCCAGCCAGTATCAGCCGGCGGTCCGGCCAGAAAGAATCCCAAAGGCAAGTTGCTCTAAATTTTTGTCAAGTGGAGGCAAGCAGGAGTGCTGCTCAAGGCTTCACAAAATCACCCTGTTCTGCTGCCACGCCGACTACAAAGACTCCCCCCCACCACCCCAACCCCCCCTTCCACCCCCCGCCAAAGACATTGGGGCCCTCCACAGTCCTATCTTGTTCTGGCCCGGAGGCCGGTTGTGCCACCCTATATTGCGGCAATCCAAAGCCAGTAACCTTAAGCTGTCCTGGGTGCTTGATCTCTGGCCAAAGCCCACCATCCCATACTAATGAGGCCCGACCCTCAAAATGAATTGGATCTCCTGCCGGGTTTACCGGCTGACAGGTGTGTTCTACTAGTAGGCTGCCCGAAGTACGCTTGTGGGGGAAAATGCATTTCTAAAACTCTGTAGTGGACCAATTAACTGTCCTGTTTGAGAGGTTTCATAATTAAGTTACCAAGTTCTATTCCTGACCAGAACTATTATTTACTGTAAGGTACAAACATATCTCTGAACCCGTGGGTTTGTTTATTGATGCTGACAATAACTTATGAATTTGTTACTCAGACATCAGTTATCCAATGCTGAATTATTTGATGAAAATAATAATGTAGATTTTCATAAATCTTTTTAAACAAACATTTTTTCCTTGCCTTTCTTTGAAGACATTGGGGGAAAATGTGGTTGCTTTGTGCCTCCAGTTAGCACCCTAAGAGGGCGCTAATGGGTCGCAAAGCAACTAGCGCCCGGGGGCGGCGATGGTTGCGCCGCTAGCGAAATTGACCAGACATTTTGCGGCAGCGCACTGCGCCCGCAGATCGTGATGTCAGTCGAGCGTGCAACACCCCAGTAGCACCCCGGACTGGATATTGAGTGGTGCCCCTGCCTTACTGCCTGCCGCTAGCAACGACAGGTTGAGGGGAACATTTTGCAGTCGGGAAGGGACTGGGGGAACGCTATTTAAAGGCGACCGCTTCCTGACTTTTTTTGTCGGCGACATTTTTGCACCACGCATTCTGAGAGAGAGAGAGATACTTCTGGAGAGATTCAATGCTGTGTGAAGGAGTTTTGGGTACTGAGCTGCACTTTGCAGGTTCATTTTGATTTGTCCTTCCTTGCATCGATTTAGAAGAGACTATGGGGGCTGCACTCTGAACTCTTTCCCTGGGCCTCTCCATTGTTCTTTCCAGCGGAATTGATGTACAGGACTCTCCAGGCCGAGATTCAAGGCTGCAATGAGCAGGGTGTGGATGGAGAGCAAGATCGACCTTTCCCTTTAAGAACTGGCCGGCGCCAGTGTGTCTGTGTTCCATTGCTGACTGACATCACATGAGCTTCACCAGCGCTCTGAGGTAGCGTCTCACTCCTCGGCGTTAGCGCCTTAAGAGATGTGCGTAGCACCTGATTTAGCGCTCCAATAACCTTCAGGGGCGATAAAAGCCAAGTTTACAGTCAGAAGCGATAATTAGCACCAGGCTCTAAACTTTGCGCCCGGCCAATAATTGCACCCCAAACAGGGCGATACCAAATTTTTCCCCCATTGACTCTTGTTGGGGTAGCCATCCGATATCTCATCCAAGCAGCTAGCCTTCACATTAAAGCCTAGATAGTTTGGTGGATAACTTGACTGTAGGGGCTGGGTTGGCATTACAGTCAAGGCCAAACAGCACTCACTCAGTGTCAACATATGCACTACCAATAGTGTTCACTCTATAGAAATCGATAGGTGGAACTCTTGAGTGATTTTTTCAGTCTGAATAACCTGTAGCCAATCCTACTCCAGCTGGAATTAGTCAATTCAGTGCAGACCAGAAATTGAACTGGCTCTTTCATTATCTGTACAACTCAGTATAATCTTACGTGCATTGAACTATTCCTCAACAAAATCATAAATCTGGCTACTGGTTGTGAGTGTATGATAGGGAGTTATGATTGAGGTTTAGGGAATTAAATGGGTAATGGTACTACTAATTTACTGTCCAATTTTTTTGTGTAGATTGCTTGTGTTAATGGTATGGAGACAAATCGACTTGTAGGTTCTTCATCCCCCACGGGCTTTTCTCCATATTACATGACAATGTGCAGTCTTGTTTTTGGTATAATAGGACTGTAACCTCATCAGAAAAGAACATTACCACATAAATAGCCTAACAGTGAACAGAATTACAGCTTGGGTAGCATTATCCACCCCTTTGCACACTATTGCAATACATAAAATTCTATTCGAATATAGAAAAGTTACAGATGACAATTGGCGTGATTAACACAGCAGGTGAACTATGGAAGGGTAGAGCACGGGTTTGTAACTGTGATTCTCAAATTGAGTTCATGACCTCAGGCAGATCATCGGCACGCAAACTTGGTGCTACCTGCTAATTTAAATGATAGTGGCGTGCACCCAGCACTAAACGCACTGCTGAATGGCTGCAAGCTCAGCAGGGGGCCCAAGTTTGTGCGAGGCCAGCACAAATTAAAGCCAGCCTGCACCTCTTAAAGGGGAGGTGCAGTTTGACGAGACCAGGTGCTGGAAGTCATTCCAGGAGGCTGTTTCAACTAGGAAACATTCAGCAATGGCACATCAGGCCAGAGAGAGAGGGCTCCAAGCTTCTCAGATGCAGCACTGGAGGCCTTAGTGCAGGAGGAGGAGACAGGTCCTGTTTCCACAGGGGGCCAAGAGGCCCTCCAGACAGATACTGTAAAGGTAGTGGGAGCAGATAGCCATGGAGGTCAAAGCCAACAGTGTTGCCCTGAGGACCTGGATGTGGTGCCGGAAGAAGTTCAACGATCTCACACAAGTGGTCAAGGTCAGTGAATGCATCTTCAAATGCCATATCCCACAAACTACACCACTAGCCTCACACACTGCTCAATTCACCACACCCTCCATTACTCACTTACCAACAATCTCTATCAATCACGACTCATACCTCATATTTAGATGCTCCATCTCACCCTCACACACTTACCACTGCTGCAAGCCTCACACCCACATCTCACAACTTGCACATACTTTCAGCTATTCAACCATGACAGCCACATCAGCCAAACACAGTGAACCAAACTCACTGACACATTTCCCTCTCTCTTACAGGAAAAGGTGGCACACCACCATAGGCAGCGGCAGCTAACCGGAGGGGGACAGACACGCCTCCATATCTTGACCTCACTCAAGGAGACGGTGCTCAGCATAATAGGAGTGGCTGTGACTGAGGCCAGCAGCAGCGCTGAAACCATTGAACATGACCTCATACCTAATCCTCCTTCTCACATTCCACTTCCCCCTCATCCTACAATCTCTTCTGATTTACAAGCTGCAGTTATGTATGTGTATTCCACTAGGTACAGGTCTGGACATGCCTCGGCTGACTCCTCCCACTATTCCAGGTATATAAGTGACTACCTCCCAGTCCCTTAGTATTCTGGACGGGTCGACCACTCGAGACAAGACCTTCATTCTTTAGTTAATAAAAGCCTGATTGTTACTCGCTCAACCTCAGTCTTTTGAGTAATTGATGGCGCATCAGGTGTAAGTATGCACCTCTTGATTCTCCCCCGCCCACACTCCTACCCTTGTGCCTTTCTCATTTCAGAGACCCAAGAAATCCAACCTGGCCAGGCAGTGGTGGAAGAGGAAGAGGAAGAAGAGAGTGATGAAAACGAAACACCATCACTCGATTTCACATCCGCAGCCACCAGCTCCGATACTGGCACTGCACGGATTTTAGAGGGTTGCTTAGAGGTGGGACCTGCACATGGTGAGTCACCGGGCATGAGTGGGCTGCAGCTAGTGCAGGGGGAAAGGGTAGCATAGGTGCCAATTCCCCAGAGGCGAGGTCGCACACTCATTCTGCTGCACAGGACTCAGCTGAGGACTCCAATGGGGCAGTTTACAGAACAAAGCTGATGGGTATGTGCAACAAAATGTTTGGTGCATTGGCAGGTCTGCCAGAAAGCCTGAATGCAATGTCAAGGAACATGGAGGAGTCTAGCTCCAACATTGCACATGGCTTTACGCAGAGCTTGAAGTCCATCCTTTCCAGCATGGATGAGGTGAGCAGATCCATTAGCGCACTTGTGGACCCAACCATCATGCAGTGTCTGATGGCTGATGTCACAGATTCCATTGCAGCACAAGCTGAAGCCACCCAATGTCTGAGTGCTACAGTAGAAGCTCAGACTGAAGTCATGCAAGCTCAGCTTGCTGCAACACAAGCATAGACTGCTGCCATCATGGCTGGGTTTACCAGTGTTGAAAGCGGCTTGCAGGGTATCACAGTAGTCCAGCAATCTATCCTCCATCAGATTACTATTATTGCTGAGGCGCCACCCTGGGGCAGTGGCAGTGGCTCTGTGCAGGACAAACCTGCTGTCCTCTCTCAGGCTGACAGCATTCATCCTCCCACCACAGCCACTCTGCCAGTGTCCTTGCTGTTGCTGGTCAGCCAGCCAACGCAGACTGCTGCCGCCGATGCGGACGTGGTGCAGTCCGAAGCCGGGCCTTCTAGGCCCAGAGCTCCTCAAGGTCGTCCTGCATGGCCATCTGCAGTGTCCCCCACTGAAAGTCAGCAGCCTTCCACCAGCTATGCTGCAGCCCCACTGGGGTAGCACATCGTAGGAGCACTAGGACAGGCAAAGGCACATGCAAGACATGCACTAAGGGAATGCTCAAGGGTGATTAGCTGACTTTTGAATGAAATATTATAATGGTTTAATACATAAAATCGGTTTGGAATGTTTGTTTTGTGGGGGCTTCTATTGTAGCATAGTGGCCAAGAGGATGCTGTGATGGTCAGTAACAGAGGGAAGGTAAGGTGTGGGCATATTGTTGAATGGGGAATTGGGGTTGCGTTCACTGGTACCACAGTCGGATGAGTTGATCACGGACAGCCTGGGCCTAAAGGGGCTGTGTTGCTTGCCTCCTCCCTTCCTCCATCTCCTCCTCAGTTGGTCACCATAAGCCTGGTGGCAAGGGCTGTAACCTCATGATGGCAAGTTTGTGGAGTATTCAGCAGACCACGACAAATCTTGAAACATGCTCTGGCTAGTATTGCAGGCTCCTCCAGAGCGGTCCAGGCAATGGACGCGTTGTTTAAGGACGACAATGGTCTGCTCTATCAGATTCCATGTGGCAGCACGGCTTTCATTGTATGCATGCTGCCCACGTATTTGTGGGTTGTGCAGAGGGAGTAATCAGCCAGGTGGTCAGCGGATAGACCTCGTTGTCCAGTCGTCACCCTCGAGTTTGTCATGGTGGCTCAAATGCTGATGGTACAGCAGACTGCCACAGAATGAAGGCATCATGGCTGCTGCCAGACTACCAAGCATTGAGCTGCCTGATGCACTGAGCATGGTCGCACACCAGCTGGACATTGAGTGAGTCAAATCCCTTCCGGTTGCGCTATATCTCTGAATTGTGATACGGCGCCCGCAAAGTGATGTGCGTGCAGTCAATGATGCCCTGCACCATTGGGATTGCTATCGCGGCGAGCCCGATGCAAAGAAGTTCAAGGCCTCCATCATCTTTACAGCTACTGGCAATGCCATCCTCTGCCTGCAGCAGGTGGCAGATTTCAGTGGGAATCTCCTTTGTAAAATTGAGACATCGCACACATTGTTCCTTGCTGAAGTTGAGGTAGGGGAACTGCTCCTTGAAGGCCCTGGGTGGATAGGGCCACCTGCTGAGTGTACTGGTCTCACTAGATGTGCTCCTATCTAGTTATCCAGCCAGCTAAACACTCATTCAAATAATTCCTCGACAAGCGGGTTTGCTGTTTTGAAGCTTTACTTGAACAAATTTGTGAAACTGTAAACAAAGACAAAGTATGTTTTTTACATAGAACTGAGTACTATACATTAGATGTTACATAAGATATAAACATATTTATAACAATAGAATAGACTAATTGTATAACTAAATAGCACTTGAGCTAAACTTCTGTAGCTAATAACTAATAACTTCTTATAAACAAAGTATTGTCAAATACTACACTGACAAAGTTGCTATCATGTTAACAAACAAAGATACTCACAGACATTGCGTCCTGCCCAGCATATAAGATGAGATGACACACGATTGAGAATCCCTCATGGGAGATTCTCCATAACTCTAGGTTTGTGGGAGAAAACGTATTAAACATTAAGGCATGCTGGGATACTTGACCACTTTACTAATTGAACAAAGGACACTAAACTAGTTAAAACTAAAAGAACTGCTGACTGCCATAATGAAGTCAAGCTGACCTTTTGGCTTAGGACATCTGGTGATAAAATGTGAACATGTTAATCTGTTTCTTGAGAACAATGGAACCTATGAAACCCTATGTTGAAATGTAATGTAAGCTAATCACCTGAAGTTGTTTACCTTGCTGTATAACCATGAGCGCTGTACATTAGTAATTTAGAGTGCTGGTGGGCAGTAGGGACTGCTGCAGACTCTCCGTGATATCACGTAATAAATTCCTAAAGCGAACCTCGAAGTCTCCATCTGATAATTAATTTCCTCGACAAGGTTCTTTCTGGAATACTACTTCTGGGTTAAAACAGGAAGAAGGTCAAATGACCTATTGCAGTATACTAACACTGCTATACACTAACTACCACTAGAGGGTGCTATCTGCATGTAATAAGTCCAGAACACTCCCCGTCTGGGGTCGTTAGCGACTCCACATAATCTTAACTTTACTTGTCACTGGAGTCCTCTGGTGACAAAAGAAGGACCACCTCCGAGAAGTCCGTCGGTGTCGACGATAGGATGCAGCTTCCGTAGACTTCTGTGAGGGGGTAGGTTGCGTCCTGCTGCTATGCACTTCAACTCTTCTGAGTAACACTCATGTTGGATGCTCTTCATCACAAGGATTTTGGCTCTCTTGAGCTCCACTTCAGAGGGACTCTTATGACAGATGTGCCACCCATGGCAGCTCCCCTCTTGTGTAGACTGGGAGAAGGTACGAGCTATGTGGGTTAGGCGTGCTACTGTCTTTATGAGAGTGTTCCATTTGAAGAAACGCTCGAAGCATTTGGTGCTCATCAGGTCCTTAGAGATTTGAGTAGCGTTCGCTGTGACTTGTGGGCGTATCTCGGAGTCAGAAACAGGGTTGAGGAGGTCGAATGACTCATTGAGTTCAGAGGAGTGCAGCGACTGATCCTGAAGAAAAGCAGGTCCTGACAGTCAAGTCGTGCTGCTGAGAAGGGACGCTGTTACAGATCTAGACCCATGGTCAGCTGGGTTCAGGTCTGTGGGGACGTACCTCCACTGGTCGGGGGATGTGGACTGTCGAATACGTTGGACCCTGTTGGTCACGTATGCGTAGAACCGTCTACTTTGGTTATGGATGTATCCTAGCACCACTTTGCTGTCTATATAATATGTGATGCTGTCGAACTTCAGATCAATCTCCTCTACTATGCACTCAGCAATCTCAACTGTTAATACTGCTGTGCACAGTTCCAATCTGGGTATGGTGAGGTCTGACTGGGGTGCCAACTTGGCCTTACCAAAGATGAAGCCGACTTTGCTTTGTCCATCTTGAGTGGTGACCTTCAGATAAGCCACACTTGCAATGGCCTTAGCGGATGTGTCTTCAAAGACACAAAGCTCTTTGAATTGGGCACTTGAGGGAGAGAAGGACATATAGGAGCGAGGTATTTGGATCTCCTGTAAGTCTTGGAGTGAGTCTCTCCATCTGTCCCACTCTGCTTCCATCTCTTCAGGGAGGGGTGAATCCCACTCTTCACCGAGTGTGGAGAGTTCCCTGAGGAGCAGCCTGCCTTGTATGGTGACAGGGGCTAAGAAGCCGAGAGGGTCGTATAGGCGGTTGACTGTAGAGAGCACTCCTCTACGTGTGAAGGGTTTCTTGTCATCTAAGGCTTGGAACGTGAACATATCTGTTGCTATGTTCCAAGACACTCCTAGGCTACGCTGTAGGGGAGGTCATCAGTGAAGAGGTCTAGATCGTTGACGTCCTTAGCACGATCTTCAGGGGGGAATGCCTCCATCATGGCTGGTCTGTTAGAGGCTATCTTTGTAGCCTGAGGTTGGATAGTGCAAGTAGTTCCTGGGCTCGTCCAAGGGTACTGATGGCCTCTGCTTCGGTCGGGAATGACTTCAGTGCATCGTCAACGTAGAACTCTCGTTCGATGAACCCTCTCACATCACTGCCAAAGCCGTCTTCTTCTTCCTTGGCAGCCCTCCTTAGTCCATATATGGCGACAGCAGGGGATGGGCTATTCCCGAAGACATGGACATGCATTCTGTAGTCCACAATATCTCTGTTGGGGTCGTTGTTGCGATACCACAGGAAGCGGAGGAAGTCTCTGTGGTCTTCTCTCACCACAAAGCAGTGAAACATGTGCTGGATATCGGCAGTGATGGCGACGGGCTCTTTCCTGAATCTCATGAGTACCCCCAAGAGGCTATTGTTGAGATCGGGCCCTGTGAATAGTACGTCGTTGAGAGAGACTCCCCGATATGGTGCACTGGAGTCAAACACCACGTGGATTTGTTCCGGCTTTTTGGGGTGATAAACTCCGAAGGAAGGGAGGTACCAACACTCTTGGCCTTCCTGTAATGGAGGAGCTATCTCTGCATGATCGTTGACAAGAATTTTCTTGAAAAACTCTAGGAAGTGTGCTTTCATCTTCAGCTTCTTCTCTAGTGTGCGACGGAGTGAGTTAAGATGATTATAGGCATACTCCCTGTTGTTCGGCAGCTGTCGTCTGGGGTGCTGGAAGTGTAAGGGTGCAACCCAGCTGTTAGAACTGTCACGAGAGACCTCATTGTCCATAATCTGGAGGAATCTCATGTTGTCGATCGATGGAGCAAGTTTGTGGTCATTGGCGGTGCGACAGAAGACTGACTGACCCGGGTTCTCTCCAGTGAGTATCATCTGTGTGCTGTTTGTGGAGATCAGCGCTGAGGGGTTCTGAGGCTGGGCCGTATGACTGAACTTCTCTGTCACTTGGATCTGACTACTCCATGGGGTAAGGTAGCTTGGACGACCATTCTCCAAGATGGAAGTCTTGAGTGTGCTCACCTGAGATGGCTTGTGAGCACCCTTGAGACACACATCTCCAACAATGACCCAGCCGAGGTCTAGCCTTTGGGCGAAAGGGGCGTCATTTGGACCGTTGATCTGTTTCCTTATCTTATGTACCCTCAGGATGTCCCTTCCCAACAAAAGAAGTATATCTGTGTCTGGATCAAGAGGTGGGATCTCGTCTGCAATGCGTCTCAGATGACGGTGGTGATGAGCTGCATTCGGAGTGGGAATCTCAGAACGGTTGTCGGGGATTTGATTACATTCGATGAGTGTAGAAAGGGGGAGGCTAATCTTCCCGCCGACTGACTCAACAACATAACCGCAGGCCCTCCTGCCGGCTGTCTCTGAAAGTCCAGCACACGTCTTCAACGTGTAAGGCGACGGACTTCCTTTGATCTTGAAGATGTCGAAGAACTCGGATCTTGCTAGAGAACGATTGCTTTGTTCGTCTAGTATAGCATACATCTTTTCAGATTCCTGGCGACATCCTACAGGGTACATATTAACGAGGCCTATCTTGGAGCATGCTCTTGCGCTCACTCCTTCTCCACACACCTCGGTGCACTTGGATATAATCTCCGGACCAGCAGCTCCCTCTCTCTCCCCGCCATGCTCTGAGGCGGGAGGAGACAACTCTGACTTCCAAGGAGCTGGGCCTGGGTGGAGTGCTGAAATGTGCCGATCACTTTCACATTCTGTGCATTTTGCATCTACCTTGCAGTTCTTGGCGAGATGGTTTGTGGAAGAGCAGCACTTGAAACATATAGAGTTCTCTTTGAGATACTGTTTGTGATCTTCCAGGGACATCTTCCTGAAGCCTCTGCACTTCTTTAATGGATGGGGCTTGTTGTGGATGGGGCATTGTTTGCTCATATCCTCAGATTTCTTCTGATCCCTTGTGTTCTCGGTTGAAGACACTTGCATTTTGTGGACAGATATTGGTGTCTTCCCATGTCTGTCAAACTTATCTCTCCTGGCAAGTGCTGTGTGGGAGGAGAAAAGGTTGAAGCTGGGGTCGGTCCTGGCTTTGGCTTCTTTACGGATGAAGTTGGCAAACACGGGGAATGGAGGGAAGGTAACGTCGTGCTTTAGCTTGAACTCTGACCCGAATGACGGATGAAGTTGGCAAACACGGAGAATGGAGGGAAGGTAACGTCGTGCTTTAGCTTGAACTCTGACCCGAATGATAGCCACTTCTCCTGCAGATTGAATGGAAGCTTCTCAATGATGGGACTTACCCCTCTGGAAGTGTCTAAGTATGATAGGCCGGGTAGGTAGCCGTCCTGCTTTGCGACTTCGAGTTCCGACAGCAGATCTCCAAGGTCGCGGAGCTTCTGGTGTTCCTTATTTGTCACCTTCGGAAAGTTCTCCAACCTGTCAAAGAGAGCCCTTTCAATGGCTTCAGGTGAGCCGTAGCTTTCTTCCAGCCTCGCCCAAGTCATCTTCAACCCCACTGGCGGATGTCCCACATTGACCGCTTTTATCCTGCATGCCTGTCTGGCGGACTCTGGGCCGAGCCATTTGATAAGGAAGTCGAGCTCTTCTCCTGCAGACAGGTCTCAGCCCGATATGGCACCGTGGAAGGAGGACTTCCAAGCCCGATAAGTCTCTGGCCTGTCATCAAACGTGGTTAACCCTGTAGTCACCAGCTGGCTGCGTGCAAGGTATTTGGCAAGGTCGTAGGTGCTGGGACCTGTGCCAGGGTTGCCTTGAATAGGGGCTCTGTTGGGGGTCTCAAGGAAATGAAAGGGGGTTTGCTGCTGACTTTCTCTCTTCAGCGTTCTATTCCTCTGCACCGTGTCTTCTGTTTTGCAGGGGAGGATCCTGTGACTTGAGGCACGCTGTCTATTTTGACCTTGGTTGGCGACTTGGGGCATGTTATATGAAGTGATTGCATCTGTAGAGATGTGCGGGTCTTCATCCCTCTCTCTCGTAAACTGTATGTCGGCTTGGTCGCTCATGTAATCTCTGGTGCGCTGTCGTCGACTCTGCTGCGGAACGGGAATTAAAGGTTTGTTAGCTGTCTCGGGATCAGCTTCCACTAAAATTGCCTCAAATACTTGTGCCTCAGCTAATGCAGCATCTATCTTTTTTTCTTGCTGCAGAGCGTCTAATGTAGCTTGGAGACGGGCCTGTTCAGCTTGGTGTCCTACTTGGAGACGGGCCTGTTCAGCTTGGAGACGGGCCCGGTCGGCTTTTATTTCAGCTTTGAGATGGGCCTGTTCTACTTTTATTTCTATTTCTCTGTCGGTATGCGCAGCTCTGGCTTGAGCTGCTTCTAGCTTAGCCCGTGCTTTGGCGACGGCCATGATTACCCAAGAACCACCTGATGACCATGAACCAGATTGCGATCTAGAACCAGCCGATGACCGTGAACCAGCTTGCAATCTAGAACCAGCTAATGACCGTGAACCAGCTGATGACCGTGAACCAGCTGGTGACCGTGAACCAGCTTGCGATATGTAGTAACCGGAGCTTATAGACCGATTGTCACATTCTACAGTTTCATCTAACTGTTTTAGGTCTTCTACTCGCTGAGTAGCATTTTCGGTATTATCTTCTGACATGTTGATGTGAGGTAAGTGTGGTGTACAAGGTGAAGACTTAAGCTGGCTCTGTTGTGATGGCCTACTCTGAGTTCCTGCTGCTCCACTCTTCACAGCTAGCCGTATTACTGTCTTTTCACTGTACTGATCTCGCTTGACGTGCTCCTATCTAGTTATCCAGCCAGCTAAACACTCATTCAAATAATTCCTCGACAAGCGGGTTTGCTGTTTTGAAGCTTTACTTGAACAAATTTGTGAAACTGTAAACAAAGACAAAGTATGTTTTGTACATAGAACTGAGTACTATACATTAGATGTTACATAAGATATAAACATATTTATAATAATAGAATAGACTAATTGTATAACTAAATAGCACTTGAGCTAAACTTCTGTAGCTAATAACTAATAACTTCTTATAAACAAAGTATTGTCAAATACTACACTGACAAAGTTGCTATCATGTTAACAAACAAAGATACTCACAGACATTGCGTCCTGCCCAGCATATAAGATGAGATGACACACGATTGAGAATCCCTCATGGGAGATTCTCCATAACTCTAGGTTCTTTCTGGAATACTACTTCTGGGTTAAAACAGGAACAAGGTCAAATGACCTATTGCAGTATACTAACACTGCTAAACACTAACTACCACTAAAGGGTGCTATCAGCATGTAATAAGTCCACAACACTGAGGGCCCTTCTCCCCCCTCCTCCTCCTGCCACTTCTAGCAGCTTGTCCTGCTCTGTGTCGCCTCTGCTCATTCTCCCTGTCATGCTGCAGGGCAAGGGGGATACAAATTACTGCACCCATGTCTGGGAGCAACTGGTCTGAGCACACCCCTTGCAATGCAGTACCAAGTCCTTGAGCACGTGCCACATCACTCCTTGTAGACTTTAGCCAACCTTAAAGAAGTCTAGAATGCACCAAACACTCCTACAAATTCAGCAACAGTTAGTAGAAATCAATCAGCAACTAACCTGTAAGTAGGCGATGCTCCCTTCAAATAGCACTGGGTGGGGGGTCCTTCCTGCTGCTGAACGCATGTTCAGCTGTACGAGTTTAAGCGAAGTTGTCAGCTCCAGCGTGAGGTCGAAAATGGCAGCACTGGCATCAAATCATCACGATCTGCATACGTCTGGCACACACTCCCAGCACCGATGCTAATGTCCTCACCAAAATGGCGTCTGTCATAGCCTGCACCAAAAGTGCGTGTGCGCTGCTTTTTTGACTCAAAAGAGACACCTGTAGCACCCAAACAACTACGCAACTGAATTTTTAGCACTAGGTGCTTTCTCTACAAGGAAGAGAGTGGATGTTGGTGGGTGAGGTACCAAAGGCTGGTGTTGTGTAGTGGCTAGTGACAGACCGACTCATTCTGCCAGAGTAATTAATGGTGCATACTGTGGGGGGAGCAAAATGAGAGGGACAAAGCATTATTTTTTATATGATCTCAATGGGTAAAACTTAAACTTTAGACATTAGCCCAGTGAATTCCAACTGTAATTTAATTATAAAGAAAGACTTGCATTTACATAGCGTCTTTCATGGCCACTCGACATAACAAATTGATTTACAACCAATGAAGTAATTTTTTGAAGTGTAGTCACTGTTGTAATGTAGGAAATGTGGCAGCCAATTTGCACACAGCAAGCTCCCACAAACAGCAATGTGATAATGACCAGATAATCTGACTTTGTTATGTTGATAAAAGGATAAATATTGGCTAGGACACCAGGGATAACTCCCCTGCTCTTCTTCGAAATAGTGCCATGGGATCTCTTACGTCCACCTGAAAGAGATGAGGCCTCGGTTTAACATTTCATCCAAAAGACAGCAGCTCTAGCAGTGCAGCACTCATAGAAACATAGCAAATAGGAGCAGGAGTAGGCCATTCGGCCCCTCGAGCCTGCTCCGCCATTTAACGAGATCATGGCTGATCATCCAAATTCAGTACCCTGTCCCTGCTTTCTCCCCATATCCCTTTAGCCTTAAGAAATATATCTAACTCCTGCTTGAATATATTTAATGAATTGGCCTCAACTGCTTTTTGCGGTAGATAATTCCACAGGTTCACCACTCTCTGGGTGAAGAAATTCCTCTTCATCTCAGTCCTAAATGGCTTACCCCTTATCTTTAGACTGTGACCCCTGGTTCTGGACTCCCCCGCCATCGGGAACATCCTTCCTGCATCTAGTCTGTCCAGTCCTGTTAGAATTTTATAAGTTTCAATGAGATCCCCTCTCATTCGTCTAAACTCCAGCGAATATAAGCCCAATCAACCCAATCTCTCCTCATACGTCATTCCTGCCATCCCAGGTATCAGTCTGGTGAATCTTTGCTGCAATCCCTCCATGGCAAAAACATCCTTCCTCAGATAAGGCGACCAAAACTGCACAAAATACTCAAGGTGTGGTCTCACCAAGGCCCTGTACAACTGCAGCAAGACATCCTTGCTCCTGTACTCGAATCCTCTCGCTATGAAGGGCAACCTACCATTTGCCTTCTTAACTGCCTGCTGCACCTGCATGCTTACCTTCAGCGACTGGTGCACAAGGACACCCAGGTCTCGTTGCACTTCCCCTTCTCCCAATCTATTGCCGTTCAGATAATAATCCACCTTCCTGTTTTTGCCACAAAAGTGGATAACCTCGCATTTATCCACATTTATCCACATCTGCCATGCATCTGCCCAATCACCCAACCTGTCCAAATCATACTGGAGTTTCTCTGCATCCTCCTCAAAGCACACACACCCACCCAGCTTTGTGTCATCTGCAAACTTGGAGATATTATATCTAGTTCCCTCATCTAGATCATTAATATATATTGTGAACAGCTGGGGCCCCAGCACCGATCCCTGCGGTACCCCACTAGTCACTGCCTGCCACTCGGAAAAAGACCCGTTCATTCCAACTCTTTGCTTCCTGTCTGCCAACCAGTTCTCTATCCAAGTCAGTACCTTACTCCCAATCCCATGTGCTTTAACTTTACATGCTAATCCCTTATGCGGGACCTTATCGAAAGCCTTCTGAAAGTCCAAATACACCACATCCACTGGTTCTCCCTTATCTATTCTACCAGTTACATCCTCAAAAAATTCCAGTAGATTAGTCAAGCATGATTTACCTTTTGTAAATCCATGTTGAATTTGTCCAATCCTGTCACTGTTTTCCAAGTGCTCTGCTATTACATCTTTTATAATGGACTCTAGCATTTTCCCCACTACCGCTGTCAGGCTTACCGGTAATTCCTCATTTTCTCTCTACCACCTTTTCTAAATAGTGGGTTTACATTAGCTACCCTCCAATCCATGGGAACTGCTCCAGAGTCTATAGAATTCTGGAAGATGACCAGCAATGCATCTACTATTTCTAGGGCCACTTCCTTAAGTACCCTAGAATGTAGATTATCAGGCCCTGGGGATTTATCGGCCTTCAATCCCGTCAATTTCCCCAACACCATTTCCCTACAAATACTGATTTCATTCAATTCCTCCCTCTCATTAGACCCTATGTTCCCCGACATCTCTGGGAGGTTGTTTGTGTCCTCCTTTGTGAAGACAGAACCAAAGTATGTATTTAATTGGCCTGCCATTTCTTTGTTCCCCTGATTCTGACTGCAAGGGACCTATGCTTGACTTCACAATCTTTTTCTCTTCACAAATCTATAGGAGATTTTACAGTCAGGTTTTATGTTCTCTGCCAGCTTACTCTCATACTCTATTTTCCCCCTCTTAATGAATCCCTTTGTCCTCCTTTGCTGACTCCTAATCTGCACCCAATCCTCAGGTTTGCTGCTTTTGCTGGCCAATTTATATGTTCTCTCCTTGGATCTTATGTTATCCCTCAGCACTGCACTGGAATGTCAGCTTAGATTTTTGTGCTCAAGTTTCTGGAGTGGGACTTGAACCCACAACCTTCTGACTCAGAGGCAAGAGTGCTACCAACTGAGTTATGGCTGACACCGTATTATAATCAAATTTGCACGATCAGTGGCAATATATAGCAGTGCCGTCTGATGGTTACAGGCGTAGACATTTCAAATAACTTGATCTGCATTGTCTCCTGTATTTGAACTGTAAGTTTGAATTATAAGAATGAATAAGTGTATTTGGCTAACTCTCCTGACTGCCTAAAATTCAGTGCATTATTCAAAATTAGATTTACCATAAATATTGCATGTACTGGTCATTAACCTTGATTTATGATGCTATTATACTAATATTTATTAATTTTATAAGACTGAAAAATATATCAGCTAATATTTTTAACTGTGATTGGCTGGGGGAAGTGGGGTGGGGGCATGGTTCTGAATGCAAAATCTCACTGACACCTTGCCAGTATGTAATCTGTTCATCTCCAGTGCTGCTGAGAGTCCAAGCAATTGTAAGAGATAAGAAAGGTCTGTGCAATCATTCTTTGCGGATATGGGCACTGATATCTCCTAAAACTCCAGTTTACTACAGTACAAGAAAACAGCAAAAACAGCCAGGCTTTTATTATTTTATTTAAACACACCAATATCAATAAAACGCAATTTCAAAGTGACCTGACATTTTTTTTTTTTAAACTTCCAAGCAAAGCAGCTGTGAAATTCAATCGGAAAGAATATTTGTTGAATTTTAGGCTTATCAAACCTCGAGAACAAAACCAGGAAAAAAAAATTCTGCAGCCCATCAACAGTCTCACAAAATTCTTCTCAGTTTAAGCTGTGAACAACTGTTTGAGTTGAATGCTGGTGAAATGCATAAATTAAATACAATTAACAAAGGCTTCAATGTAGTTAAATTAAGAAAATATAGGTACTATGCATGCAGACATAATGGCAAAACCTTTAAAAAAATCTTCTAATGTCTGTTGAATGTTAATAAAGTTTTGATTATTTGAAAAGATTAATACAGACTGTTTTCGTTCAGTAGCAAACACGTATCATATAAGTCATGATATTAAAGATATCTCAGGTACAAAGCATTATAGCAAAACAAAACAGAAGCCCTTATTTTCAGTAAGAATTTAAATACAATTTTATTTTTGTGCCTTTGATATGATAAAAGCATTGTTTGATCACTGTAACTAAATGAAGTAAATTCCACTTGGTGTAAAATTAAGAGCTTATATACTGTGTCAAAATTTAAGCCATAATCCATTAACCACATGATTACATTATAGTAGACATGTTTTTTCCCCACATGATTAATATAGCAATCCCAGGACTCACTCATATAACTCTTGATGCCTGTTATTACTTCCACAAATGTCCAGAACAATGCTTAATAGTAATCCGACAAACATTTGACATTAAATTCAATTTTGAAGGATGTGCAAACTGGCTTGGTTTGGAAATTCATTTAATCGGAAATAAACAGAATTCATCAAAGTGAAGATGAACTGCTAAAATTATTACCTTTACAATGTAATAGAAATGAATGGGAAAGTAAAGATTGGTTGGGTAGTAAAATGTTATCAATTACTTGCTGTAAACTCATTACTGTCTGTCTGCTGATCTCTCGACAGACACAGAGAAATAGAAGGGCTGTTTGAAAGTGCTAGGAACTGTAGATGCTGAAGTACATCAGCACAAAGCACAGTGCTGGGAAGTAATTGCTTTTGTAGAAGAATCTGAGTAGAATGGGTTCCCAATGCTTTTTCCCCTCCCCTCATTTTAACACATAGACACACACTACAATCCAAACAGAGAGAATAAAATGCTCTGCAGCCTGGAAATCCTTGAACAAGACAAGATGGTTATAAATAAATTACACTGTAAATGCTTTCAAATCAATAATTTAAAAGGCAAATCTATATCTGTTTGGCACTGTCACACTTTTAGTGTAAATTTAAGTTTCCAGTAGTTAACAAAAGGCAGCAATATTGTTGATCTGGAAAATGAGTTATATTATACATGTTTCCTCAAGTCCAGCATACCTCTAAATGTCTACTTCCTCCTCCCCAGCTTACAATTAATCAAAGCCCAAGATGTCGGCAGTGACATTCAATTTGTACAAGATGTTGGTTAGGCCATTGTTGCTGTATTGCATGCAGTTCTGGGCACTCCATCGTAGGAAAGTTATTACAGCCGTGGAAAGAAGATTCATTCGAAAGATACCGGGAATGAGAAGTTATGGGCTGATAATATGACCCTCGTGCATCTGCGCACAAATGAGCTAACCTCGCTGGATAATGCAAGGTCAGCTGAGTTACATAATTTTCTGGCACTCCAGATGCATTGCTCATGATGTGACAGGATTGCCAGCAGACCCATTCTGTGCCAGGCAATTTTCCAGCATATGGTGGAGGGGTACCAAGCACAAACAGCAACTGGTCATGGGGGAATAAATGCCACAGGGCATGGGGAACTGGGCAGGGGAGCCAGAGGTTTTTTTAAAAATGTCAATCCCACCCTCCCTCAGCACTTGTTCCAAATGGGTGTTGTGTGACTGCAGTCCTGCTCAGGCACTCCAGCTCCATTTTGAGGTGGCCCCTAATTGAAATATTTCTTTGTGCATCTAATGAGCTTTATGGACAGGCTGAAAGTCTCTTTTGTGGTTGCTGCCTAAATGTTGGACACCTGCGCTGTGTTAGTGTCTCAGATCTCTGCACCAAATAATAAAGGGAGCAGCTGCCCAATGCATTTGAGTATACCAGGCATATTCTATCAAATTATTGGTCCCATAGTTAAGAATTGCTTAAAAAATTGGGGCTTTTCTTACTGGAACAGGTAGTTCGGGGATCTAATAGAGGATTTAAAAAATTGTTTAAGGTTTAGCAGGGTAAGCAGTGAGAGATTGTTTATGCTGGTTGAAGAAAGTGCAAAAAAGGTTTACAAGGATGATACCAGAACTGAGAGGTTTTAACTATCAGGAAAGACTGAACAGGCTGGGGCTCTTTTCTCTAGAAAAGAAATGGCTGAGAAGTGACTTGATAAAGATCTTTAAAATGATGAAGGGGCTTGAGAGGGTAGACATAGAGAAGATGTTTCCACTTGTAGGGGATTCAAAAACTATGGGCAATAAATATAACATAGTCAATAATAAATCCAATAGGGAATTCAGGTGAAACATCTTTAACCAAAGCGTGTTAAGAATGTGGAACTCGCTACCACAAGGAATAGTTGAGGCAAATAGCATTGATGCATTTAAGAGGAAGCTAGATAAGTACAAGAGGGAGAAAGGAATAGAAGGATATGCTGATAGGGTTAGATGAAGATGAGTGGGAGGGGGCTCGTGTGGACCATAAATGGCAACATAGACCAGTTGGGCCGAATTGCCTGTTTCTGAGCTGTAGACTCGATGGTTGGTAAACCATTAACAAGGGAGCAGAGATTGAGGGTTATCACTAGTAGAAGAACAGAGAAATTTGAAGAATTATTTTCACATGGATAGTTATCAGAACATGACATGCTTGGCCACAACTGGTTATTGAAGCAGAGACTTCAAGATCTTTAATAACAACAGAAAATGCTGGAAAAATTCAGGTGGTCAGGCAACATCCGTGGAGAGAAATTGATAGATTGAATGGCTTCCTTCTGTGCTAGGATTTCTATAATTCCAAGATTGTTCTTATTTTATTTATGCAAATTTCCCTCTTTATTTCCTTTATATAGCAGCCTTTTTTCTTTATCTGGTTCTCCTTTTTTCTACTATTTAGCATGTTCCAACTGTACAACCTGCTGTTGTGCATCTCTTTGTACTAGTCACATGCTTTCTGGTAATATTTCAAACTCCTGCATTTCCATCTCTGTTCTGGACTTATGGACATTATGGACATTTTACATGCAGATAGCACCCTCTGGTGGTGGTTATTGTGTTAGCAGTGTTTGTATGCAGCAGAGGTTATTTGACCTTTCTACCTTTCTTCCTGTTTTACCCAGGAAGTAGAATTCCAGGAAGAACCTAACTGAGTAATGGAGGATCTTCCATGAGGGATCCTCAATCCAATGTAATCTGATCTCATATATTAGGCCAGGCACAATATCTGTGAGTATCTTTGTTTGTTAGCATAATAGCAACTTTGTCAGTGTAGTATTTTGACAATACTATGTTTATGAGAAGTAATAGTTGATATTTACAGAAGTACAGTCCAAATGTTAGTTAGTTATACAATTAGTCTATTCTACTGTTGTAAATATGTTTATATCTTATGTAATATCTAATGTATAGTACTCAGTTTATGTACAAAACATACTTTGTCTTTGTTTACAGTTTCACAAATTTGTTCAAGTAAAGCTTCAAACAGCGAAATGGCTTCACGAGGAATTATTTGAATAAGTGTTTAACTTGCTGGATAACTAGATAGGAGCATGTCTAGCGAGGCCAGTACAGTGAAAAGATAGCAATACGGCTAGCTGTGAAGAGTGGAGCAGCAGGAACTCAGAGTGAGCCTTAACCTCGTAGACCACACCTACCTCACATCAACATGTCAGAAGATAATAACGAAAATGCTTTGCAGCGAAGAGAAGACCTTAAACAGGCAGACGAAACTGTAGAATGTGACAATCGGTCTATAAGCTCCGGTTACTTCAGATCGCAAGCTGGTTCACGGTCATCAGGTGGTTCTAGAGTAAGCGTGGCCATCGCCAGATCACGGGCTAAGCTAGCAGCAGCCAGAGCTGCGCATGCGAACAGTGAAATAGAAATAAAAGTAAGACAGGCCCGTCTTCAAGCTGAACCCCAAGCTGAACAGGTCCGACTCCAAGTCGAGCAGGCCCGTCACCAAGTGCAACGCCAGGCTGAACAGGCCTGTCTCCAAGCCACATTAGACGCTCTGCAGCAACAAAAAGAGATAGATGCTGCATTAGCTGAGACACAAGTATTCGAGGCAACTTTGGAGGGAGCTGATCCCGAGACAGCTTACAAACCTTTAATTCCCGTTTCGCGGCAGAGTCGACGACAGCGCGCCATAGATTACCCGCGGGGTTGAAGATGACTTGGGCGAGGCTGGAAAAAAGCTACGGCTCGCCTGAAGCCATTGAAAGGGCTCTCTTTGACAGGTTGGAGAACTTTCCGAGGTTGACGAGTAAGGAACCCCAGAAGCTCCACAACCTTGGAGAACTGCTGTTGGAACTCGAAGCCGCAAAGCAGGACGGCTACCTACCCGGTCTATCGTACTTAGACACTTCCAGAGGGTTAAGTCCCATCGTTGAGAAGCTTCCATCTAACCTGCAGGAGAAGTGGATAATGTTTGGATCAAAGTTCAAGCTAAAGCACAACGTGGCCTTCCCACCATTCTCTGAGTTTGCCAAATTCATCCGTAAAGAAGCCAAAGCCAGGAACGACCCCATCTTCAACCTCTTCTCCTCCCACCAAGCACTTGCCAGAAGAGACAAGTTTGACAGACATGGAAAGACACCAATATCTGTCCACAAAATGCAAGGGTCCTCAACTGAGAACACAAAGATTCAGAAGAAACCTGAGGATATGAGCAAACAATGCCCTATCCACAACAAGCCCCATCTTTTGAAGACGTGCAGAGGCTTCAGGGAGATGTCCCTGGAAGATCGGAAACAATATATTAAAGAGAACTTTATATGTTTCAAGTGCTGCTCTTCCACGAGCCATCTCGCCAAGAACTGCAAGGTAGATGCAAAATGCACAGAATGTGAAAGTGATCGGCACATTTCAGCACTCCACCCAGGCCCAGCTCCTTGGAAGTCAGAGTCGCCTCCTCCCGCCTCAGAGCATGGCGGGGAGAGAGAGGGAGCTGCCGGTCCGGAGTTTACATCCAGGTGCACCGAGGTGTGTGGAGAAGTAGTGAGTGCAAGAGCATGCTCCAAGATATGCCTCATTAATGTGTACCCTGTAGGACGTCGCCAGGAATCTGAAAAGATGTATGCCATACTAGATGAACAAAGCAATCGTTCTCTAGCAAGATCCGAGTTCTTCAACATCTTCAAGGTCAAAGGAAGTCCGTCGCCTTACACACTGAAGACGTGTGCTGGACTTTCAGAGACAGCTGGCAGGAGTGCCTGTGTTTATGTTGTTGAGTCAGCCGATGGGAAGATTAGCCTCCCCCTTCCTACACTCATCGAATGTAATAAAGTTCCCGACAACCATTCTGAGATTCCCACTCTGAATGCAGCTCGTCATCACCGTCATCTGAGACGCATTGCAGATGAGACCCCACCTCTTGATCCAGATGCAGGCATACTTCTGTTGTTGGGAAAGGACATCCTGAGGGTACATAAGATAAGGAAACAGATCAACGGTCCACATGACGCCCCTTTCGCCCAAAGGCTAGACCTCGGCTGGGTCGTTGTTGGAGATGTGTGCCTCAAGGGCGCTCACAAGCCATCTCAGGTGAGCACACTCAAGACTTCCATCTTGGAGAATGGTCGTCCAAGCTACCTTACCCCATGCAGTAGTCAGATCCAAGTGACAGAGAAGTTCAGTCATACGGCTCAGCCTCTGAAAACCCCAGCACTGATCTCCACAGACAACACACAGATGATGCTCACTGGAGAGAACCCGGGTCAGTCAGTCTTCTGTCGCACCGCCAACGACCACAAACTTGCTCCATCGATCAACATGAGATTCCTCCAGATTATGGACAATGAGGTCTTTCGTGACAGCTCTAACAGCTGGGTTGCACCCTTACCCTTCCAGCACCCCAGATGATGGCTGGCAAACAACAGGGAGTATGCCTATAATCGTCTTAACTCACTCCGTCACACACTAGAGAAGAAGCCAAAGATGAAAGCACACTTCCAAGAATTTGTCAAGAAAATGCTTGTCAACGATCATGCAGAGATAGCTCCTCCACTTCAGGAAGGCCAAGAGTGTTGGTACCTCCCTTCCTTCGGAGTCTATCACCCCAAAAAGCCGGAACAGATCCGCGTGGTGTTTGACTCAAGTGCACCATATCGGGGAGTCTCTCGCAACGACGTACTCCTCACAGGGCCCGATCTCAACAACAGCCTCTTGGGAGTACTCATGAGATTCAGGAAAGAGCCCGTCGCCATCACTGCCGATATCCAGCACATGTTTCATTGCTTTGTGGTGAGAGACCACAGAGACTTCCTCCGCTTCCTGTGGTATCGGGACAACGACCCCAACAGAGACATTGTGGACTACAGAATGCGTGTCCATGTCTTCGGGAATAGCCCGTCCCCTGTTGTCGGCATATACGGACTAAGGAGGGCTGCCAAGGAAGAAGATGACGACTTTGGCAGTGATGTGAGAGGGTTCATCGAATGAGAGTTCTATGTCGACGACTCACTGAAGTCATTCCCGACCGAAGCAGAGGCCATCAGTACCCTTGAACGAGCTCAGGAACTACTTGCACTATCCAACCTCAGGCTGCACAAGATAGCCTCTAACAGACCAGCAGTGATGGAGGCATTCCCCCCTGAAGATCGTGCTAAGGACGTCAAGGATCTAGACCTCTTCACTGATGACCTCCCCCTACAGCGTAGCCTAGGAGTGTCTTGGAACATAGCAACAGACACATTCACGTTCCAAGTCTTAGATGCCAAGAAACCCTTCACACGTAGAGGAGTGCTCTCTACAGTCAACAGCCTATACGACCCTCTCAGCTTCTTAGCCCCTGTCACCATACAAGGCAGGCTGCTCCTCGGGGAACTCTCCACACGCGCTGAAGAGTGGGATTCACCTCTCCCTGAAGAGGTGGAAGCAGAGTGGGACAGATGGAGAGACTCACTCCATGACTTACAGGAGATCTGAATACCTTACTGCTATACGTCTTTCTCTCCCTTAAATGCCCAATTCAAAGAGCTTTGTGTCTTTGCAGACGCATCCGCTAAGGCCATTGCAAGTGTGGCTTATCTGAAGGTCACCACTCAAGATGGACAAAGCAAAATCGTCTTCGTCTTTGATAGAGGCAAGTTGGCGCCCAGCCAGACCTCACCATACCCAGATTGGAACTGTGTGTAGCAGAACGCAACTTACCCCCTCACAGCAGTCTATGGAAGCTGCATCCTATCGTTGACACCGACGGACCGTCTCCGAGGTGGTTCTTCTTTTGTCGCCAGAGGACTCCAGTGACAAGTAGAGTTCGGACTATGTGGAGTCGTTAACGACCACAGACGGGGAGTGTTCTGGACTTATGGACATTATGGACATTTTACATGTAGATAGCACCCTCTGGTGGTGGTTATTGTGTTAGCAGTGTTTGTATGCAGCAGAGGTTATTTGACCTTTCTACCTTTCTTCCTGTTAGACCCAGGAAGTAGAATTCCAGGAAGAACCTAACTGAGTAATGGAGGATCTTCCATGAGGGATCCTCAATCCAATGTAATCTGATCTCATATGTTAGGCCAGGTGCAATATCTGTGAGTATCTTTGTTTGTTAGCATAATAGCAACTTTGTCAGTGTAGTATTTTGACAATACTATGTTTATGAGAAGTAATAGTTGATATTTACAGAAGTACAGTCCAAATGTTAGTTAGTTATACAATTAGTCTATTCTACTGTTGTAAATATGTTTATATCTTATGTAATATCTAATGTATAGTACTCAGTTTATGTACAAAACATACTTTGTCTTTGTTTACAGTTTCACAAATTTGTTCAAGTAAAGCTTCAAACAGCGTAACGGCTTCACGAGGAATTATTTGAATAAGTGTTTAACTTGCTGGATAATTAGATAGGAGCACGTCTAGCGAGGCCAGTACAATCTCAGACTATCATTTGTAAAGTTGAAACATGATTAGAAACTCGTGAGGTGGTGACAGGGGAGAAGATGGAATGAAAGATGAATGTGGTGGCAAGGGGACAATTGGAAGCTGGGACTGATGCAGTGGCAGCAGGAAGATTAGAGACCAGAACAAAAGGCCCCAGGGAAAGCCATAAGCGGCTGAAAAACAAGACTGATGCAGAAACATTGGAAAGACTGATCTGGGTGACAAATTATCTTTCAAAGACCAGGGCCTAGAAATTCAGTCGCGTTTGCGCCCACTTATTGGCTATAAAGTGGTTTGCGCCTGAAGTTTTTTATCGCCCGAAATTCAGATGGACTCGAACATCGGCGTTAGCCGGTAGCGCCGCGCCAGCACCGATGACGTCAGCGGTGTGTGCAGCGCCCCGGTTGCAATGCTATTCCGGCCCGATGGCCAAATTCAGTTGCGGCCGCCTCGCCCGTGGCAGCCGCAAACAGCGTTTGTGAAACGGGGTCTTGCAGCTCCGAAAGGCCGGCGCATAAAGGTGGAGCGGCGGCCGGCCGCTTTCCCGGCGGCCGCCTGCCTGCACCACCCCCCCACGGCATTGATGTCTGAGTCCCGCGAGCCCGGCACTTCTCCGTGGTGCCGGGCTCATTTGCCGGGGAATCCACCGGTGATCTGACGGCTGCAGGCAGCTCCTCCTTAAGAGAAGGAGGAGGCCTGCAGTACCCCAGCCTGCCGCACCGCATCGGGTGCCGCAGCGGGAGCTGGACGCCTGAAAGTGACATTCATCGCCCCTAGCGAGGCGGCCAAACCCTGCAATAGCGCCCGCCGCCGTCTTGGCCCATCGCAACTGAATTTTAGGCGGGCGCTACGGGAATCCTGGCGGGCGCAAAATTTCGGGCGCAAAAGACCTGGCGGGGCCATACCGAATTTCTAGGCCTAGGTATATACAAATAAATAGATAACTTTTTACGATACATGAACAAACTAAGCCATCAAAATGAGTGAGAAACAAAGCAAGGTGTTCAATTAAAATTTGGTTGTGGGGGCACAATAAATTCAACTCACCCATTGCTTCCATTTATAGCTCATTATACTTCCCCCCCATACTGCCAATGGCTGCAAAGAAATGGCCAACAGCAGACGGTCAGGTGGATATTTAAATATTTAGATCTGTCAGACAGTGCCAGTTAAGAAAGTGCTGAAAATGAGCAATACATGATTTACTGTCAGAAGTAACCTGCTTGTATTCACCCAAAGCATAAAATAGGCTGATGAATTTTAAAGTTACATATACAGTAAGCACCACTGAAGCCCACTATAATTCATGCCAAAACATTCTTTCCCATTTGCTGACGTGCACCTTGACTGATTACTGCACCAGCCTTGTTCTGAGAAGACTGTTTGTTTTCTGACCAAGTTACACAGAAAAATTGCCGGGTTAAAGTGACCCAAATATGATTGTATTACCTCTCCGTATACGAGAACCAATTTATCTAGTCAATCTTGTCAAGAGAAAGATAGACAACACATATAATGTCAAGTTGATGCATTTAATCAGAAGCTGTAGCCTCCCTGGCAGGAATACCAAGCAGAAAGTATAACTGAATAGACTGGATTAAGTTACAACAGCAACTTGAAGCATTGGGATAATGTGTTGTTGCTTATGTAATGCTTTAGAGATGATTGGAGTTTAAGGCTCCGATATTTACAGAGAGGCGGGAAGGACTTCTAGTGGCCAGTAAATCCGGACGTACGGAGAACACGGAGGTCCTGCCGAATTTAACGGAAGGTCCTCATTTGAATTTGTTTTCTCCATTTCCCGACTGGCAGCCAGACAGATTGAAAGGCTGGCTGGCTGTCGGGTTAGAAGGCCTGCATGAGAAGGCCGCAGCCAGGGACTGGAAAAGAGGGAAGGAGGGATAGATCGTGGGCTGGCCTGAAGATCGCGGGGGGGTGGGGTGGGATCGCGGGGAGGCTGGCTGATCCCGGGGGGCGGGGTAGGGATCAGCTGATTGTGGGAGGGGGTGTCAGCGGATTGCGGGGGGATGGAGATCGTGGGGAGGGAGGCAGGTTAGCTCCTTTAAGAGAATAACTGGTCTTCGGAACTACTCTCCGTCATCTTTTGTACTTTCTTGTACGGTTCCTTAGTAGCCTTTTTGTTGTCGCTGGTCTTCTTCCCAGACCTACAAACTCGTGCAATGTGTCCAATCTTCCTGCATTGTCTGCATATTTTGTCTTTGGACCAGCAGTCCTTCTAGTCATGGTTAGTTCTGCCACAGCGATAACATTTTGCAAATCCCCGTGTCATTTTGTGGGTGCCGTATTCCTGTGGTTTTTGTTGAATTTCTGCAGCTCCCCTGGCTGCTGCTTCATATGATACTGCCACGCTGAAAGCCTTATCTAGTGTCAGCTCTTTTTCTGCGAGTAACTTCTTCTGTGTTCCTTCACTCAGGAGTCCACAGACAAATTTGTCCCGTAGGGTATCTGCCAGTCCTGCTCCGAACTGGCAGTGCTTTGATAGCTTGCGTAGTTCCGTAAGATACTCAACATTGCCAGAAGAACCTGTTACCCCAAAGAGGCATTATCCAGACAGAATCAGGAAGCCTCCTCAAAGACTGAACTTATAATTGCTTAAACTTAACCAATGTATCTAGCAACAGTAATTGTGATTGTAATTCGTTATCATTTAGTTGTTAAATGAATGTTATGTACTGTTTATCTAAAAGGGGAGGAATTGTTGTGTATGTACCTTTAAGAGAATAACTGGTCTCAGACTGCAGTACTGGCAGTGACCACCCCTGTATAAAAGGCGCTAGAGAGCCTCTGTTGTTTAGTTTCGTTTATGCCTTTCACCAGTAAAGATGTGTTTGTTTTCTCTCCTGCTAGTCTGTGTCTCAATCATTCACGGACTTAACACAAACACTGCTCTAAAAGACACTTACCTGCTGGATCCAGCTGCTCTCACCTCCCTTTAGCTGCCGGGTTTCTTGAGCCCTAGGACACCTGTTGAATCTAAAAGGCTGCTAAAATCTGAGGCACGCAGTCTCAGATTATTATACTTAAATTACTGCCTCTCGAGAACAGATTACTCGCCCGACCCCCAATCCACCCCGGATAAACCGTAAGTAGGCGCATTCACGGCAGGTTGGGGTTGGGTTTCAGATTTTTAAGAATTTAACCCCCCCCCACCCCGCCCCTCTCCCGTCCGTCCTTGGGGGGATAAAATTCCCCCTAAATGTTTGAAGTAGTAGAGGCACAGGCACATCAAATAGGACACAATTGGAAACCACAATTGGAACATTTTCAAGTCTTATGGAGAGGAAAGCAGTATAGTACAGTTTGAACAACTTATTAAAAGTTCATAGTGGTTGCGGCTACCACATATATTTAGCATGGTGAGGTACTTCAGGGAGACAGCTCACTGGGTATAGAAATTAGAGCATTTTAAAAGCTCTGGGAGTAGAAGAAAGGTTAGCATCAGCGTGATGTGATGCAGGGAAGGACAGAGAAGGTGTGAACTCAGTTATGAATTTAGAACAATCCTCTGATAGCTGTTAAAACAAGAATGTTGGTGTGATAAGGTAATAACGAGACACGGTCATAGACAAACTTGGATCTGTGCTACCTTGTCAAGCACCATGACTAGAATAGAAAACTGCAGTATTTTTAAAAACAGGAGTAATGTTATGAAAGTATAAATTCTTTAACATTGATCTTTTGAAGGATAAGCAATATTCTGCAGTGCATTAATTAGCATTAAAGTTCTCTGCTCTAAATATCAAAAGTGTGAAGAGATAAATAACAATGCTTTCATACCTTTTTAAAGCGTATCTCCATTAGGTTAAAAAATACATTCTAGCAATTCAGTCATGAACAGAATCCTCTGGGCAATGTTCTTAACCTAGTGCTATCTCATAGAACTCTATAACAAAGTGTGCATTGGTCCTACAAAAAGTGAGTCTGGGGAATTAATAATGGAAAATAAGGAGATGGCAGTTGAATTGAACAGGTATTTTGCATCGGTCTTCACTATAGAGGATACAAGTAACATCCCAGAAATAGCTGTAAATCATGAAATGGAAGGGAGGGAGGAACTCAAGAAAATTATAATCACCAGGGAAGTGGTACTGAGCAAATTGTTGGAGCTGGGGGCTAACAAGTCCCTGGGTCCTGATGGACTTCATCCTAGGGTCTTAAAAGAAGTGGCTAGTGAGATATTTGATGCGTTGGTTTTAATTTTCCAAAATTCCCTAGATTCAGGGAAGGTTCCATTAGATTGGTAAATAGTGAATGTAACTCCTTTATTCAAAAAGGGAGGGAGACAGAAAGCAGGAAACTACAGGCCAGTTAGCTTAACATCTGTCATAGGGAAGAAGTTAGAAGCTATTATTAAAGATGTTATAGCAGGGCATTTAGAAAAGTTCAAAGTAATCAGGCAGAGTCAACATGGTTTTGTGCAAGGAAAATCATGTTTAACCAATTTATTGGAGTTTTTTGAGGAAGTAACATGTGCTGTGGATAAAGGGGAACCAGTGGATGTACTGTACTTAGATTTCCAGAAGGCATTTGATAAGGTGCCACATCGAAGGTTATTGCGGAAAATAAAAGCTCATGGTGTAAGGGGTAACATATTGGCATGGATAGAAAATTGGCTAGCTAACAGGAAACAGAGAGTAGGCATAAATGGGTCATTTTCTGATTGGCAAGATGTAACGAGTGGTGTGCTACAGGGATCAGTGCTGGGGCTTCAACTTTTTATAATTTATATAAATGACTTGGATGAAGGGACCGAAGGTGTGGTTGCTAAATTTGCTGATGACACAAAGATAGGTAGGAAAGTAGATTGTGAAGAGGACATAAGGAGGCTACATACGGATATAGATAAGTTAAATGAATGGGCAAAGATCTGGCAAATGGAGTATAATGTGGGAAAATGTGAAGTAGTCCATTTTGTCAGGAAAAATAAAAATGAAGCATATTATCTAAATGGTGAGAGATTGCAGAGCTGAGATGCAGAGGGATCTGGGTGTCCTAGTGCATGAATCGCAAAAGGTTACTATGCGGGTACAGCAAGTAGTTAGAAAAGCTAAAAGAATGTTATTGTTTATTGCAAGGGGAATTGAATACAAAAGTAGGGAAGTTATGCTTCAGTTATACAGGGCATTGGTGAGACCACATCTGCAGTACTGTGTACAGTATTGGTCTCCTTATTTAAGGATGTAAATGCGTTGGAAGCAGTTCAGAGAAGGTTTACTAGACTAATACCTGGAATGGGTGGGTTGTCTTATGAGGAAAGGTTGGACAGGCTAGGCTTGCATCCGCTGGAGTTTAGAAGAATAAGAGGTGGCTTGATTGAAACATATAAGATCCTGAGGGGTCTGGACAGGGTGGATGTGGAGAGGATGCTTCCTCTTGTGGGAGAATCTAGAACTAGGGGTCACTGTTTAAAAATAAGGGGTCGCCCATTTAAGACAGAGATGAGAAGAAATATTTTCTGAGAGGGTTGTGAGTCTTTGGAACGCTCTTCCTCAGAGGGCGGTGGAAGCAGAGTCTTTGAATATTTTTAAGGCAGAGGTAGATAGATTCTTGGTAAGCAAGGGGGTGAGAAGTTATCGGGGGTAGGCGGGAATGTGGAGTAATCAGATCAGCCATGATCTTATTGAATGGCAGAGCAGGCTCGAAGAGCCGAGTGGCCTACTCCTGCTCCTAATTCGTATGTTCGTATAACAAGCATGTTTTCAGCACCAGAATGATGGGATTTTCTCAATCTACAGCAGAGCTATGCTATCAAATTCTATAGAAATTCAGTAAGATGTTCCAGATTTTAAGTTTCTCTCAAGTTTTACAGGAGAGACAGAACTTATTAGTCATTTTCATAAATTACGTCCTCTTACTACTGAAAGGTGCATTATACCAACTGAATTTTTTATATATTCAGAAAATTTGACAGTAGATTTTGTTTGTCAGCAAACCTTTGGTCTTTACAATTTTTAAAAAATCACTTACGATCAAACCCAAATATTCTGCACTATACATCTGTATTGTAGTTATTGTCAGACCCAACCCGTCAGGTGACATTACAATTTTTAAGATCAAATCTAAAGAGTTTCTCTTATTAATTATTTATTAAAGTTAGGGTACTAGTTTCTAGCATCAGTATGTAATGCAAATTTCACACTAATATTCACCTACTTGGTTATTCCCCCTCAACATCCAAAAATGTTCTTCCACATCCCACTTTTTCATCCTTTTTAAAAAAAATACACACAAAGTTACTGTGTTGCTAAAGTTTTCTCAGTTTGGTCATAGTTCATTTTGAATCACTATAGATGAGTACTACAGTGACATGACAGAGCAAGAAATATGGTGCTGCTTTAAAGCAGGCTAGCAAAGGTCAGACAACATGGGTTACACATCACATGTTGGTCCCAAATGACTTGAGGACTGAGCCAGTGACATCAGGTTCATAAGAACATAAGAAATAGGAGCAGGAGTAGGCCTTTCGTCCCCTCAAGCCTGCGCAACCATCCAATAAGATTATGGCTGATCTTCTACCTCAACTCCACTTTCCCGCCATATCCCCATAACCCTTGATTCCCTTAGGGTTCATAGATTTGTGTCAGTTTGTGTCAGTGCAGACAGGAGACTTCCATCTGGAAGATTGCACAAGCCCAAGTTTTACCCAAACCTGAATATATTCAACTAGAACCTACAGTGCTTGGTGTTGGCCAAGCTCCAGTAAACAGTATACAGGAAACTTTGGTTTATTCGGAGGTTATATGTCCGGAATACTCGATCTAACAGCAAAAATCAGGAGCCGTTTTCTATTAGTTTTTTTAGTTCTCGTTGCTTTTTTTTTTCCCAGTCAGGCACTGCAAGGTCTGTAGCTATAGCAACAGCTTCAGCTAGAGACGCTTGCAGCTGCAGCCGACTGTTTTGAAGCTGACAGGGTTTGTTGATTCACATGGAGCTTTTCAGTTCCGTATCTCTCAACATTAACGCTGGTATGTCCGGCACTTTTGATGGTACGGCACCAGCTCGGTCCCATCAGTGCCGGATATCAGAAAGTTTCCTGTAAATTGAGACTCATTTGATTTTCCGGCTTAGTTTTATTTTCATCCCTGTTCAGGATTAGTGAGACACATGAAGGGTGAAATTGCACTTTGCAGTATTAGCATTTGAATGCTTGAGTGAAATTCCTCTATCTGCAATTTCAACAAAGTCATTAACCCATACAAAGAAACAGGCTAATAATGCCTCTGTTAAAATAGTAGGCAAAGAAATACTATAGACCAAAAATTGCTGTCAAAATAACAACGAGGCTAATAGAGCTCGCCGTTATTTATACGCAAATGCCACAGCAACTTTAGGTGAGGGCAGATGCACGATTAAACACGGAAATCTAAAAGTTGCTGTCGAAGAGGCGCAACTCTGCCGTTAGCTTTGCGAAAATGGCATCTCACTGTTTGGCTCCCCATTCAAATGCATTGAGCGCCATGAAGTTCCTGTACTTGCACGGATACAAAGTAAACTCGTCACAGAAAGTTAAGTCAAGTAATTTCAAGTCTAAGTGCCCTTTTAATGATGTGATAAGTGGTAATTACTCCCAGTCAACCTCTCTGGCACTGAAAATTAACTATTACAAGTGTGAAGACTCATTCCTTCAGGTTTTAATTGTTGTTGGAAATTTTTTTTTAAATGCAGAATTAATTTATTTTTTACTTTTACTTTCTCTCTTAATCCAGTCTTTCTTTCCTTCTCTTTATTTCACCATTCCAAATTACACTTCCTTCTCAATCTTTGTGCTGTTACTTTCACAATGCTTCAATGTGATTGGCTAAAGAGATACGCAGTTGCTTACCCTGTTCACTCAGATCCTCGATGCCCTGTAGAGGGCTCCGTGCCGTTTCCATCTCACACTTCCAGAGCAAAATATTGTCGACATTGAACAAGTAAGGACAAGTCTAACGGCGGGCGGCGTTCGTTGGCATGCCACAGCAATTTTTGGGCCATTATATATATGTTAACAAGTTCAAAGTTAACAGGTTCATATGCTAATAGCATGACTTCACATGATCGGTTTAGATGCTAAGTTAGAATGTGCAACATTTTATTTTCTCAAACCAAGCCAGGTATAGTAGAAACATATCAAAATCGCCTTATCTCCCACACAAAGCAAAATAAAAAAAATGCAACTTATCAAGCATATACTATTATATCAAAATAAAAACAATGAAAAGCCAAATAAGAACCAAACCAGCAGTTCAGTCAGACCCTGGAATTTGGATGAGTTTGGTTTAGGTTTCAGTTTGCTATTCGTCCCTATTCATTTTTGAAGAAACAACTACAGTAACTTTCAAAACTGCTTAAAATAAGGGCATTTTCCCCAAAGAGTACAGGTATCTAAACTAATAATAGGAAAACCAACGGGGACATAGAGGTGTCTATTTATAATTGTTAAAATTACTCATTAGGTCTATTCAGCTGAAAATGTTGCAGTAGAGATTGTCAAATGTGCCATACTTCTACCAAAAAACAGAACTGGTATAAAATTTAAAAAAAAATTAAAAATTGGTTTGTGTGATTCTTCCAAGTACAGGATCAAATACAATGGGAAATGCAATCAGCAGCTTCGTTTTACGTGGTTTAGTGCAGGTGGCTTTCCCGGTCCATTAAACAGAAATATTGGACAAAGGGTCAGTCAAGAATCCACAGCGCAAAAACACAGGTAGTGCTGACGCAAAAAAATATAATCAGAACACTGTCATTACATAGAAAAATTAATCCTTTCTTTATACATTTATACAGTGTTTAAAAAAGATACAAGACTAAAGGGTAATCTAAGCAACAGTCTCCCTCAGGCCATCTTCTAATTTCTTTGGAAGCAGCTCTTTCTTTTCCTCTGTGCTGACTAAGGAATTCCGGCAGTTTGATGCATCCAAGTACAGTTTTGCATAAACAGGATTTGAGTAATTTGTCGGCTGTCAAATAAATAAAGGGCAAAGGTCACGTTATTGAATTTTAAATGTCACTAGATCCTTGGAACACTGCAAATGAGATTCTGAGTGTACTAAACTCAAAGACAATATTAAATTAGCATTTGTTCCTGATACAAAAGGACACTGTATTTATTATTCATTAAAATTGAAATATGCATGCCTGCAGCAACAGCAGCTCGAGGTCTGTAATATGATGGTTTTAGAATCAATTTAATATTGTGCTTATGTCTCTGCATTTCCATCAATCTTTCATGGGATTTTGGTATCTCCATTCTCAGTCACATTCAAACTCATTAAATGCACCCACTGTGACTATCAGTGCTGAAACTGGGTTTACTTTACATTAGTTTTGCAGCATGTGCATTTTATAAGTTAAGGTGGCAACAGAGAGGAATTGAAATTATTCTTAATGAAGAAAAAATAAAAATTATTCTCAGTGAAAGATCACAGCTCATTTTCTGGCAGCATACCTACCGAATAGAATTGCTGACCTCTCTGTTGTAAATAGGCGTCTAGCAAATTATGATCTTAGGACGCCTGGTGACAATAATTATATCTAATATAACTGATATAAATAGGCATTTCTGGTCTTCTCAATGGGCAGGTGATGCTGCATTCACCATGAGTGATCCAAGGTATTAATTCCATTGAAGTCCAAAAGTTGCCAAGTTTCTGCATGGAACAGTTCTTTGCTAATTGGAAAGAATTCAACATTGCTCCAATCTCTAATACTGAGTATTGACATTCTGAGTAGCTGTTTGATAATGATTCCAATTCCCATGTAAAAAATGTCACTAATGTATATCCTTGTGCATCGATCATGCAAATATACATTTTTGAAGTATATATAAGGGTTCACTAAATTCCTTCAGTACAGACTGGGATGAGGATGTTGTGTGGAGGTAGGGAGTTTGGCGGGTGGTGGCTGGGTGGAACCAACATTAAAATACTGAGTCAGGATCCCAGACATTGGGGGAAATTTTAACTTAAAAAATACGGGAGGGTTGGGGGGCGACCTAAACCCGTCTCCAACCCACCCACTTCCGGTTTTAACGGATGCAGGATGGGGCGGGCAGCCAACCCGCTGCCAGGAGGCGGGCCATCGATCTCAATATTATAATGAGGCTGGAAGCCTCTTCTTTAACCTCCATTTTGTGTTTAACTGTAGCTGGTCGGGTTTTGCATACCTCGTAAGACCCACCAGCTACAGCACAATGAGGACATAAGAACATAAGAAGTAGGAGCAGGAGTAGGCCATACGGCCCCTCGGGCCTGCTCCACCATTCAATAGGATCATGGCTGATCCGAATCTAGACCCACGTCCACTTCCCTGCCCTCTCCCCGTAACCCCTAATTCCCTTATCTACTAGGAAACTGTCTATCTCCGTTTTAAATTTATTTAATGTTGCAGCTTCCACAGCTCTCTGGGGTAGCAAATTCCATAGATTTACTACCCTCTGAGTGAAGAAGTTTCTCCTCATCTCAGTTTTGAAAGGGCAGCCCCTTATTCTAAGATTATGCCCCCTATTTCTAGTCTCACCCATCAGTGGAAACATCCTCACCGCATCCACCTGATCAAGCCCCCTCACAATCTTATATGTTTCGATAAGATCGCCTCTCATTCTTCTGAACTCCAATGGGTAGGGGCCCAACCTACTCAACCATTCCTCATACGTCAACCCCCTCATCTCCGGAATCAACCGAGTGAACCTTCTCTGAACTGCCTCGAGAGCAAGTATATCTTTTCTTAAATATGGAAACCAAAACTGCACGCAGTATTCCAGGTGTGGCCTCACCAATACCCTGTATAACTGCAGCAAGACTTCCCTGTTTTTATACTCCATCCCCCTTGCAATAAAAGCCAAGATTCCATTGGCCTTCCTGATCACCTGCTGCACCTGCATAGAACTTTTTGTGTTTCATGCACCAGGACCCCCGATCCCTTTGTACTGTAGCACTTTGCAGTTTCTCTTCATTTAGATAATAACTTGCTCTTTGATTTTTTCTGCCAAAGTGCATAACCTCACACTTTCCAACATTATATTGCATCTGCCAAACCTCTGCCCACTCACTTAGCCTGTCTATGTCCTTTTGCAGGTTTTTTATGTCCTCCTCACTCACTGCTTTCCCTCCCATCTTTGTATCATCATCATGACAGCAGCATCCAGGAGGTAAGTGCCTTTATACCTATCTACTGGATCCAGGGTCACTGCCTAACCCACCCCACCCCCCACCACGATCAGAGACAACCCCACCATGCGGCCTCTGATATCCACCCTCCCTCCCACCCCCACCCCCAGGCTCCCCTGCAGGCCTCCGATTCCCCGACAAGGCATCCCCCCCCCCACCGAGGCCTCCGAGCCCCCTTGTGCTGCTCCTCTGGCCCCCGATCCTCTTCGGACCCCCACCCCCCCAATCTCCTTGCTGCTCCCGGCCCCAACCTCTCGATCGTCTCCCGGCCCCAACCCCTCGATCCTCTTCCGGCCCCTAGCCCCAACACGTTCCTCCCTCCTCTGTGTGGCCTAGTGCCACAGGCCTACCTGCCAGGAGCCAGCCAGCCTCTCAATCTGGCTGGCTGTAGGTGGGAAACAGAGGCTTCCCATTCAAGTCAGACCCAACCATTAAAGTCAGCAGAGCCTGTGGGAAACCTGTTCTCCCGGGTTTCCCGACTGCCTCGGCGACCCCTCCCCAACCCGCCTTCACCATTAAAATTCACCTGTTGACTCTTGAAAATGGAAATGTTATACAACACAAGAAAATAGGATAGATAGGTGGTTGTGCATGACCTCCATCTTAGTTGAACATTCCATTGTGGCCTTTGACACTTCTTGACAATTAGTTTTTGGGAAACACTAATTGTCAACTGAAAAGTACATATAGTAACCAATGGATGAGGTGCATAACAATGACTTTTGGCTATATTCAAATATATTGGCAACTCAATAGCATTTTTTTCTCTTCTCCCAATTACATGCTGCAGAGGAGCATAATGGGCTCCTGGTTTCCATTGGCCCAGAAATTTGGGTCTCCACGGGTGAGTACGCACGGGGTACTCACCCATAGGCCCAATGGAAGTGCCGGTCTCCTGTATGCACTGTGCATGCATGGGAAACTGGCACTTCCGTTCCCCTGAAAGCAGGGGTTCAGAGTTCGAATGCGTGCGTGGGAGAGGCTGCGCGTGCGCATCAAACGTCTTTTTTTTTTTTTTTTTTTTTTTAACAGGTTTTCCCGGGAGGGTAAGTCTGCAGAATTTACATATATAAAAAGCAGGCGTAAGGCCTGCTTTTTACAAGGTAAGTGGTGAATTAATTAAAATTCAAACAATTTTTCCACAGGTTTATTATTTTTAAATACTTTAACGCAAGGTAAGTTTATTTGTAGCCCCGTTAGAAAATAATTTTTTTTCAAACATTTAAATTATTGTTTAAAATAGTTATTTCATTTAATTTATAGTTTATTTAAAAATTGTGATTTAAAAAAAAAAATTATTTGAAGATTTAGTGATGTTTTGGGGCCCATAGCATTTATAAGTTTTGACAGCTCTTCCTGCTCCGATTGGCTCCCCATGGCCCACGTGATCCCAGGGGCCGCATTGAACTAACTGCGCCCCTGGGATACGCAAGCACTGCGCACCGGCAGCTGGAGGAGGCCCAGGATCGGAATTCCACGGGGGCCCACAACACAATGGCCGGCGCGCAAGGTAAGTGCAGGTCGGGGGCTTGCACCTGCGGGAAGCCCGCGATCCGGACTTTTGGCGATATTCAAATATATTAGCAACTCAGTAGCATTTTTTCTCTTCTTCCAATTACTTGCTGCAGAGGAGCAAAATGGGCTCCTGGTTTCCATTATTTTACAATTTTCTAATGCATGAACATACATACCTTTTCTGGATCTAATGTAAAATCTGGATCCAGCAAGCCTCCGGCATTTTCATGACTGCGGTCAACTTCATACATGTTGTATGTTGGATTTCCAATTTCCACATTCATGCCTCCATTCGTCAGTGGATGCCTTCGAACTGTTTTCACACTAATAGGATGTTACCAAAACATGTTAACATGAATTCGCACTGTTAGAGAATTGTGTCAAAGTATTTAAATTCAAATAGAAATCATTGGATTCAACATTGTCCACAGGTTTGTTGGACAAAGTTCAGAAATAACAGGTTAACATCAGCCTAGTACAATAACAATATGCTGGAGTTGGGAGTGTTTATTTATTATAAACTAGCTGGAGTGCCCGGCGGTGCCGAGGGTTTTTTGAGGGCATGTTGTTATGAAAAAAGTAGAAATAATTTTTATATATATATAAAACAGTTTGTCTGTCTGTGTGGGAAGGAGAGAGAGAGAGAGAGGGAAAGAGAGAGAGAGAGACGGGGGGGGGGGAGAGACAGAGAGAGAGAGACTGGGGGGAGAAGAGAGACGGGGAAGAGAGAGAGAGAGAGACTGGGGGGAGAAGAGAGAGACGGGGGGGAAGAGAGAGAGAGAGAGAGAGACTGGGGGGAGAAGAGAGAGACGGGGGGGGAAGAGAGAGAGAGAGACTGCTGGATTTAGTTTGGGATTAGCCTGGAGAGAGAGGTGGGAAGGAGCGCCTCAGGCATGGCCCAATGGACCCCTGCGAAGGAAATGAAGGAAGGAAGAAGGCGAGCTCTCCCTCCCTCTCCCACCCCTCACTCTTTCCCTCCCTCACCCTCTCTCTCTCCCTGCCCCTGTCTCTCCCTGCTTTACTCTCTCTCCCTCCCTCCCCCTCCCTCCCCCTCTCCTCTCCCTCCCTCCCCTCTCCTGTCCCTCCCTCCTCACCCTTCCTGCCCCTCTCCCTCCCTCCCCCTCTCATCCCCCTCCCTCTCCTCACCCTCCCTCCCCCTCCCAACCCCTCTCCTCTCCCTCCCCCTCCCCCTCTCTCCCCCTCTCTCTCCCTCCCCCTCCCCCTGTCCCTGCTTTACTCTCTCTCCCTCCCTCCCCTTTCCCTCTCTCCCTCCCCCTCTCCTCTCCCTCCCTCCCCCTCTCCTCCCCCTCTCCCTCTCCTCTCCCTCCCCCCTCTCCTCTCCCCCCTCTCCTCTACCCCCCTCCTCTCCTCTCCCCCCTCTCCTCTCCTCTACCCCCCTCCTCTCCCTCCCCCCTCTCCTCTCCCTCCCCCCTCTCCTCTCCTCTCCCCCTCTCCTCTCCCCCTCTCCTCTCCCTCCCCCCTCTCCTCTCCCTCCCCCCTCTCCCTCCCCCCTCCTCTCCCTCCCCCCCTCTCCTCTCCCTCCCCCTGTCTCTCCCTGATTTCCTCTCTCTCTCCCTCCCTCCCTCCCCCTCTCTCTCTCCCTATCCTCAGAGCCCGGACGCGGTGACCCGAAGCCCCCGTGTGCGGATCAGCGCCTCAGGGCCGGCCCATGCGCGGCCAGCACATGAGGCCTGGCCCGACTCACCTTAGCTCAGGTCCCGCTCCGGGCCGCCGCCGACGTTCACAGCGCTCGCTGTCTCCCGCCCCGCCAGCCTTTACCAAGATGGCGGCGATGGCTACGCTCGGCTCTGCCCCGTCCCACCAGCCTTTACCAAGATGGCGGTGATCGCGGGCCGCTGGTTTGGAATTGGGCCCAGCGGGACGGGTGGTGCCTAGCTCGGGCGTGGCTGGCGAGGTGAGGCCGAGGCTTCGAGGCCTGAAGCCTGCAGGCAGCTCATCCACCGCCGAGGGGGGGAAAGCCCGAGTCCCCTTTACAAATGGATTTTTTTTTTCTTTTAAAACCAACTTTTTTTTGCTGGAAATCTATATTTCATATCATTTAATCCCCATTACCATTTTTTTAGCTTGAGGCCTGGCAGGTGTTTAATGGCCGTCGTTCAGCTCCCGCTCCCGGCAGTTTGAATGATTAGGCCCCGCCCACCCCGTAGGATTGGTCAACCATCACGTCACTCAACGCTAATGACCGGTAGGATTGGTCAACTGCTAATGAGTGGATTTTTGAACGTTTTTTGAACGTTTTTTGTCTACTGTCGGAACAATTTTTGTCTGACCAAAAAGTAAATACACCTATGACACTCCCCTGATCATAACCTTTCTTTTGATATAACATATGTGTGGGTACGCTCTATAACTTTTGAGTGTATAGCGGACATACAGACAAACAGACAAACCAACTCTTTTATATATATACTAGCTGGGGAGCCCCGCGTTGCGAGGGCAATTTTGGGGCGCTTGGTCTCCCTGCCCCTGTGTGTCCCCCCTCTCCCTGTCATGTCCTCTCCCTGTCCTATCCCTCCCTCCCCTCCTCTCCCTCCCCTCCCCTCCTCTCCCTCCCCTCCCCTCCTCTCCCTCCCTCCCGTCTCCCTCCCCTCCCTCCCGTCTCCCTCCCTCCCCCTCGTCTCCCTCCCTCCCCCCCGTCTCCCTCCCTCCCCCTTGTCTCCCTCCCTCCCTCCCCCGTCTCCCTCCCTCCCTCCCCCGTCTCCCTCCCCCCCTCCCCCTGTCTCCCTCCCCCTGTCTCCCTCCGTCTCCCTCCCTCCCCCGTCTCCCTCCCCCTCCCTGTCTCCCTCCCTCTGTCTCCCTCCCCCTGTCTCCCTCCCCTCGCCCACCCCCACTCCCCTCTGTCCCTCTCTCCGGCCCCTCCCCCTGCCTAGCGCCTGAGGTCCGGAGCTAAGGTCCCCCGCGTATCGCGTGGCTGATGGACGGCCGCTGTGGGTGGGCGGACGGCGCATGCGCGGTCAGTGCGGGCGGCGCATGCGCGGTCAGCGCGAGCCCCCCGCGATTTCCCGAGGCTCGCGCCCCCCCCCGCGATTTCCCGAGGCTCTCCCCCCCGCGATTTCCCGAGGCTCTCCCCCCCCGCGATTTCCCGAGGCTCTCCCCCCCCGCGATTTCCGAGGCTCTCCCCCCCCCGCGATTTCCCGAGGCTCTCCCCCCCCCCGCGATTTCCCGAGGCTCTCCCCCCCCCGCGATTTCCCGAGGCTCCCCCCCCCTATTAAATTGTTATTTAATTCCCTAACACATCATTAAAATATTTACTTTAGTTCCCTAACACACAGAAAGTGTGGGGGAAAAAATTGTGAAAAATCAAGATGGCGGCCACTCACCTCGGCTCAGAAGGAGAAGGCCCACCCACACACGCACCGATTGGTCGACCAGTCAGGTCACCGAAGCGTCGGATTGGTCAATCGTCGAGTCACTCGACACTCAACTGTAGGAAGGAACCCGCCGTCCGATTGGTGGGCCTGGACGTCACACGGTCGCTAATGAGATGCTAATGAGCGGAACGCTGAACGTTTTTGGGATACTGCGGGCGGGATTTTTGTCCGGCCGAAACGTAAATATGCCTATGACCGGTCCGGAATCGCAAGCTTTCTTTTGAGGCGACGCGCGCGTCGGTACGCTCTGTAACTTTCAAACGTATAGAGAACGGACAGACAGACATCGGGACAGACAGAAGAGCCGCTTTATATATATAGATATATATATTTTACATTCATCAAGGTGAGGGACATTGGTGCTGGTGAATGAACCACATTTTACTTTGGGCAGCCAGTATCAACAACAAGCATTCCCAGGTCAGGTTAGCGACAGAGTAACAATCTCCCTACTCTATCTCAACAAGTGCCTCAGCACCAACCTCAGATGATTGCAAATTACTTTACCAGTGTGACATTTATCAATTTCCCAGACTAAGTGCCAAATTATGCTGAACTAGGAGCGTTTTCTATCCTATCGGAAGTGGATTGAGATTGCCCAAATTCATTTTACATCAGATACTTACAGCCAGCAATGCAGACTTTTAAGGATGACTTTGTTTTAAGGATGCATTACAGTTAAAATCACTTACCGTTGTCTTCTTTTGCAGATGATTATTCCAACAACGACTGCAATAATCAAAAGAACCAAGATAACAAGTGGTACAATAAAAGTGATGTTTCCTGCAAAAGAGGAACAAAAATAGACAACACAATCTACCAGATATCTTCCACCACCTACAATGGTAAATGCTCAAGTACAGTTATGCATTTTACACGTACGTGCTTTTTCTTAACATGGGCAGAATAAGTAAATATACATCATGCAAGCCATTGGTTTGACAACAGTGGCACTATAGCATAACACTAGGTACATAATATTGCAAATGTTGATCAAACATTCATGAAGGATACATAACAAAGTCCCCTGTATTCCACAAGTGGGCTGACCGGATAACTCAGGAGATATAAAGTTGCGACTGAGTTATGATCAGTATGAAAAGTAAACATAAACTGTACACTGCAGTTCTTTGGTTTTCAGTGACATCACCATGAACCACATATGAGTTGTCTCTGTTCTTAATTACAATAACATGAAGATTACATGTTTTGAATAAATTGTGCAAAAATTATATAAAAGCTACAGGGAAAAAGGGAAGAACATTGAAAGGAATACATAAGAAAATACTAAAGATTAAAAAGTATTAGGGGTTGCAAAAATGGCACTGGAGTGGGTATAGCAAAAGTATTTTTTAAAACAGTTTTCACATTAATGGCCCAGAAATTCGGGTCTCCACGGGTGAGTGCACGCTGGGTACTCACCCGTAAGCCCGATGGAAGTGCCGGTTTCATGCATGCACTGCGCATGCGCGGGAAACCGGCACTTCCGTTCCTCCGAATGAAGGGGTTCACAGGTTGAACGCGTGCGCAGGGGAGTCTGCGCGTGCGCTTTGAACTTACATTTTTTTTTACAGGTTTTTCCGTGAGGGTTTAGCAATTTAAAAAGCAGGCATAAGGCCTGCTTTTTACAAGGTAAGTGGTCAATTAATTAAAGTTTATTATTTTTTAATACTTTAAAGCAAGGTAAGTTTATTTTTAACCCCGTTAGAAAATAAAATTATTTTTTTCAAAAATTTAAATTATTGTTTAAAAGTTATTTAATGTAATTTATAGTTTATTTAAAAAATGTGATTTAAAAAAAAATGTATTTGAAGGTTTACTGCTATTTTGGGGCTGTAGTATTTATAAGTCTTGACAGCTCTTCCTGTCAAGACTTATGAATGGGCTTTTTCCTCCTCCGATTGGCTGCCCATGGCCCACGTGATCCCAGGGGACGCATTGAACTAACTGCGCCCCTGGGACACGCAAGCACTGCGCGCCGGCAGCTGGGCCAGGCCCCGGATCGGAATTCCACAGGGTCCTACAGCTCAACTGCCGGCGCGCAAGGTAAATGCAGTTCGGGGGCTTGCACCCGCGAGACGCCCCCGACCTGAATTTCTGGGCCATTATCATAATAAAATCGTACTTAATGATGAAATTAGAACTTCCAAAGATGCATGATAATGAAAGCAGTGAGGGAACGTACTTAATAATTAAAGTCTGGGGACTAAAAAAATCTCATGGCCAGATGGCATTGATCAACACGAAAAACTAATTAAATTGAAATCCATGGGAGTCTAGGGTATAAGACTGGCTAAGAAATTGAATAAAAATAGGAAATGGTGAGTACTCATGAGGAGCACAGTGTCAGGCTGGGCTAAGTGCTTAGTGCAGTTTTGTAGGAGTCAGTTTATGTACGTTTGTTGTATCGTATGTGCATATATAAACTGGATGCAGAAACCAATTGCAAGCTTGTTAAATTTATAGATAGCATTAAAATATGGAGTACAGTAGGGGTGGAGGATGTAGTTGCAGTTTTGTAGAAGATTTCAAAAGGGGAAGTCTTGCTTGACCAACCGCATTGAATTCTTTGAAGAGATAACAGAGAGAGTCGACAAGGGTAATGCAGTAGATGTAACTTATCTAGGTTACCAAAAGGCCTTCGATAAGGTACCACATAATAGATTAATGAATAAGGTCAGATCATGCAAAGTCAATGGACAAGTAGTAGAATGGATAGCTAGCTGGCTTCAAGACAGAAAGCAGAGAGCAGGGGTAAATGGTAGCTATTCAGAGTAGAAGGTGGAAATTGGGGTTCCACAAGGATCAGTGCTGGGCCTGGGACAACTGTTGCTCACAATTTATATTAATGGTTTAAACTTTAGAATCAAAAACACAATTTCTAAATTTGTGGATGACACCAAATTGGGGGGATAGTCAATACTGAGGAGGACTGCAACAAATTACAAGAAGACACTAATAAACTTGCAGAATGGGAATATAATGGGCAAATGAATTTCAACACAGATAAGTGTGAGGTATTACTTTTGGTAAGAAAATCATAGAATCATAGAAAGTTACAGCATGGAAGGAGGTCATTTTGGCCCATCGTGTCCGTGCCGGCCAACAAAGAGCTATCCAGCCTAATCCCACTTCCCAGCTCTTGGTCCGTAGCCCTGCAGGTTACAGCACCCCAAGTGCACATCCAAGTACTTTTTAAATGTGGTTAGGGTTTCTGCCTCTACCACCCTTTCAGGCAGTGAGTTCCAGACCTCCACAGCCCTCTGGGTGAAGAAATTTCCCCTCAAATCCCCCCAAACCTTCCATCAATTACTTTAAATCTGTGCCCCCTGGTTTTTGAACCCTCTGCTAAGGGTAACAGGTCCTTTCTATCCACCTTATCTAGGCCCCTCATAATTTTATACATCTCAATAAGGTCTCCCCTCAGCCTCCTCTGTTCCAAGGAAAACAAATCCAGCCTATCCAGTCTTTCCTCATAGCTAAGATTCTGTACTCCTGGCAACATCCTTGTAAATCTCCTCTGTACCCTCTGTAGTACAACCACATCTTTCCTGTAATGTGGTGACCAGAACTGCACGCAGTACTCTAACTGAGGCCTGACTAGTGTTTTTTACATAACCCCCCTGCTCTTGTATTCTATGCCATGGCTAATAAAGGCAAACATTCCGTATGCCTTCTTAACCACCTTATCTACTTGGCCTGCTACCTTCAGGGATCTGTGGAGATGCACTCCAAGGTCCCATTGTTCCTCTACACTACTCAGTGCACTACCATTTAATGTGTATTCCCTTTCCTTGTTAGCCCTCCCCAAATGCATTACTTCACACTTCTCTGGATTGAATTTCATTGGACACTTCTGACCACCTGACCAATTTATTGATATCTCCCTGCAGTCTACAGCTTCCTTCTTCAGTATCAACCACACAGCCGATTTTAGTATCATCGGCAAACTTCTTAATCATACCCCCTATATTCAAGTCTAGATCATTGATATATACCACAAAAAGCAAGGGACCTAGTACTGAGCCCTGTGGAACCCCACTGGAAACAGCCTTCCAGTCACAAAAACACCCATCAACCATTACCATCTGCTTCCTGCCTCCGAGCCAGTTTTGAATCCAACTTGACACTTTGCCCTGGATCCCATTGGGCTTTTAACTTTGTGACCAGTCTGCCATGTGGAGCCTTATCAAAAGACTTGCTAAAGTCCATATACACTACATCAAATGCACTACCCTCATCTACCCTCCCTGTTACCTCCTCAAAAAATTCAATCAAGCTTGTCAGACACGGCCTTCCCGTAACAAATCTGTGCTGACTATCCTTGATTAATCCATGTTTTTCTGAATGAATGTAAGAAGTCACACAACACCAGGTTATAGTCCAACAGCTTTATTTGAAATCACAAGCTTTCGGAGCGCTGCTCCTTCATCAGGTGAAGTGGAGAAATGCATAAAGACACAGCTTATATAGTCAGAGAATCATGTCAGATGTTTACAGGTAATATTTCCAACTGCCATTTATCACACCTCGGCAGAGAGATAATCACAGCAATCAAAGGTGTGAATGGTGTCCAAACAGGTCAGTCAGGAAAACATTACATCAAAGAACAATGAGGTGGGGTCACAAGGGGTCAATTATTGCAGATGCTGGGGTCTGTATGAAAAACAAAAAAAGACAAAAAACAATTTTTTTGGCTGGAAATCACAGCAGGGAACACTGCGCAACAATCACCAGGCAGGAGTGTTCCCTCCCAGTCGGGGAACACTTCAGCAGTCAAGGACATTCAGCCTCCGATCTTCGGGTAAGCATTCTCCAAGGCGGCCTTCAAGACACACGACAACGCAAAATCGTCGAGCAGAAACTGATAGCCAAGTTCCGCACCCGTGAGGACGGCCTCAACCGAGATCTTGGGTTCATGTCACGCTACATGTAACCCCACCTGACGCAGGGTCATCCAGACTCGAGTCGACATTGGCTTATTCTCTCTACACAGATGCGGCCGGACCTGCTGTGATTTCCAGCCAAAAAAAAATGATTTTTGTCTGTTTTTTTGTTTTTCATACAGACCCCAGCATCTGCAATAATTGACCCCTTGCCGGCTGTTTCCCAAGAGCCCGGCACTTCTCCTTGGTGCCGGGCTCATTTGCCGGCACTCGCGAGCGGGGATCGCGCTGTTGCAGGCACTTCCCCCTTAACAGTGGGAGGAAGGCCTGCAGTACCGCAGCGTGCCGTGCCGCAGCATGTGGCACTGCGGGACGTTGCGCTGCTGTGGTAAACCACTGTTATCGTTCACAACCGTTCACTATTGTTACACTGTTGTTATCACTACACAAGGTTACCTCTTGCCACGCACGCTGTTATACCTAGGCATACCTCAGCTGACTCCGCCCATGGCTCCGCCTGCTTGCCCAGGTATAAAGGTGACTGATTGGCTAGTATTCTTCCTTGTTGGAACCGATCACCCACGAGGGTGGGCTCTGTTATTTAGCCAATAAAAACCTATAGTTACTATCTTAACTCATCGCTTTTCATGGAATGAATTGATAGGTATATCAATTTTATTGGCTAAATTTTGAAATGAATGGACTGGAGCAGCCAAACGACAAGCCAAACGGCCAGCTACAACAGCCCCAGCAGCCGACTTGGCTGCGAGCCCTCCGACCGCCGTACCTGGATCTAAATCCACATGCAGCGAATTCAGCCCTCGACTTCGATCACTGGCTGAGCTGCTTTGAATCCTACCTGGTAGCCTCCGGCGTGCCATCGGAAGCCGACAAACTAAGAGTTCTGACCGCCCAGGTGAGCCCTAAAGTATTTGCACTCATCCGGGACCTTGCTACATACGAGGAGGCCCTCGACCTGCTAAAACAGCAGTACCGGAGCCCAGTAAATTCAATGTATGCCAGACATCTCCTAAGATCCTGCTCGCAACAGCCAGGAGAGTCTGTAGATGAATTTTTACGGGCGCTACGAACACTCGGCAGAGACTGTGACTTTAAAGCTGTATCGGCTGCACAACATGCTGAAGGAAGTATCCATGATGCCTTCGTGAAAGGCCTTCGGTCCGACTACTCACGGCAAAGACTGCTCGAATCAAAGGACCTCGGCTTGAAAGCAGCTGCAGCCCTCGCTCGCTCCCTGGAAGTGGCCCATCGGGACCTCGAGGCGTACTCCGGGTACAGTGCTGCGCGACCCTGGGACTCGGGCCCGACTTCGGCTGCAATACCCCTCGCACCGCCGCCCCTGCGACCTACTACGGCGTCGGTGTCCCGGAATCGATCGGGACCGCCACCCTCGGGACCTGCTGCGGCAGCAGAGCCCCGCGATCGGGCCGCCAGCTGCTATTTCTGTGGCCAGGCGAGACATCAAAGGGCGCGCTGCCCTGCAAGGAACGCGACCTGCTCCGGATGCAGAAAAAAAGGCCACTTCGCAAACGCCTGCAGGGGGAAAGCCACAGACGCCAGCAGTGCCTCATGTGAGTCGTGGGGGTGGCCATCTTTGATCAAGGCCACAGACGCCAGCAGTGCCTCATGTGAGTCGTGGGGGCGGCCATCTTTGATCAAGGCCACAGACGCCAGCAGTGCCTCATGTGAGTCGTGCAGGCGGCCATCTTTGATCAAGGCCACAGACGCCAGCAGTGCCTCATGTGAGTCATGGGGGCGGCCATCTTCTCTGCCATTTTGTTCAACTTCGACCTCGTGGGGATCCGCGTCATGGGCGCCGCCATTTTGTTCGCCGCACTCGGCCGCCATTTTGTCTCCAGACCCGACCACCGCCTCACCTGCCGACTACAGCAGCTCACTCAGCCATACACTGGCCTCCGTCACGCTTGACCAAGCTCTCCCGCATCATCTGTCCAGGTCCATGATGGACATCGAAGTAAATGGCCACGCCACAACCTGCCTGTTCGACAGCGGGAGCACGGAGAGTATTATTCACCCAGACACGGTGCGCTGCTACTCCCTCACTGTCCGGCCAACGTGCCATCGGATCTCGATGGCGTCGAAGTCCCATTCAACAGACGTCAGCGGCTACTGTGTGGTGACCCTGTCGGTTAGGGGCACGGAATATAAAAACTTTAAACTTCTCGTCCTGCCCCAGCTCTGCGCTGCCGTCCTACTAGGGCTGGATTTCCAATGCCACCTTCAAAGTGTCACTTTGGCATACGGTGGATCCCTCCCCCCACTCACAGTCTACAACCAGCAGTTTTTAAACCGCCCGCCGCGTACCACCTGCGGCCTCTCCACTCTCAAATTCCCGCCCCCCTCCTTGTTCGCTAACCTCACCCGCGACTGTAAACCCGTCGCTACCAAGAGCAGGCGGTACAGTGCCGGGGACAGAGCTTTTATTAGCTCTAAGGTGCAGCGACTCCTGAAGGAGGGCATCATCGAGGGGAGCATCAGCCCCTGGCGTGCGCAGGTCGTCGTCGTTAAGACCGGCAATAAACACTGCCTGGTCATCGACTACAGCCAAACCATAAACCGGTATACCCAGCTGGACGCATACCCTCTTCCCCGCATATCTGATATGGTCAACCAGATTGCACAGTACCGGGTATTCTCCACCATCAACCTCAAGTCGGCCTATCACCAACTCCCTATCCGCCCTGAGGACCGCCAGTATACCGCCTTCGAGGCGAATGGCCGCCTCTACCACTTCCTTAGGGTTCCCTTCGGCGTCACCAATGGGGTTTCGGTCTTCCAAAGGGAGATGGACCGGATGGTTGACCAGAACGCGCTGCAGGCCACGTTTCCTTATCTAGATAATGTCACCATCTGCGGCCACGACCAGCAGGACCATGATGTTAATCTGGAGAAATTCCTCCGTACGGCCCAACGGCTGAATCTCACTTACAATAAGGAGAAATGTATGTTTAACACCTCGCGCCTTGCCATCCTCGGCTGCGTAGTAGAGAATGGAGTCATCGGCCCCGACCCCGAAAGAATGCGCCCCCTCATGGAGCTTCCCCTTCCCCACTCTCAAAAGGCACTGAAGAGAATCCTGGGGCTCTTCGCTTACTACGCCCAATGGGTGCCCAATTATGCGGACAAAGCCAGACCCCTCATGAAGTCCACCTCCTTCCCCCTGACAGCAGAAGCATGCGCAGCCTTCTCCCTCATAAAAGGAGACATTGCGAAGGCCACAATGCACGCAGTGGATGAGTCCATCCCTTTCCAAGTGGAGAGCGATGCATCCGACTTCGCCCTAGCTGCAACCCTTAACCAGGCGGGGAGACCTGTGGCCTTCTTCTCAAGGACCCTCCAGGGCCCTGAGATCCGACACTCTTCTGTCGAGAAGGAGGCCCAGGCGATTGTGGAAGTGGTACGACGCTGGAGGCAAACGATTTACCCTCCTCACCGACCTTTTATGTTTCATAACAAGCTGAGGGGCAAAATCAAGAACGACAAGATCTTGAGGTGGAGAATTGAGCTCTCCACCTACGATTACGATATCTTGTACCGGCCTGGTAAACTCAACGAGCCCCCAGATGCTCTATCACGAGGTACATGCGCCAACGCGCAGGTTGATAGACTGCGGACCCTCCACAACGACCTCTGCCACCCCGGGGTCACTAGACTTTACCACTTCATTAAGGCCCGCAACCTGCCCTACTCCATCGAGGAGGTCAGGACCATGACCAGGAACTGCCAAGCCTGTGCCGAATGCAAACCGCATTTCTATAGGCCGGACAGAGCAAGCCTGATCAAGGCCACCCGCCCCTTCGAGCGCTTGAGCATCGATTTTAAGGGGCCCCTCCCGTCCTCTGACCGTAATGTGTACTTCCTCAACATTATTGACGAGTACTCCCGTTTCCCCTTTGCCATCCCCTGCCCAGACATGACCAGTACCACGGTCATCAAATGCCTGAATGACCTCTTCGCCTTGTTCGGGTTCCCGAACTATATACATAGCGACCGGGGCTCATCCTTCATGAGCGAGGAACTTCGCCAGTTCCTGCTCGCGAGAGGTATTGCTGCGAGCAGGACCACCAGCTACAACCCCCGGGGGAACGGCCAGGTGGAAAGAGAGAACGCGACAGTTTGGAAGGCTGTCCTCTTAGCCCTAAAGTCTAAGGGCCTCCCAACCTCTCGCTGGCAGGAAGTCCTCCCGGCAGCGCTCCATTCCATCCGGCCACTGCTTTGTACTGCCATTAACGCCACCCCCCATGAGCAAATGTTTGTTTTCCCCAGGAAGTCGACTACGGGAACCTCGCTACCAACATGGCTGACTTCTCCGGGGCCCGTCCTGCTGCGGAAGCACGTGAGGACCCATAAAATGGACCCCCTGGTCGAGAGGGTGAACCTCCTGCACGCCAACCCCCAGTATGCCTATGTGGCATACCCAGACGGGCGGGAGGACACAGTCTCCTTGCGAGACCTCGCACCCTCGGGCACCCCTGAGATACCACCGTTATCCCCCACCACTCCCCCAAATCCAGCTCCTGTAGGCGGCATGCCGGAACCCCAGGAGCCTTCATCGACCACGCAGACACCAGCATTAACATCGGATACTGCACCACCGCCGCCGCGCCGATCAGAAAGGCTTACGAGGCCTCCTGATAGACTGACATACACGAACTGGTAGTACACTTCACCCCGCCGGACTCAATTTTAAACAAGGGGTGAATGTGGTAAACCACTGTTATCGTTCACAACCGCTCACTATTGTTACACTGTTGTTATCACTGTTTACACTGTTGTTATCACTACACAAGGTTACCTCTTGCCACGCACGCTGTTATACCTAGGCATACCTCAGCTGACTCCGCCCATGGCTCCGCCTGCTTGCCCAGGTATAAAGGTGACTGATTGGCTAGTATTCTTCCTTGTTGGAACCAATCACCCACGAGGGTGGGCTCTGTTATTTAGCCAATAAAAACCTATAGTAACTATCTTAACTCGTCGCTTTTCATGGAATGAATTGATAGGTATATCAGCTGCGATATTCAGTTTCAGCGCCCTAAGAGGGACGCGGAGCGCCTCGAGCCACGCCCCGTGTCCCTCGAACAGCAATGAAACTGAATATCTGATGATCGCTAAAGCCTCGAACGCTGTGCTAAATCTTGCGCTCAGGCGACTTTTGCGCCACTTTGGCACCCCAACCCAATTTCTAGGCCTTTGTGTCTTAATGCGAGGAGCATTTGTAATAAGGTGGATGAATTGGCTGCGTAAATAGAAGTAAACAAATACGATTTGGTTGGGATTACGGAAACGTGGCTCAAGGAAGGCCAGGACTGGGAACTCAACATCCAGGGGTATTCGATATTCAGGAAAGATAGGCAAAAAGGAAAGGGAGATGGGGTAGCATTACTTGTTAAAGAAGGGATTAACACAATTGTAATGAAGGTATTAGCTCTGATGAGGTGGAATCTGTATGGGTAGAATTGAGAAATACTAAGGGGAAAAAAACGTTAGTGGGAGTGGTTTATAGACCTCCAAACAGTAAGGCGGAGGTTGGGGATGGCATTAAAAGAAAAATTAAAGAAGCGTGCAATAAGGGCACAGCAGTCATCATGGGTGACTTTAATCTACATATAGATTGGGCCAACCAAATGAGTAACAATACTGTGGAGGAGGAATTCCTGGAGTGTTTACGGGATGGTTTCCTGGACCAATATGTCGAGGAACCAACCAGAGATCAGGCCATCTTAGACTGGGTATTATGTAACGAGAAAGGATTAATTAGCAATCTTGTTGTACGAGGCCCCTTGGGTCGGAGCGATCATAATATGATCGAATTCTTCATTAAGATGGAGAATGAAGTAGTTGACTCGGAGACTAGGGTCCTCAATTTAAATAAAGGAAACTATGATGGTCTGAGGAGCGAGTTGGGTAGGATTGATTGGGGAATGGCACTCAAAGGGTTGACGGTGGATAGGCAATGGCAAACATTCAAAGACCGAATGGATGAACTACAGAATTTGCTCATCCCAGTTTGGCATAAAAATAAAACAAAACAGGTGACCCAACCGTGGCTAACAAGGGAAATTAGGGATAGCATAAGGTCCAAGGAGAGGGCATACAAATTGGCCAGAAAAAGCAATAATCCTGAGGATTGGGAGCAGTTTAGGATTCAACAAAGGAGGACAAAGGGATTAATTAAGAAAGGGAAAATAGAATATGAGAGTAAGCTTGCAGAGAACATAAAAACTGACTGTAAAAGCTTTCATAGATATGTGAAGAGAAAAAGATTGGTGAAGTCAAGCGTAGGTCCCTTGCAGTCAGAATCGGGGGAATTTATAATGGGGAACAAAGAAATGGCGGACCAACTAAATACATATTTTGGTTCTGTCTTCACAAAGGAGGACACAAATAACCTCCCAGAGATGCCGGGGAACATAGGGTCTGATGAAAGGGTGGAACTGAAAGAAATCAGCATTTGTAGGGAAATGGTGTTAGGAAAATTGATGGGTCTGAAGGCCGATAAATCCCCAGGGCCTGATAATCTACATCCCAGGGTACTTAAGGAAGTGGCCCTAGAAATAGTAGATGCATTGCTGGTCATCTTCCAGAACTCGATAGACTCTGGAACGGTACCCATGGATTGGCGGGTAGCTAATGTTACCCCACTATTCAAAAAAGGTGGTAGAGAAAAGGCAGGGAATTATAGACTGGTAAGCTTGACATCGGTAGTGGGGAAAATGCTAGAGTCCATTATAAAAGATGTAATAGCAGAGCACTTGGAAAGCAGTGACTGGATCGGACAAAGTCAACATGGATTTACAAAAGGTAAATCATGCTTGACTAATCTACTGGAGTTTCTTGAGGATGTCACTGGTAAAATAGATAAGGGAGAACCAGTGGATGTGGTGTATTTGGACTTTCAGAAGGCTTTCGATAAGGTCCCGCATAAGAGATTAGCATGCAAAATTAAGGCACATGGGATTGGGGGCAAGGTATTGACTTGGATAGAGAACTGGTTGGCGGACAGAAAGCAAAGAGTTGGAATAAACGGGTCGTTTTCCGAGTGGCAGGCAGTGACTAGTGGGGTACCGCAAGGATCGGTCCTAGGACCCCAGCTGTTCACAATATATATTAATGATCTGGACGAGGGAATTGGATGTAATATCTCCAAATTTGCAGACGACACAAAGCTGGGTGGGAGGGTATGCTGTGAGGAGGATGTCGTGAAACTCTAGCACGATTTGGACAGGTTGGGTGATTGGGCAGAAACATGGCAAATGCACTATAATGTGGATAAATGTGAGGTTATCCACTTTGGTGGCAAAAACAGGAAGGCAGATTATTATTTGAATGGCAATAGATTGGGAGAAGGGGAAGTGCAAAGAGACCTGGGTGTTCTTGTACACGAGTCGCTGAAGGTAAGCATGCAGGTGCAGCAGGCGGTTAAGAAGGCAAATGGTATGTTGGCCTGCGTAGCAAGAGGGTTCGAGTACAAGAACAAGGATGTCTTGTTGCAGTTGTACAGGGCCTTGGTGAGACCACACCTTGAGTATTGTGTGCAGTTTTGGTCGCCTTACCTGAGGAAGGACGTTCTTGCCATGGAAGGAGTGCAGCGAAGATTCACCAGGCTGATACCTGGGATGGCAGGAATGACGTATGAGGAGAGATTGTGTCGATTGGGCTTATACTCACTGGAGTTTAGAAGATTGAGAGGGGATCTCATCGAAACCTATAAAATTCTGTCAGGCCTGGACAGACTAGATGCAGGAAGGATGTTTCTGATGGCCGTGGAGTCCAGAACCAGGGGTCATAGTCTAAGGATAAGGGGTAAGCAATTTAGGACTGAAATGAGGAGGAATTTCTTCACCCAGAGAGTGGTGAACCTGTGGAATTCTCTGCCACAGAGGGCGGTGGAGGCCAGTTCATTAAGTATATTCAAGAAAGAGTTGGATATATTTCTTAAGGCTAAAGGGATCAAGGGATATGGGGAGAAGGCAGGGACCGGGTACTGAATTTGGATGATCAGCCATGATCTCATTGAATGGCGGAGCAGGCTCGAAGGGCCGAATGGCCTACTCCTGCTCCTATCTTCTATGTTTCTATGTTTCTATGTAATTCCAGTTTTTCTTCCCTCCCTACTGACTCTATTCTTAGGTTCCCACCCCCATGCCAAGCTAGTTTAAACCCTTCCCAACAGCACTAGCAACCCCTCCCCCGCCCCCACGAGGATATTGGTCCCAGTTCTGTTGAGGTGCAACCCGCCCGGCTTGTACAGGTCCCAGCTCCCCCTGAAATGGTCCCAATGCCTCAGGAATCTAAAGCCCTCCCTCCTGCACCATCCTTCCAGCCACGCATTCATCTGCTCTATCCTCCTATTTCTGGACTCACTAGCATGTGACACCGGGAGTAATCCGGAGATTACTACCTTTGAGGTCCTGTTTTTTAATCTGACTCCTAGCTCCCTAAATTCTGCCTCCAGGACCTCATCCCTCTTTCTACCTATCTCAAAATAATGAGGTCACATATTATTTGGAAAATAAGAATCTAAATGGGGTAGAGGAACAAAGCGATCTTGGAATACAAATACACAAATCACTAAAAGTAGCAACACAGTTTAATAAGGCCATAAAAAAGCAAACCAAGCACTCTGGTTTATTTCTAGAGGGATAGAATTGAAAAGAAGAGAATTTATGCTAAATTTGTATCGAACCTTGGTTAAACCACACTTGGAGTGATGTGTACATTTCTGGTCACCATATTATAAAGAGGCTATAGAGGCACTGGAGAGACTGAAAAATAGAGCATCTTATACTTTTATATTTTCACCCACTTTCAGTTGGACCTCAGTTCCTAGGTAATGCAGGGTACTGAATTTGGATGCTCAGCCATGATCTCATTAAATGGCGAAGCAGGCTCAAGGGGCCGAATGGCCTACTCCTTCTTCTATCTTCTATGTTACTATGTTTCTATGTAAAGTGACAAATGTAATAGACTCATTGGGGATCATTTAAATTTTTATCATTGGGCGAATAATGGACGACAGCGATTCAGCCATTCATTTTACACCACGTATATTTTTTTTTTTCCATTGACTTCAATGGAAAAGAAAATCAGGTGGTCTGTAGAATGGATGTTCATTCACTATCGTTCATTTTTTACCCGATGATAAATGTTAAAATTATTCCAATATCGTATCTGTCCGAAATATAACCTGCAGCTGTGATGCAGTGAGGAAGGGCTGGTTGGATTAGGGGTGTACTAGACAAGATATTTTTTTTGAAAAAATGAAAAAGCTTCTTCTTTAAAGGGCTTGTAATGCTGAACAATAGGTTTATTCCTGACCTGTCATCTAATGGCAGTTTAAAAGCAGTCCTTGGAACAGGCTGACATTCAGCAGTCCTGTTGGCCATTCTTTACATTACTCTCTCAAAACAGTTATGTCAAAAAGACTGACACATGATATTTCCATTTATATTTTCAATCCATGACCTCTCTGAAAACAAGATCTTAGAGTTGGCTGTCTTATAATAGCAATTGTATTCTTCTGAGTCCCTGTTCAGTGTTAGTTGTAACTGTCAATAGGAATCAATCAGAGAAGACCTTCTTGCACATCATTTAGTGTAGATCAGGATTCTACATTAACTATTGTCTGGTCACTAAAATAACAATAAACACAATCAGATAGCGTTAAAAGCTACTAGCTGGAATTGCCAAGTTGTAAACCTAAGGATTTAACCCTGTCACACATATGTGAAGCATTTGTCAGTTCCAGGCTGGCTCAACATTATGAAGTCTTCATGTAGGCCAATAAGCCATTTACCCTGGAAGGTGCCCTCAAATTAATATAGAGACCAATTTTTCATGATAGAAAACTATCAACAACAGTAAGGCATGGATTTAAAATACTTACTCCCTCTGGTATTCTCAGTTTTGCTGCTCTTTGGAGCTGGCCTTTCACACTGTGTGCCTGACCATTCATCTGAACACCTGAAATGAACCAATTAAGGACGTAAAATTAATGTACTGCAACTGTTACAACTTCCAGAAGAGAGAGCACCTACAGATATCAGCAAGACTAGACAGCATTTAGGAGCATGCATAAAGGATTAGACAGCAGGTTTGTTGAAATAGCTATGTTTTGAGGAGATGATTAGCTCTGATATAGGCCAACAGCATGCCATGCATAAAAGCAATTAATTTACAAGGCTATTCAAACATGCCACCAATACATGATGATGCTGCTGGAATTCAATGTTTTATAGCAAAGAACAATGTTTGGCATAAGGTCAAAACCTACTTGCACTGAGGCTCATTAAGTGCAGTTAAAGTGCAAACCCCTCCATTTTGACAGTAGTAATCACAAAGGTTCATTTTCTGGTCACATCGATCACTTTTAAACCCCACTGTGCATCTGCAGAGTTATAGAATATAAGTGGTATTAAAATGCTGAATTGTACTATAATGTAAGTCTATTGACCCCTTTTTCTAACTGAACCATTTTATCAAGAACAAGGAGGGTGATGTTACATCTAGCAGCTTTGTTCAGTCTAATAAACCTAATTAATTAAAGACCACTGTTATTACAGCAAGACATTAATTAGCCTCTGAGGAAAATTCACTTCAGCTCTTTCATCAACCATTTTTCATGCTACTGTTGCATGAGGATATGGTTAGTGCATATTTGGATTGTGTTTATTTAAATATCATGGATATTTGTACAAATAATTATATTTTTCTGCAAGTTGTTGCAACTGGCCTCAGAGTTTCAAGTTAGCGATGGCAAAAATCAACCTGGATGCCAGGTCCTGATCCTCATTAAGTGATCCCTGCTGGGAAGATGCCTGTTTGGTCATCAGGTGAAGAAAGAATGGGTTTGACTATGATTTCCCCATAGTTAAAATGTTCGCTGAAATTCACTGTCTAAGGTTTGTACATAAACAATGGGGACTTGTACAAGAATCTGGAGCACTGCCATTGGCAGTGCCTGTACTCATGGCACTTTTCCCACTTCATAAGATCTTTAAAAAATGAGGCATAAGGGAAGAAAAATTTGTAAATGGGTACTGTACAAGACTAACATTACAATGCTAAACAAACTTAATCAACTTTGAGGTGCTTTTAGATTCTATAACTAATTACAACTTGAGCAATGTAAAAAAAAAATTAATCATGAATCTGTTAGTGTTTTGACACAAGCATAGACCTCTCATAGACACATGCCAAGTCCCATATGGATGATCTGGGGAGATTTCTGCTGCTTGGTATCTGTAGTGAAATTATAAATGCAATCTTTATACATGCATTTATAATTTTGCTGTAAATAGCAAACAGTGAAAATATTCTTTCTTAGTGTCCTGCTGTGGTTGCTGAATGATTTTTTCCTTCTCTCTCTCCCTCTTCTAATCACTTTCTTAAACTTAACTTTTCAACCACCTATCCATTTGATTCCTAAGGATTTCAGCCAATTTACTTCCTGTTTACTATCCTTCCCTCTCTGTTCCATCAGTGCTGAAGTTGTTAGGAGGGCAAATGCTATTAAAAGGAACCCCTTACCCAAATTTATGGCCATACAGACTCATTGGTAACACTATGGGAAATTGCCCCATTAAGAATCCCGACACAGATATATGGCCACCTTAGGATTACATGGGCGTCTTGACCATGTAGCTATGTCCAGGGCACCATAAAAGCTAAGAGACTTGTGGAATAATATCTTTCACCTCCTTCTCATGATACAATGGTAGCCGTTCCTTATCATTTCTTTTTCTTCTCTCCAATGACAAATGCAAGTACAACCCAAAGAGTTACAACCCAGCACAACCTCTGAAACTGTGCCTGCTGCATTTGCTAATTCCTCTTTTCACTTTACTGTACACTTTGCAATCCTTATGGCATTTTCTAGAACCTTGAAACTATTTCCATCTCCATTCCCAGTCACCCTGCCCTCATCTACTGTATCTCCGAGACCTGTAAGGATAACCGTAGCTGTTGTAAGGACAGCGGGGGTTTGATTGACAGCTGGTTGATGGCTGATGTCATTTCCGGGGGCGGGATCCAATGCCATCTTGGCCATGCTTCCAGACTGTACTGGAAGACACAGAAGCAGGACTGAATAAAATGGTTCTCCTCAACAACTGCTTGTGAGACTCGTAATTACGTTACTAAGATAACATTACATGGTACCAGGATTTATAGAACTCACGATAAGGACATACTACAACAATGGAAGGAATTAAACCTCCAGCTAATCTGCAACTAGAAGGAAATGTGGATGAAAATTGGCGTGTCTTCAAGCAACGCTTTCTTCTCTACGTCACAGCGATTGACGCTTCGACTAGCTCTGGAACACGTAAAGTAACTTTGTTGCTAACAGTGGCTGGCTCGCAGGCAATCGAGCTGTTTAACACATTTACGTTTGCAGCCGAAGATGATAAAAATGATCTGGACAAGGTGATAGAACGGTTCGACGAATACTGCTCTCCAAAAAAGAATGAAACGTATGAGAGATTCGTGTTTCGCTCCCGCGTGCAAAAGCAAGGAGAATCCTTTGATGTTTTTTTGACGGACTTGAAAATAAAAGCACAAACATGCAACTTTAAGGACCTGAAGGAATTGATGATACGCGATCAAGTCGTTTTTGGAATACTCGACAAGAAGGTGAGGGAGAGAATGCTTAGAGATAATGACCTAAATTTGGATGCAGCAGTGAAAATTTGTCATGCTAGTGAACTCTCAGCCATGCACACAAAAACGTTCGAAGGGAGCAGCATAGCAGAAGAGAGCGCCCTGGGGCTAAAAAACCTGCCAGTGGATGTGATACACAAAATGGACACAAGAGGGCCCATGGAGTTAAAGACGAATACGCCTTACGAATGCAGATGGTGCGGTTATAAACACGTGGCCAGACAGTGTCCTGCTTATGGGAAGAACTGCGCAAAATGTAAAGGCAGGAATCACTTTGCCAAGATGTGTTTTTTAGAAGAGAAAACTGAAGGTAAAAAGACAGTGCATGCTATTGCGACTGAAGAGACAGTAGCGGAGACTTTGTTTGTTGGAATGGTGCAAAATGAGTCAAAACAGGGCAACAATGCTAATGAAGTGCACTCTGTAGGACCACAGACTGAAGTTTGGATAGCTCCCTTGCTGGTAAATGGCACCATTGTTCCCTTTAAGCTAGATACAGGTGCTAAGGCAAACCTCATAAGTTGGAGTGATGCACGGAATCTCAAAGTGCAACCTAAAATACTGAACAAGGCTGTGTCTTTGAAGGCATACAATGGACAAAGCATTGAAACAAAAGGAACGTGTAGGCTGAATGTTAAGGTAAAAAATCACATTCACCCTCTGACCTTTGTTATAGTGCCTGAAGGACATGAGTCACTGTTGGGGGACAAGGCCTGTGTGGATTTGGACTTGGTAAAACGAATCTATACTATCAATGAACAGAACTGTGTGCAGAGTGCCCCCCAAGATACTACAAATCTGACTCATGAGACTATAGCGCACAAATATGCAGATGTCTTTCAGGGTTTCGGAGCACTGCCCTTTACATACTCCATCAAACTGAGAGAGGATGCACAACCTGTGATTCACGCACCCAGGAGAGTTCCAGTGGCTCTCCGTGAAAAACTGAGGAAAGAGTTAGACCGCATGGAGGGACTAGCTGTCATAAAGAAGATTGAGGAACTGACTGACTGGGTAAATTCCATGGTCTGCGTCAATTCAAAGAAAACTGATAAATTGCGTGTCTGCATGGATCCCAAGGACCTTAATGCCAATATCAAAAGAGAGCACTACCAAATTCCAAAGAGAGAGGAAATAGTCAGCGAAATGACAGAAGCGAAAGTCTTCTCCAAAATGGATGCCTCACATGGTTTCTGGCAGTTGAAACTTGATGAAGAAAGTGCTAAGCTGTGCACTTTTAACACCCCGTTTGGTCGATACTCCTACCAACGTCTGCCCTTTGGTATTAGCTCTGCCCCAGAAATCTTTCACAGAGCAATGGAGCAAGTCATCGAGGGCCTGGAGGGAGTGCAGGTGTATGTGGGTGATCTGGTAGTATGGGGCTCCACTCAAGGGGAGCACGACACCAGACTGGAGAAAACACTTCAGAGAATAGAGCAGTATGGGCTCAAACTAAATAAAGACAAATGTCAGTTCGGTGTCAATGAAATCACATTCCTCGGAGACAAGATCTCTGCAGAGGGCATTCAGCCAGGCAAGTCAAAGGTAAAAGCTATACATGACATGGCGAAACCAAAGGACAAGAAAGGGGTTCAGCAGGCCCTCGGCATGCTACACATTCTAGCAAGTGAACCCCTACTGAAGTTCATCTGCCCTAAAAGAGGACAAAAGTGTCCACAGATGCCTCTGAGAATGGATTAGGGGCTGTCCTTCTACAGGAAGATGAAGGAGAATGGTGACCAGTGGCATATGCGTCACGCTCCATGAGGGCTACAGAGTGCCGGTACGCGCAGATCAAGAAGGAGTGCCTTGGCTTGGCATTTGGGTGTGAAAAATTTCATACCTACATCTATGGTCTTCCCAAGGTTATCCTAGAAATGGACCATAAGCCACTGCTAGGGATCGCAAAGAAGAATCTGTGTGACATGTCACCACGGATACAACGCCTGATGATGAGACGTCAACGTTACGATTTTGAGCTAACATACGTGCCAGGGATACAAATGTTCATTGCAGACACACTATCCAGGGCTGCGCCGTATGCCACACAAAACAGTGAAACAGAAGAGGATGTGGCTCTTCATGTGGATATGGTCTACGCAGCATTGCCCGCCACACAGGATAAACTATCAGTGATAGTCACAGAGACATCAAAGGACCCAGTCCTGAGTAAAGTAATGAGAAATCTTCAAGAGGGCTGGAAGAAAGGGTCATGTAAACAATATTATCACATTCAGTCTGAGCTCTCTGTGGTCAATGGATTACTGCTTAAGTGTGACAGGATAGTAGTGCCCACCTCTATGTGATGAGAAATGCTCAACAGGATACACGAAGGGCAGCTGGGTGCAGAAAAGTCAAAAAGGAGAGCATGTGAGGCACTCTACTGGCCAAACATGAACTCTGATATTGACCAGTTGATCAGCGAGTATGCTACATGTCAGGAGTATCACTACAAGCAAGCAAAAGAGCCCCTCATTACCACAGAGCTCTCTTCACAACCTTGGTAAAAGGTCGGAACTGATATATTTCACTATGAAGGAAAAGACTATTTGTTAGTTATTGATTATTATTCCAATTATCCGGAGATTGCTCTCTTGTCCAGTACTACATCAAGAGCTGTGATAACTCACCTGAAGTCAATCTTTGCCAGGCAGGGCATCCCTCTAACCCTGGTCTCTGATAATGGCCCTCCCTATGCCAGTCATGAGTTTCAGTTATTTGCTTCAGAGTATGAGTTTAATCATGTAACCTCCAGCCCGCTCTATCCTCAGGCTAATGGAAAGGCGGAGAAGGGGGTACAGATTGTGAAAAGACTATTAAAGAAAGCAGCACACAGCAACACTGACCCATATCTGGCCCTGATGTTGTACAGGGCGGGCCCGCTAGCAAGTGGCAAGTCTCCAGCTGAGCTCTTACTGGGTCGGAAAATCCGTACACGACTTCCCAGTTATGTCACACCTGACCACAGAGATGAGGTGTGGGCAGACAAGGCTCGTAAGCTACAACAGAAACAAAAAAAACACTTCATGACCGCACAGCCACTACACTAGTGCCGCTACAGGAGAAGGATATAGTCCGCATTGAAGGGCCTGAGTCATGGCCTACAAGAGCCACAGTTCTACAACAGGTCACCCTCAGGTCATACAGTGTCATGACAGAGAACGGCAATGTGCTTCGCAGAAACAGGAGGCACCTACTGAAAACCGTAGAGACCTTTCAGCCTCAGGAAGACGGAGAGGATGACGAGATGAGGGAAATGCCACAAAGAGACGAGATGAGGGAAATGCCACAAAGAGACGAGATGAGGGAAATGCCACAAAGAGACAAAGGACACAATAGTGATAATCTGGATACAACTGGGGTGGTTCAGCAAACACCCATCCAGCCACGCAGGTCACAGTGCACCAGAAAGCCTGTAGTTAAACTTGACCTGTAGACAGGGATTGATAAGACTGTAAACAGTTAATGGACTCATGGGTGTGGGTAAGGTTTATACCTACCTGCAATTAGTTACACTGACTGGCTCTATGTGATGTTAACAAGTTCTATGTGTTATGTTATGTTGTTACTGTGTTATGTCTTCATTGAAGGGGGAAGATGTAAGGATAACCGTAGCTGTTGTAAGGACAGCGGGGGTTTGATTGACAGCTGGTTGATGGCTGATGTCATATCCGGGTGCGGGATCCGACGCCATCTTGGCCATGCTTCCAGACTGTACTGCGAGACACAGAAGCAGGACTGAATAAAATGGTTCTCCTCAACAACTGCTTGTGTGACTCGTAATTACGTTACTAAGATAACATTACAAAACCCAGTGTGAAAAAGAGAAACGTTGCACTTAAAATGTTGCCATTGTTTAACATTTATCTTGTAACGTGTACTAAGTGGTTGAATAAACTGCATTTCTTTCATTTCTGTATGTATAAGTATGATAGGCAAAAAAAAAGAAGAAAATCTAACTAAGGAAGAAAATCATTAGGATTGTACTCGAGGGATAGGTGGGGTGGGGTGGGGCACTGAATAAAAGTCTGTTTAACCATGGTTATGTAAGCAGAACCTTTTAACAATACTAGGTGTTGTTGCAGGGATATTTGAGAAAGAAAGGAAGATGTAAGTTTGTTAAAGATTTACCATTTTTGCTTTCCACTTAAAAAAACCACAACTTAAACCAGTGGAACAGCCTGCTCATTCAATATTGTACCTGTTGTTTTAATCACACCTTGCGGACTTCCATGCCTAAATTATGAAAGAGGGTGGAGGCCTTTGAACTTTAACAATGGAAGGTAATAAAAGCAGCTGCAGAAACATGACACAAAATATCTGTACAGGAAATGTTTGGTTTCCTGGTGGAAAGTGTAAGTTCATTCATCTCCCTGTAACACCAAGTTTCAACTTTTTCTGACTCCTACCTCTTTCAATGTCCCTGTAGCACTTTGTATTCCAACTTTTGACCAAAATAAGGTGCATACAATTACATTCATTCTTATGTCCCTGCTGCTGGCCTTAACTCTCTTGAATTATTTGGCTTTGATTTTTTTTTTTAATTAAAAATATCCCATACTTGTTAAGTTCACCTATTGGTTCTGTCACTCTCTTAATCTTTGACAGCTGTCTAGAACTTTTCAACTTTTTGTAAAATAGAATCAACTCTATCAACTATAAATTCCTTTCTGCTGATTTCAGTGTTCACCAACAGCTTCTCCTGTCCAGACTGGCACTATTGCTGGGCCCTTTACAATCCTGAATTCCCTTTGATAATTTGGTTCCTTTTCTAAACTCTTTCCTTATCTCCAGTCCTAACTCTTCCACTGCATCAGTCTGATTTTTCTGATCATAGCCTCATATCTAACTTAAGTAGAATCCTTCCAATACTCATACTCTTCAAACCATACTGTTTTGTTTGGCACTATAGAGCTATATTCTCCATCCATTGACTATAAATGTGTGAAAAAACCTGGCATAAACCAGTCAACTTAGATAGTTTTCGAAAATCCTTTGCTGCTTTGCCTGGTCCAAGAAGAGCTACTTTTGCTCTTCTGACACTTCTATCTATGCTAATGAAGTAACTGATGCTTTTCTAGCTGGCATGGAAGGTTTCACACCTTATTCCTCCTCGTCCATCAGATATGATACTAATCTCAGTTCAATCATGTCTACTATTTCTCATAAAGCATCTGCCCATCACACCTGATGTTTCCATCAGTCTGAAGCATTCTGAGCCAATTTGATCTCTGCTGATAAACTGTGAATCCACCATCATAGCTGCCACGCATAACTTTATTGATAGCTCCATCCTTAATCCTTCTTTATCCATTGACCTTAGGAACATAGGAACAGGAGTAGGCCATTCAGCCCCTCGAGCCTGCTCCGCCATTCAATGAGATCATGGCTGATCTGCGATCTAACTCTATATACCTGCCTTTGGTTAACAAAAAGCTATCAATCTCCGATTTTAAATTAACAATTGATCTAGCATCAATTGCCATTTGCAGAAAAAAGTTCCAAACTTCTACCAGCCTTTGTGTGCAGAAGTGTTTCTAATTTCACTCCTGAAAGGTCTGGCTCTAATTTTTAGACTATGCCCCCTAGTCCTAGAATCCCCAACCAGCAGAAATAGTTTCTCTCTCTCTACCCTATCTGTTCCCCTTAATATCTTGAAAACTTTGATGAGATCACCCCTTAACCTTCTAAATTCTAGGGAATACAACCCTAATTTGTATAACCTCTCCACATAACTTAACCCTTTGTAGGATCCATTCCTTCCCCCCCCCCCCACAACGGTAAAAATTGGACTATTAAATATAAAAACCCAGGACTGCAGAACCCGCAAAAAGGGCTCGGCAATAAAGGGTTAATTCAAACATTGCAGCACAAACTACGACTGGATCACAGACAGTCTAAAATCTGAAAAAGAACATTTGCATATTCATGTACCTTAAGGGGTTACATTGTTCACCTTGGACCATGGTATCAGTGCAGGCCTAGACAATGGGCCAGCCTTGAACCATTTGAATACAAATGCTAACAGAAACAAACAACTTCGCATCTGCAGTCACTTTGGGAAGATTGCATTGTCAGAAAGGTATCTCTAATCAATGGACAATACGAGGGATAATTCGCACATTTTGAAACGGCCATCGTATGCTCAGGAGGGAGCCAGGAATTGTGTTTCAAGATTGCAAGTTGGTTTTGGTTTAATAAAAGATCACTTCAAGGACAGTGGTGTGGGAAGCCAATGGCAGAACAAACAGAGAGATTCGGGCCGACAGCCGATCGGGAGTGGTGATTGTATGTTTCAGTCAAATCATAGAGGGAGCTTTTATGATCGAGTCTGAGTAAGTTTCTGAGTTTCAGTCAGGTCACAATAAGGGTTTTGCGATTGAGTCTGGGTAACTTTATATGTAACAGTCAAATCACGGGCGGGTTAAACTGTGTCATATTGTGTCGATGCAAATGACCCTTGCGTAGGGGTTTGTATTTTGGGGTTGTTAGCCTGATAGATATCGTAGGAATTTATACTGGGAAGGTAATTGTGTGTGTGTTCAATAAAAGAACGAATCAAAGGTTGAGCCAAAACCCTGTGCCGTGTGTGTGTATTTTGTTCTTATAAATCCTGACATCCAAGAACTGTGTGTAACACTGGAGTGGAGCTAATTTACAGAACAAACGGGAAACTGTTCAACCTCCGTCGCCTCCAGTCCAGATCCAAGGCCGTCCCATCCTCTGTCGTCGAATTACAGTATGCAGACGATGCTTGCGTCTGCACTCACTCGGAGGTCGAACTCCAAACCATCGTCAACACCTTCACCGAAGTGTACGAGAGCATGGGCCTTACACTAAACATCCGTAAGACAAAGGTCATCTACCAACCTGCCCCCACCACACAGTGCTGCCCCCTGATTATCAAAATCCACGACAAGGCCTTGGACAACGTGGACCACTTTCCATACCTCGGGAGCCTACTGTCAACAAGGGCAGACGTCGACGACGAAGGCCAACACCGCCTTCAGTGTGCCAGTGCAGCCTTCGGTCGTCTGAGGAAGAGAGTGTTTGAAGACCAGGACCTCAAACCCGGCATTAAGCTCATGGTCTACAGGGCAGCAGTGATACCTGCCCTGCTGCATGCATCAGGGACATGGACCATGTACAGCAGGCACCTCAAAGCACTGGAGAGGTACCACCAATGCTGCCTCCGCAAGATCCTGCAAATCCATTGGCAGGATAAGCGCACCAATGTCAGTGTTCTTGCTCAGGCCAACATCCCCAGCATCGAAGTTTGACCACGCTCAATCAGCTCCGATGGACGGGTCACATTGTCCGCATGCCTGATACGAGACTTCCAAAACAAGCGCTCTACTCGGAGCTCCGGCACGGCAAGAGAGCCCCAGGTGGGCAGAGGAAACGCTTCAAGGACACCCTTAAAGCCTCCTTGAAAAAGTGTAACATCCCCACTGACACCTGGGAATCCCTGGCTCAAGACCGCACAAAGTGGAGGAGAAGCATCTGGGAAGGCGCCGAACACCTCGGCCTAGAAATTGGGTATAGCCCCGCTTGGGGTGTTAGACTTGGCGCTGCGCAAAGTTTTGCGCCAGGCGCAATTTAGCACCACCTAGCGCGATATTGGGTCGTAGCGCCCCTAAGGTGATCGCGGCGCTAAATCAGGCGTTGCACGGTAGACTTAGGGCGCTAACATGGCAGCGCAACTCAATATCGGGGCAGCCGGGTGCAGCGCAGGTGCAGTCAATCATCGATGATCACGAGAGTCAGGAGCCGGCCAGCTCTTAAAGGGGTGGGTCCAGAAGGATCAGCAGCCACACTCTGCGCCCTGCAGAACTGAATTTCGGCGCTGTGTTTTGTTTGGCGCTAAAAACTTTCTGAGGATGGAGAGAGCAAGGCAAAGAGCAGAGCGCTTCACGGATGATGCATTGGTAGGCGGAGTGGAGCGCCGTCGAGCGTTCCTGTACGCGGACAATGGCAGGAGGCCTAGTCAGCAGGATTACCGCAGAGCATGGAGGACCATCACTCAGAGGGTGGACTCCAGCAGCCTGGTGGTCAGGACTCCATTGCAGTGCCGCAAGAAATTCAACAACCTCACTCGGGTCGTCAGGGTGAGTGATGTTTTTGCAGTCCTCTTCATGCCTTCATCTGCACCTGAATTTATGGCCAATGGGTGCGCCATGCCCCACTGGCCATCTGTCAGCACGCACCCATGGCCCTTTCTGGGAACACACTTGCACATACAGCTGACGCCATGATGTCAGGGCTATTCCACCAAGGGGGGCATTACATGACAGATGAGGCCATGATGTCAGGGCTATTCCACCAAGGGGGGCATGACATGACAGATGAGGCCACGATGTCAGGGCTATTTCTCCAAGGGGGGCATGACATGACAGATGAGGCCATGATGTCAGGGCTATTCCACCAAGGGGGCATGACATGACAGATGAGGCCATGATGTCTCATCATATCTTGTCCTTTCTCCTGCAGTCCAAGCTGGCAAGGAACTGGCGAGAACAGCTCCGGACCAGTGGAGGACCTCCAAACCTCCAGAACCTGACGGACCTGGAGGAGCGAGTGCACCAGATTGTTGGCGGCCGCCTGACTGGTCCTGTCACCACTGGAGCAGCCGACCCCATTGTGCACAGCGATGGTAAGGTTATGACTTTTTGATCTGTGTCCTTCCACTTGTGACCCCCCACTGGCATGCTTTTTCACTGTGGACCCATGTCATAGCATTGCACCAATTTTGCATCCCTTGCTGCCACCCTCTCCTCTCGCTAAAGCCACTCTTCAACCTCTCTGCTTTCAGATGCTGCATCACCAGATCGGGAGCCGGGCCCTCAAGCTGCCAGTCCCACTGAGTCCGGAGGCGACAAGCTGGAGGAAGCCGGACCTTCCGTGCCAGCCTCAGGGGAGGCACGCCAGCTGCAGAGTGGGGATAGTTCTTCCCTGGAGGGGAGCGGGGGGGGGTGCCGCTGATGAGGAACCAGCGGGCTGCACCCACGCAGGGGGGGAAGGGAAGCTCGGGGGCCGTCTCCCTGGAGGCCGAGTCAGGCCACCATGACTGCTGCACAGAGCGCAGAGGAGGTTCGGTCCCTAGCTGAAATGAGCGCCCAGGCTCGGCTCAGGCACAATGAGCTGATCGCTGAAGTGGCAAGGCTGCCTGAAGCCATTGACACACTGGCAGGGAGTCTCCAGGACTTCGGTGCAGCACAGGAAAGGAGTGCGCAGGCCTCCGATGCACAGGAAAGGACTATCCAGGGCTTCACCGATGCACAGGAAAGGAGTGTCCAGGGCTTCTCCGAAGCACTGGAAAGGACTGTCCAGGGCTCCACCGAAGCACTGGGAAGGACTTTCCAGGGCTTCATCGAAGCACTGGCACCTGCCACGCAGTCACTCGCTGGCCTCATGCAGGCGCAGATTGAGGCCACGTTAGCACTGACTGCTGCCACCGTTGAAGGATCAGGTAGGATTACCCAGGGCCCTTGCAGCACCACAGCAGGGCATCAATCTGTGGGCCAGCTGATTGGGGTGCATGCTGCGCTGCTGCCCCGTCAGAGTGCCAGTGTGTCGCATGCCCACGGAGCAGGTGTCCGGTCTCAGGATGTCAGCATTCCTGATGCCACCACTGGCACGTCTCCACTGCAGCTGCCACCACCTGCAGGACTTACTGCATCCGCCCATGAGCAGTTGGAGCAGTCAGCACCTGGGCCCTTCAAGCCCAGAGGTCGTTCAGCCCGTCCCTCAGGGGCTTCTGCGCTTTCGGCCACTCAGCAGGCCTCCCCCAGCCTTGATGCAGCCACTGGGGTCCAATTAAGGAGGAGCTGCAGGGAGGGAAGGGGGCGTTCCAGAAAGAGAAGTCGAAGCCTGTGGTGTATGTAACCTGTTCCACCTTAAGAGAAATTAAGCCTGGTCCACCTTAAGAAAGGTACTACTTTCTTTGGCTGCTGTATACGTAACACCGGTGGTGACCACACTGGTATATAAGCACAGTGTAATAATATTGTATTCAGTATAGTCCGACCTCCAACCAGTAAAGACCTGTTGAATTTACTCTTGTGGTCTGTGTAGTAATTCTCACTATAACACACAGACTTAACAGTGGCAACGAGTCCGATTCTTACCTTGCTGCAGTAATTTCCACGGCGACTTCGTCCACAGACAGGACGTCGAAGAGAGGTTTCCACCCTCATCACCTACGGGAAGACACGTCGAGCGGCAAGCATCGAGCAACCGGAGTGCAGAAGACATCCTGACCTCGAAGCCTCCATCAGCGACTGTCAGCTTCTTCTACTACCTCGTGGTGGGTAAGCCGGGCAGCGACGCGACAGAAAGTCAACCGCGTTGGCTGTACAGACGGGGCTGGGAAGACGGAGGAATAAGGGCGGTGAGGTCGATCGCGACCAGAGATAAGGGCCGGGCTGCTTTCGAGCGAGAGGCGCAGCGCGGGACATCGATCGCGACCGGAGATAAGGGCCGCATTCGGGCTAAAGGCACAGCGTCTGGGGAAACTGAAGGCGCGAGAGCCGCGGTGAAGTGGAGACAGCGTCGGGGGATGGGTGAAGACCGCCAAGCGTGGGAAAACCGCCATTTTGTGGGCGGAGGACGACGGCAAGAGCGGGAAGCCGCCATCTTAGATAACATTAAAAATCCGATAAATTGCTACGATGCCTAAACATGGGAACATTAATGCCTTCGACAGTGATATAGAAGACTGGGCTATGTATGTAGAACGCATACAAAACTATTGTAAGGCAAATAAAATTCCTGAGACAGATAAAGCACTAACATTACTAAACTTAATGGGTGCGAAGACATACGGGCAATTGAAACACCTGTTATCACCAGATGAACCGGCGGATAAGACGTTCGAACAGATTGTTACTGTCCTAAAAAATCATCTTAGCCCCACGCCGCTGATGCTAGCGGAACGATTTAAATTTTACGATAGAAAACAGCTGCAAAATGAAAGCAATGCTGAATATTTGATGGAATTACGTAAGCTAGCAAAATATTGTCAGTTTGGAACGGGACTGACAGAGGCACTTCGAGATAGATTTGTGTGTGGTTTATTTAAACAGGATACACAAAGGCGACTGCTCAAGGAGAATGAGCTGTCTCTCGAGAAGGCGGTCACTATGGCAGCAGCACACGAGGCCGCAGCGAGAGGCACGGCAGTAATGCAGCTACGGCCACCGGAACTCGGTACAAACAAATTGGGTTTGAGTTCTGTCAAATGTTATCGTTGTGGAAAGACAACGCACGATCAGAACCAGTGTTGGTTTAAAAACCAAGAATGCAGAACGTGTGGCAGGCTTGGCCACATAGCTAAAGTATGCCGGTCAGGAAAGAAGACCAGCAATAAAAAGTCACCGCAAGGAAAATATGCAAAGGTACACAAGGTGACAAAGAACAGTTTGACTGAACAGAAGTCAGATTCAGACGCTAGCAGTAATGAACTGGATAGCTTAAGAATACACAACGTTGGTAAGGATACAGACCTCCAGACAATTTGGGTCACTCTTAAGATAGCAGGAGTCCAAGTAAAAATGGAATTGGACACTGGATCGGCATTGACGGTCATGAATAAGAAAGATTACAGAAGGTTATCCCAACGTATTCCCTTACAGGATACGGAGATTATATTGAAAACGTACACGGGGCAAAGAGTGTACCCCATCGGAAAAATAGAGGTAGAAGTGGTCCACAAGGGTGAAGGAAGCCAAGTAATGGACTTATATGTGCTACCTGAAGGAGGTCCACCACTACTAGGACGGGAGTGGATTAGGAAAATGAATATGGACTGGCACTCCTTGAAAGCACTAACGGTAGATTCCGGGGAAACAGCTGTCAAACCTAAACGATTGTCCAGAATATTGGATGAGGCTAAAGAGGTGTTCCAGCCGGGACTGGGAACACTGAGAGGAATTACGGCAAACATCAAGATTGATAAACATGCACACCCAAAATTTTTTAAAGCCAGACCGGTACCCTATGCAATACGACCTGCGGTTGAAGCGGAGCTGAAAGCACTAGAACGTTCAGGGGTACTGTCTAAAGTAGATTGGAGTGAGTGGGCTACGCCCATTGTTCCCGTTATGAAACGTCCTGCGAACAATAAGCCAGGAGATCCAGGGAAGGTTCGCATCTGTGGAGATTTCAAGATCACCGTTAATCCGGTGCTTCACACGGTGCAGTATCCGCTTCCACGGATTGAGGATATTTTCGCCTCACTGTCTGGCGGGAAACACTTCACCAAGATAGACCTGGCGCAGGTGTACTTGCAGATGGAGGTTGAAGAAGAGTCACGCCAATACCTCACGATCAACACGCATCGAGGGTTGTACCGGTACAATAGGCTGGTTTTTGGTGTGGCATCGGCTCCAGCAATTTGGCAGAGGGCCATGGAGCAGGTATTACAGGAAATTCCAGGCACACAATACAATACAATACAAATCGCTTTATTGGCATGATAAGGTACATCTTATGTTGCCAAAGCATCAAAATACATTTATGGTTGAACACATAAACGCGGTTCCATTCATACAGTGTATAAACAGGTATATCCCTGAGTTTATAAATATATTTTCGCCTTGTTTATATATACTCTTGTCTTAGTTTACTGGTTGTCCCTCTGTTCATGGCAAGCTGTAACATAGTGTGCCGCCAGTGTTACACAGCTTCTCTCCTCCCCCAGTAGGAATGGGAGTTTTTGGTTGTCAGTCAGATTTCTGAATTCAGGGCATATTTGTGAGAATTTTTGATAGAAATTCTCTCTGATGCCCTGATATTTTCCACAGGCTGTGAGGAAGTGCATCTCTGTCTCAACTACTCCCTGACTGCAGTGAGAGCATATCCTGTCTTCTCTTGGCAGCCTGGTCTGCCTGTGTCTGCCTTTTTCGATCGCTAGGCTATGTTCGCTAAGTCTGTACCTTGTCAAGGTTCTTCTCAGTTTGTTATCCTTTACCATGGTCAGGTTACACAATGTTACCTGGACGACATTCTGATCACAGGTGATGGTGATGAACAGCATCTCGTTAACTTGGAACTGGTGCTCAACAGACTGAAAGAGTATGGACTTAGAGTAAATCGGCAGAAATGTGAGTTCTTCCAGAAGCGGATCTCGTACTGTGGTCATGTCATTGACCGGGAGGGGCTTCATAAGTCTCCTGACAAGATAGCGGCAGTTGTAAAGGCTCCCGCTCCGGAGAATGTCTCTCAGTTGAGGTCGTTTCTAGGATTAATTAACTACTACCATAAATTTCTGCCAAATCTATCCACGGTGCTGCATCCGTTGAACGCTCTTTTACAGAAAGGGGTACCATGGGACTGGGGCGAAAACTGTAAGAAGGCATTTCGCAAAAGCAAAGAATTGATCACTTCAGAGGAAGTGTTGGCTCACTTCAACCCGACACTGCCTATTCGGTTGGCTTGTGATGCTTCTCCATATGGTATTGGGGCAGTACTCTCACATAAATTGCCAAATGGCACGGAAAGGCCAGTCGCGTTTGCATCCAGATCATTGACCTCCGCTGAGCGCAACTATGCGCAGATCGATAGGGAGGCCCTTAGCCTTGTATGGGGAGTGAAGAAGTTTAATCATTACCTACAGGGCCAAAAATTCACACTTCTGACGGACCATCAACCGTTGGTGTCCATTTTTAACCCTAAGAAGGGTGTTTCGGTGATGACAGCACAGCGTCTCCAGAGATGGTCTCTTTTCTTAGGGGCACATCAATATCAGATAGAATTCAAAGGTACGAAACAGCATGGCAATGCTGATGGCCTGTCGCGCCTGCCACTACCTGAAGATGAAGACACGACGGAAGTTGACCCTGTTGAGTTATTTCATTCGACCATTATCGAGTGTTTACCTGTCACCAACGCAAGTATTGAAAGAGAAACCAGGAACGACCCGACACTGTCCAGAGTCTACGAGGTGACAGTGAAAGGATGGCCAACACGGGGTGATCCTCTGTTACCGGCATTCTCGGCAAGGCGAGACCAGCTGTCCGTCTGCCATGGTACTTTGATGTACGGGACAAGAGTGATTATTCCTCCCAAGTTAAGGGAAAGAGTTTTAAAAGAACTACATGAAGGTCATCTGGGGGGAGTTAAAATGAAAAGTCTTGCTAGGGCTTACGTATGGTGGCCGGGTATTGACCAACAGATTGAGGAGTTAACGAAAAGCTGCGCTGGGTGTCAAAAAGTGCAAAATGCACCTCCGATAGCACCGCCACACCCATGGGAATGGCCTTCAGCCCCATGGCAACGCGTACACATTGACTTTGCTGGTCCATTCATGGACTCCATGTTCCTAATCGCGGTGGACGCACATTCCAAATGGCCAGAAGTCATCAAGATGAATACCACTACTTCAGAAAAGACAACTGCGGTGTTAAGAACAATATTCGCAAGGAACGAATTGCCAGAACAGATCTGTTCGGACAACAGACCACAGTTTGTATCGGAAGAATTCCAATAATTCTTAAAGAAGAATGGAGTTAAACATTATACCTCTGCCCCATATCATCCGGCGACAAACGGGTTGGCTGAAAGATTTGTCCAGACATTCAAAAAGGCTATTAAGGCCATGAATGATGATCAGATTCCGCTGCAACACAAGGTCGATAAGTTCCTGATGTCATATAGAAACGCCGATCATGCCGTGACTAACCAAAGTCCTGCTATGATGTTTTATAACAGGAGGTTGCGGTCCAAGTTGGACTTGTTAAAACCAAATGTGCGGAGGGAAGTGGAAAACAAACAGTTTCGGCATATTAACAGCAAGACCACTCGAACTTTCGACGTAGGACAACCAGTGATGGCAAGGGGCTATGGAAATGACAAATGGCAGTCCGGAACAATCCGGGCCAGACAAGGACCTCTGATGTACACCGTAGATATTGGTCATAATGTGATAAGGCGTCATGCGGATCAACTGGTAGAGTCGAGAGCAAGGGTCGAACCCATGGTTGTGACAGAGACAGCTGTGGAAGACGTTCATGAACCTGAAGCATCTACCTCGGCCGAGAATGTAATTGATGATGATGACACCCAATACATTGGCAACCAACTAGAGGAGGCACCTCAACAACAAGAATCAGAGACCACTGAAAGGCGTTATCCAAGCCGAATCAGAAAGCCTCCTGAGAGACTGAACCTTTGAACTGTTATACCTGAAGTTATATATGTATATATGTTATGTTTATTTGGGGATATGACTGTTAAGCTAAAAAGGGAGGATTGTGGTGTATGTAACTTGTTCCACCTTAAGAGAACTTAAGCCTGGTCCACCTTAAGAAAGGTACTACTTTCTTTGGCTGCTGTATACGTAATACCGGTGGTGACCACACCGGTATATAAGCACAGTGTAATAATATTGTATTCAGTATAGTCCGACCTCCAACCAGTAAAGACCTGTTGAATTTACTCTTGTGGTCTGTGTAGTAATTCTCACTATAACACACAGACTTAACAAAGCCCATCAAGGGGTCAAAAGTAGAGGGAGCTTCGGAGATGGCGAGGTTGAACATTTCAAGGCCCTCTACAGCTCTTGTGAATGATGGGGATGTGTTGGTTACTGTCGCGGGTTTGGCAGACATTAAAGTTGTATTTCCTTGCTGGTGTGTTAAATCCTTAGTTATGTGTTTTGCCGTTACTTTTGTGTTAAATGCTTAGTTATGTGTTAAGCCGTTACTTAAGTGTTATTTCATTAGTTTTGCTTTCTGCTGCAATTGCTTTATGAAGTTGGAAGGCTCCACTTTTTTGAAAATAAAGATTTTTTTTTATTTACACTGGACATCTAAACTATTTACACTTAATCTGTCCTTCATAGGCTTTGGGTGAACCGGACGGTCCTCTCCCAAACACACCAAGCAATCCGTCAGTGGGGCCTAGAAACGAGTCGTTATGAGCCTCTGACAAATGGCCCTTCCAGTTTCGGGAACCCTCCCATCTTCCTCCACCTCCTCCTCCGCCTCCTCGTCCTCCGCCACCTCCGCCTCCTCTGCTGGTCCTTCAAGCTCGGCTGGCATTGGCTGGGTGCGTTGGATGGCGAGGTTGTGGAGCATGCAGCAGATAACGACGATGTGGGCAACTCGCTCCGGCGGGTACTGCAGGGCGCCCCCCGAATGGTCAAGACATCAGAACCGCTGCTTCCGCACGCCGATTGTGTGCTCCACAGTGTTCCGCGTCGCCTGATGGCTGGAGTTGTAGTTCTCCTCTGCCTGGGTGCTGGGCGAACATAGCGGGGTCATAAGCCATGGGCACAGAGGATAGCCCTTGTCTCCGAGAAGCCAGCCTCGTGGGCGAGCCGGGGCCTCGATAGGTCTGCCACTGTGGTCTGACGCAGGATGAAAGCGTCGTGGCTGCTGCCAGGGAATTGTGCGTTGACCGCGAGGATCAGCAGCCGGTGGTCACACACCAGCTGTACATTAAGGGAGTGGAACCCCTTGCGGTTGCGGTAATCCTCGGGATTGTTCACAGGCGCCCGCAAAGCCACGTGCGTACAGTCAATGGCGCCCTGCACCATGGGGAAGCCAACTATTGCTACGAAGCCTTCTGCGCGCTCCTGCTGCTTCTTCGGTGTCAAAGGGAACAAAATAAATTGCCGCCTCCTGTTATATAGGGCATCTGTAACTTGGCGGATGCAGCAATGCACAGCAAACTGGGAAATGTTAGCTATGTCCTCAGTCGCGGCCTGAAAGGAGCCACTGGCAAAGAAATTGAGGGCTACAGTAACCTTTACAGGCACCGACAGAGATGTCCTGCACCATATGCGCGGCAGAAGATCATCCTGAAGCAGCTGGCACAGCTCAGTCACCACCTCCTTATGGAATCGCAGCCTTCTGACACACTGCTCCTCCGACATGTTGTGGTAGGAGAACTGCTGTCTGAAAACCCTCGCTGCGTAAGGTCTGGTGTGGTGACGTCTGTTGGCCCTCCTCCGTCTGGCCACTCCTGGCCCTCTCTCCCTCCGTCTCTGTGCCCTCTCAAGATGTTCTAGCAGCAGAATGTTCCATTCCAGAGCAGTCCCCATAATAAGAGTGATCAAGGTAAAGATTGTAAGCTCATACCAGCAGCTAGGTAATGTTCACAGGGCTAAAGGTCCTCTGGCACCGCTGGTTGAATGGCAATAAGGCTTTAGCACTGCAGCTGCTCAACTGTATCAAACCAGCCAACAAGTTGCGTTCACAAAAAGGCTGACGTTTTCAGAACAGTGGTGTCCCCTTTAAACAGCGCCCCCCTACTCTGAGAGTGCCTGGGGAACGTTCCAGTGAGCTGTCACTATTAGCGCCAGGCGCAACAGAGGTGGGCGCCACCCAATTTCCGGTCCGGGGCGCTAAAAAGGCGTTGCACCATGGAATGACGTCATGATCAGCCTGCGCCCGTGAGCGCGCGCTAAGATTTTGCACCGGCGCTAAATGCATGGTCAATATGGGGCGAGGCGCTAGGTTCCCTGCGACCGCACAGAAATTGGCAATCGTCCCACTTTTCGGCCTCTTTAGGCGATAATCGGTGGTGCTAACAACCCAATTTCTCCCCCCTCGAGTCTCTTCGCCAGGAGCAAGCAGAAGCCAAGCGCAGGCAGCGCAAGGAGCACACGTCAACCCAAGCACCCCACCCATCGGCCCCTTCAACCACCGTCTGCCCCACCTTTGACAGAGACTGTAGGTCCCGCACTGGACTAATCAGTCACCTGCAAACTCATTTTTAATGTGGAAGCAAGTCATTCTCGGTTCCGAGGGACTGCCTAAGAAGAAGAAGTGTGTAACGGGTAATCAGTATCAGAGAAAACCCCTTACACCTGGTCACTGTCTGAGGTTGAATCATACCATTTGCAACCTTGACATTATATTTGACCCTGAGAAGAGATGCCGACCACATATCCACTCCATCACCTCCGTAACATTGTCTGTCTCCACCCCTGCCTTAGCTCATCCGCTGGTGAAACCCCCATCCATGCCTTTATTACCTCTTGACTTGACTATTCTAATGCTCTCCTGGCCAGTCTCTCATCTTCCACCCATCATAAACTTGAGCTCATCCAAAACTCTGTTACCTGTATACTAACTCGCATCAAGTCCCTTTCACCCTGTGCTCGCTGACTTACATTGGCTTCCGGTCCGGCAATGCCTCAATTAAAAAATTCTCTTCCTTTTTTCCAAATCCCTTCCTGAACTCGCCCCTCTCTATCTCTGTAACCTCCTTCAGCCTTACAACCCTCCGAGATATCGATGCTCCTCGAATTCTGGCCTCTTACGCATCCCGATTTAATCACTCCACCATTGGCAGCTGTGCCTTCAGCTACCTAGACCCTAAGCTCTGGAATTCCCTCCCTAAATCTCTCCACCTCTCTATCTCACTCTCCCCCTTGAAGACACTCCTTAAAACCTACTTCTTTTTTTGTCATCTGCCCTAATATCTCCTTATGTGGCTCAGTGTCAAATTTTGTTGACACTACTGTGAAGTGCCTTGGGCCATTAGGTGTAAAATAGATTTTGCATTTTGTAAAGGATGAAAGTTATTTATAAAAAATGTAATTGCCAATGATGCAAACAGGTATTATGATATACTGGTTTGTTGCTGAACAAGCACAAATGTAATTTTAAGGAGTTTTGAAACTAAGCTACTGACACTTTGTGTTGCCTCACCTCATTGGGAGAAATGACAGATCGCTTCTGTACCCTCACCTGCAGCTGCCATCTGTTTTATCCTAAGGAGAGAGTCATTGGAGAGCCTGGGTGCAAGGGCTCACCTTTGCACAGTGATTGCCAGCACCTCAATGCTGTCAAACACGGTCAAAAAAAAATAGTTCATGTACCTTTAAGAAAACTAGCAGATGAAGCGTCATCAACTGATGTCATCTGACACCGGCTTTCCCTTAAGTAGGGTGGGCTTAACAAGGCCAATCAAGGGAAAATAGCGTCTGTGCGTCGGATGTCACTGGGGGCAGGACTAGAACCCGGAAGGCAGCAGTCCCGCTCCCAACTCACCTCGGCAGGTAAAATCCAGCCCCCTTTGGCCCCGATTTTCGGCTTGTGTGGGGAATGGTCGGATTTCCCCGAATGTGGGGTTTCTGTCACACATAAAAAAAGTGTCAGCCAGCCCCACGCAATTTTCCCTCAATTGGCCAATTAATTCCCAGCATGTGGGAAGCCTTGCTAATTGTCTAAATCGAGTCAGAAATCCCCACAGTATGATGTCATCATTCGTGGTGCTTTCAAGGTCCATGGCAAGCACTGCATCCTCTGAAGGCTTCCAAATGAACCATACAGGATGGCAGAGGAGCCTGCAGCAGCTGTGGCCAGTGCCAGACCCCGAGCTGCCTCCAAATTCAACGAGGCTTCACTGCAGGCATTATTGGATGGGGTTAGGGCCCACAGGGAGGTCCTCTTCCCTAGGTCAGGGAGGAAGAGGCCTCCCACTGAGACCAATGCTGCATGGATGCAGGTGTCAGCAGATGCCAACTCGCTGGGAGTCACCAGAGGGACAGAATCACAGAATCACAGAATCTACAGTGCAGATAGAGGCCATTTCGGCCCATTGAGCCTGCACCGACACATATCCCACCCTATCCCCGTAACCCCACGTATTTAATCCCCTAACAATAAGGGTCAATTTATCATAGCCAAATCAACCTAACCTGCACATCTTTGGACTGTGGGAGGAAACCGGAGCACCCGGAGGGAACCCACGCAGACACAGGGAGAATGTGCAAACTCCACACAGACAGTCGCCCGAGGCCAGATTTGAACCCGGGTCCCTGGCGCTGTGAGGCAACAGTGCTAACCACTATGCCACCGTCTGTAACTCCTTCCTTTACTCCCCCACAGTACCATCCAGAGCCCCCGTCCTCACTGTGGAGGAGGAAGAGGCTGTGCAGCCAGACTCCTCAGAGGGAGCGCCAACCTCTGAGGGCACAGCATCAGCAGAAGTAAGCGCACTCAGCACCAGCGCAGACACTCACACCTCGGGGGGACCTTCGGGACATAGAGTAGTGTTGTCACCTGGTGTTTCACAGCTGACAAGTGAGCCTCAGCAGATTCTGGAGACAGGGACAGCAGTGGCGAGTCCTCGTCGGAGGGCACAGGGGCTCTGCCAGCTCAGCTCAGCTCAGCTGCGCTGCATGTCGACCCTCTGCCTCTGGGTCCATCCGCAAGAGAAGAGGTGATGGATCTCCATGCACAGATGCAGGAGTCTCTGGCAGGTTTTGTCTCCAGGGTCGCTGCGAGTGTGGAGCGAATGGAGGAGTCCATAACGACCATGAGCAGAGCCTTTGTGGAGTCATTGGTGCATGAACGCAGCACCATGGAAAGGTTGGCAACCTCCATGGAGGAGATAACTCGCCAGCATACAGAAAACATGGTGAGTGCTCATAAGAGAATGACATCTCTTGAGGAGCGTTGGCCATCTGTTGAACAGAGAAACCAGATCTTCATGGAAGTCCTTCTGAGTAGGACTGCCAGTGCAGAAACGGGTCCCACTGACCCCCTAAAGCGCAGCAAGGTGCTCTCAAGCCACTTCCAAGCGCTGGCCCCTTCTGGCTTGTGCAGCTTCAGGTGAGTGAGCAGCAGCCTGGTGCTCCTGGTAATCATCCTGCTGTTCCTGGTTCTGCTGCTGCCACCTCTGCTGTTGGAGATCCTCTAATGCCAGGAAGGGAAGGTGCCAAAGGCCTCCCATGCTTCTAGCAGATGCCTTGGTTGAGGAGGTCCTGAGTTAGGGTGGTGAGAGGGGCTTCCCAGGAGCTCACACTGAAGAAGTGTGTGAGGCTCCAACTTTCTGCAGCTGCTCCTAAGGCTTCAAATAGTTCCCCGAAGCCTTGATCAACAAGATCCTGCAGCCTGCAAATGCTGCCTCTTTAAATCTCTTCAGCCCTCAGCGACCTGCTGCTGCAAGCAAGCAAGCCAGCTGTTTTCACGCCAGCTCTCATCGGCGGGGTTCCCCGCAGGCGGGTTTCAGGTGGGGAAAGCCCCAAAGTCGCAACGGCACGGGAAAGTCATCCTTAACAAGGTGATCATTGGTGATTAGCGCTCCGACGAGCAGTCCCGCCAGCGGCGGGCGGGACTGAAGCGGGGCGCGTGGAAACGGCGGTCCGAAAGTCGGACGGGGCAGGGAATCAGGCGGGGGGGGGGTCCCGACCCGCTTTTCCCGCAATTTTCGGACCACGGCCGCATGAAAAGCCGCCCGACAGCTGCCCAAAAATCGGGGCCAAACACTTCAAAGCTGGTCACCTACAGAAAAATCTAAACGCTTTAAAAATGACTTTCCCAACATTTCCTTACCTCTGATACTCACCAGTGTCCCACTGCATCCTTCACAGCACTTCTGCAGCTGTCATCTATACACAAACATTACAACAGACCCACAGCACGCCACACTTACCCTGGCGGGGTTCCCCGACATCGGGAAGCCTGCAGCAGAAATCTCAAAATGGGAAAAAGCCTCTTAACAGGTAGTTACCAGGCAGTTAAGTGGCTGTAATTCTCTTCCCGCTCCCATTCTTTTTGATTTTCCCAGCAGCCCCGCCTCCAGACCCGCTTCCTCAGGGCTAGTAAAATCCAGCCCCACAGAGCCAATACAGTTCTTACATATTATCTTTTTTAGAAATAAAATACATAAATTAATTAAATGAGCCGATTCAATAGCCGGGAAATTCGGATAGTGCCGGAAACCTGCAACAGCTGAGGCTCACTGGAAATTGGGCCTCAAGCTTGATGCGCATGATAGTAAGCTGCAGATGCCAATCGGACCTCCCTGTGCAGCTCACCGGTCAGGGCCTCAGGAAGATCAGCCAGTCTCTGGTATGTCTTTATGGGGGGCGTGGGGGGGGTGATGAGGTGGGGCGGGGTGGGGGGAATGGTGTGGAGGTTGAGTGCCCAAGCCGGCAGCTGCCCGTGGTATTGCAAGTTAAAAAGTATGTTAGGAAAAAGTGAAGTAACCGTTTCATCAGTGGCCTCCAAGACCACTGGTTAGGTTGCTGTAGATTAATAAAAACCTAGTGGAGCCTGCGTGGTGCACGCTCCATTCAGTTAATGAAGGATTTCCTGAAACAGGTGGGAGGACCCTGATTAGCATATTTAAAAGGCCTAAAGCCTGCTTCAGGTGAGCAACCTGGCAAGTTGGAAGTAACTGGCTTCCAATTTGACAGCAGCATACTTCGGTGGAGATCGGGCATGTGAGATCATGCCCAGAAATTGGGCTATTTTTTTCCCAATATAACAGTGTGATGGGGACCACGTATCCCCAAATAAGTTTTCAACCCAAATAACAGAGTTAAAAATTAATTCTAAAGGATGAGGGAAGGTGGGGATGATGTCACACCTGTGCTAATATATACATAATTGTAACAGGGCATAGCACAATTTTGACATAGGTGGTGTCACTAGGGAAATAGTACTTGGTAAAATAATGGGACTAAAAGAAGACAAGTCCCCTAGACCAGATGGCCTGCATCCCAGGGTCTTAAAAGAAGTGGCTGCAGAGATAGTGGATGCATTGGTTGCAATATACCAAAATTCCCTGGACTCTGGAGAGGTCCCAGCAGATTGGAAAACCGCAAATGTAACTCCCCTATTTAAGAAAGGAGGGAGACAGAAAGCAGGAAACTATAGACCAGTTAGCCTAACATCTGTCATTGGGAAAATGCTGGAGTCCTTCATTAAGGAAGCAGGAGCAGGGCATTTGGAAAATCATAATGCAGTCAAGCAGAGTCAGCATGGTTTTGTGAAAGGGAAATCATGTTTAACAAATTTGCTGGAGTTCTTTGAGGATGTAACGAACAATGTGGACAAAGGTGAACCAGTAGATATGGTGTATTTGGATTTCCAGAAGGCATTCGATAAGGTGCCACATAAAAGGTTACTGCATAAGATAAGAGCTCACGGAATTTGGGGTAATATATTAGCATGGATAGAGAATTGGCTAACTAACAGAAAGCAGAGTCGGGATAAATGGGTCATTTTCCAGTTGGCAAACGATAACTAGTGGGGTGCCATAGGGATCAGTGCTGGGGCCTCAACTATTTACAATCTACATTAATAACTTGGATGAAGGAACCGAGTGTAATATCGGCAAGTTTGCGGATGATACAAAGATGGGTGGGAAAGCAATTTGTGCAGAGCACTCAAAGGATCTGCAAAGGGATATAGACAGGCTAAGTGAGTGGGAAAACATTTGGCAGATGGTATATAATGTGGGAAAGTGCGAGGTTATCCACTTTGGCAGGAAAAATAAAAAAGCAAATTATTATTTAAATGGAGAAAGATTACAAAATGCTGCAGTTCAGAGGGACCTGGGGGTCCTTGTGCATGAAACACAAAAAGTTAGCATGCAGGTACAGCAAGTAATTAAAAAGGCAAATGGAATGTTGGCCTTTATTTCAAAGGGATTGGAGTATAAAAACAGGGAAGTCCTGCTACAACTGTACAGGGTATTGGTGAGACCACACCTTGAGTACTGTGTACAGTTTTGGTCTCCTTATTTAAAGGAAGGATATAATTGCATTGGAGGCAGTTCAGAGACGATTCACTAGGTTAATTCCAGAGATGAGGGGGTTGACTTATGAGGAAAGGTTGAGCAGGCTGGGTCTATACTCTTTGGAATTTAGAAGAATGAGAGGTGATCTTATCTATATATATAATAAAGCGGTCGATCTGTCTGTCTGTCCTTCCGTCTGTCTGTCCGGCTATACACTCTAAAGTTATAGAGCGTACCTACACGTGCGTTACATCCAAAGAAAGCTTACAATTCCAGAACAGTCATAAGCGTATTTACTTTTCGGTCGGACAAAAATTGTTCGCACATTATACAAAAAACCTTCAAAATTCCACTCATTAGCATTCACTGACGTCCAGGTCGACCAATCCTGTGCCGTCATGATTGACCAATCCTACAATTCAGTCACCTGATGGTTGACCAATCGGTGTGTGTGTGGGCGGGACTAATCATTTTCATCTCAGGGATCTGGCAGCCATTGCCTCAAGCTAAAAACCCCATTGCCTCAACCTAAAAATATGCTCATCGAGGTTAGTATCTTATTTTTTTTTCAAAAAGATTTACCAAAAATGTTTTATAAGTACTTTAACTTTCATCTTTGAAGATATTAAAAGCTAGAAATGTTTAGTTTAAAAAACAATGCAAAACGGGCCTAGGCTTCTCCAACTGCCGACAGCCCAAACCCAGTCCCAGGCTTCTGGCCCACACATCCCCCAGGCCCAAAAAAGCCCTGGAAACTGCTGACAACCCAAATCCAGTCCCAGGCTCCTGGCCCACACATCGACCAGGCCCGAGAGGGGGGACAGACAGGGGCAAAGAGACCGTGCAGCCCAAAATTGCCCTCGCACCGCGGGGCTCCCCTGCTAGTTGAAACATATAAGATACTGAGGGGGCTCGACAAGGTAGACGCAGAGAGGATGTTTCCCCTCGTGGGGAAATCTAGAACTCGGAGGCACAGTTTTAGAATAAAGGGTCACCCTTTTAGAACTGAGATGAGGAGGAATTTCTTCTCAGAGGGTCATAAATCTGTGTAATTCTCTGCCCCAGAGAGCCGTGGAGGCTGGGTCATTAAATACATTTAAGATGGAGATAGACAGATTTTTGCAAGATAAGGGAGTGAAGGGTTATGGGGAGTGGGCAGGGAAGTGGCTTTGAGCCCAAGATCAGCCATGATCTTATTGAATGATCGAGGGTCCAAGTGGCCTATTCCTGTTTCTATTTCTTATGTTCTTATGTAAGTCACAGAAGTTTTGAATTATGACTTTATTTTGCTTTGAAATTTTTCCTCTCTGTTAGTCAAAATCCAGTAAATCTCATAAAAATATCCTGTTAACTACTAACCCATGGATGCATTCCTGTGTGATGTCATCATGACTGATAAAAAGAGAAAGGATTTAATACTGAAACACAGATGATAGATAAGTTTAGGTAATTTTTGACTTTGTACATTTTCCACTTGTTAAAGTGTCACCTGAGTTGCTTTCTTATGTTTTATCTGGTTTATATTCTGATACCTTGCTGCATATTACTGTGTTTTTACATGTACACAGAAACACATTGAAATAGGTAGCTAATGGCAAAAGGAAATACATTCACACCTGTAACATCAAATTGTTACATGATACCAATGAGAGAGGTGGCATTGTGAATAGAATATTATCACCTTGCATCACTCAACAGTGATCCTACATTGCAAGAAAACCTACAGTATACCGAAAAAAAGAAGCCTACAAAGTTCAATAGAAGAAGCCTAAAGTTAACAGAACTATAGGAAAAAGTGCCCTCCCGTACACAGAAATACAACAAAAGATGCCTACAGTATATGCGGAAATAAAACAGAAGCAGAGCTGTCTATCCTGGACAAATCTAAGGTGTGAATTTTTCAGTCACAAGCCATATTACTGACGCATGCATTCAAGCCAAAATAAAGAAAAATCACGACAAGCTATGTCTGTTGCAAGGACCAAATAGGATGGCCAAGTGGCAATGTGTTCTCTCTTTCTTGTCCTCTTTTCTGTCTTTCTCTCTCTTCCTTTCTCTTTTTTTTCTTTTAGTAATTCTCTATCTCTTTTCACAGTCTATGGGATTTGCGGGTGCTTTTCGTCCTCACTGGAGAGCCAGTGACAACTATGGAAATAAAGCATTCATGTTGGTAGTGAATGCCTTCTACTAAAAAACTATATGCTCCAATAACAATATTAACATTAATATTAATTGAGGGCTTTCACTACTAATATGAATGCTGGGATAATTCTATAGTTTCATAGTGATCTCTGGCTTCCCCTCATTCTCCAGCAAGAAAAGTCAACTGAAATGTTGGGAATTACCAATATACACAAGAGTGTGGAATGGGAGATTACAATCTGCCCCCCCGACACCCCCAACCCCACCCCCCCCACATACCCCCCCACCAATGCCCCTGAAGACACTGTTGAACCCAGGTAAGTTTGTAAGCTTGATGAGGCCTAAAACGTACTACAATTAATCTTCATTCATGTAAGAAGTCACACAACACCGGGTTATAGTCCAACAGCTTTATTTGAAATCACAAGCTTTCGGAGCGCTGCTCCTTCGTCCAGGGAAGGGAATCTTTCACCCCTATCCAACCTGATCTACATGTGGTTTACTCTTAACGTCTTTTTAGTTGTATAACAATCATTCTGTCTTCCTGATGAGATGTTAAACTGAGGCCCAACCTGCCTGTTTAGGTGGATGTAAAATATCCCATGGCACTATTAGAAGAGAAGCAAAGGGATATGTCCCAGTGTCCTAACCAATATTTATCACTCAAACACCACCACCAAAACCACATTAACTGATCAGTCATCTCATTGTTAGTTGTGAGATCTTGCTGTGTACAGATTGGCTGCCTTGTTTCCCAACATCACAACAGCTGAACTTGAAAAGTAATTCATTGGCTGCATAGCACTTTAAGGTGTAATGAGGATAGGAAAGGTGCTATATGAATAAAAGTACAGCAAAAAAGCTTATGATTGCACAGAGACCTACAAAAGTTTAGAAATGAACAGTAAAACCCTCCAGTACACAGAAATACAACAAAAACAATATACAGAAACAATTCATATGCAACAAATATCCAATGTAGAGAAATATGGCATTGAGTTCTAAAATCCACAAAATGATAAGAAAGAAGCTTAAAATAAAATAGATTCTAGCTATATAGCAACTATAATAACTGGTATTAGTGTTACTACGATTGCACCTAATCCACAGAAGATTGAAATCTTGGTAAAAGGAAAGACATCCAATAGATACATTTAAATAATTTGTGAGTTTCAAACTACAGAGCTATATAATGAAGTGAATAGAATCAAAATGAATACAGCACAGAAGGAGGCCATTTGGACCATCGAGTCTGCACCGGCTCTTTCGAAGAGCAATCCAGTTAGTCCCACTCCCCCACTCTTTCCCCATATCCCTGCAACTTTTCCTCCTTCAAGTATTTATCCAATTCCCTTTTGAAAGCTACTATTGAATCTGTATCCACCACCCTATCAGGCAGTGCATTCCCAATCTTAGCCACTTGTTGCGTAAAAAAGTTTTCCTCATGCTGCTTCTGGTTCTTTTGCCAATCACCTTAAATCTGAGCCCTCTTGTTATCGACCCTTCAGTCATTGGAAACAGTTTCTCTTTACTTATTCTATCTAAACCCTTCATGATTTTAAACACCTTTATCAATTTCCTCTTAGCCTTCTCTGCTCCAAGGAAAACAACCCCAGCTTCTCTAGTCTAGCCAAGAAACTGTAATCCCTCATCCCTGGAACCATTCTAGTAAATCTCTTCTGTACCCTCTCCAAAGCCTTCATACTTCCTAAAGTGTGGTGCCCAGAATTGAACACAATACTCCAGCTGGGGTTGAACGAGTGTTTTTTATAGGTTTAACATAATTTCCTGGCTTTTGTATTCTATGCCTCTATTTTCAAAGCCCAGGATCCCATATGCTTTATTAACTGCTCTGTTAACATGTCAAGCCACCTTCGAAGATTTGTGCAGAAGCACCCTCAGGTCTCTCTGTTCTTGCACCCCCCTTTAAAATTGTACCATTTAGTGTGTATGGTCTCTCCTCATTCTTATTACCAAAATGTATCACCTTACATTTCTCTGTGTTGAATTTCATCAGCCATTTCACCAGCCTGTCTATGTATTCTTGAAGTCGACTACTATCTTCCTCACTGTTTACTACACTTTCAAGTTTCCTGTCATCTGCAAATTTCAAAATTGTGCCCTCTACCCTCAAGTCCAAGTCATGAATGCATATCAAAAACAGCAGTGGTCCTAGTACTGAACCTTGGGGAACACCACTATATACCTCCCTCCAGTCCAACAAACAGCCATTCACCATAACTCTCTGTTTTCTATCTCTTAGCCAATTTTGTATCCATGCTGCTACTGCCTTTTTTTTTATCCCACAGGCTTCAATTTTGCTAACAAGCCTATTATGTGGTACTTTATCAAATGCTTTTTGAAAGTCCATATACACAACATCAACTGCACTGCCCTCATCCACCCTCTCTGTTACCTCATCAAAAAGCTCAATAAAGTTAGTCAAACACAATTTGCCCTTAACAAATCCGTGCTGGCTCTCCTTTATTAATCCATGCTTGTCCAAGTGGCTGTTAATTTTATTCCAGATTATTATTTCTAAAAGCTTCCCCACCGCTGATATTAAACTGACTGGCCTGCAGTTGCCAGGTTTATCTTTCTCCCCTTTTTTGAACAAGGGTGTAACATTTGCAATCTTCCAGTCCTTTGGCACCACCCTGTATCTAAGAAGGATTGGAAGATTGTGGCCAGCACCTCCGCAATTTCGACCCTTACTTCCCTCAGAAAGCTAGGATACATCCCATCCAGACTGGGTGACTTATCCATTTTAATTACCGCCAGCCTGTTTAGTACCTCCTCTTTATCTATTTTTATCTTATCCAGTATCCCAACAACCTCCTTGTTTACCATAGCTTTGGCAAAGTCCTCTTCCTTGGTAAACACCGATGCAAAGTACTCATTTAGTACCTCAGCCATGCCTTCTGCCTCCACCAATAGTTCTCCATTTGTGTCCTTAATTTGCCCCACTGCTCCTCGGATAACCCTTTACTTTAAAACATTTCACAGATGCAGGATTCACCAAGTTCAATCATTTCAATTAAAACCTTTATTTTGTTGGATCATCCTGGATGTTATCAGAACAGAAATGTGCTTCAATGTCTTCAACCCTAATTCAATAGGAGAGATGTTTTATACAGAATTAGCACATCCTTAAAATATGTGTTTGCTAACTCTTGGGAGTTTAATTTTTCAATGTTTGAAGAGGATGAAAGAAAACAAACATCATGAAATCATTACAAATTGGAAACCATTCAAAACTGACGTGAGCCTTTAATGAAAAAATATTTCAATGATGCGTTGCTTTGACTTTTTCCTCCAATTCTATTCAAATCAGTATTTTCAACAGTTTTTATTTCTCTGCTCCTCCATATGAAAAAATATGTTAATCAGAGTAAAATATTAGCATAGCACACTCACAACTTCAAAAATATGCTATAAAGGACCTGCAAGTATAATCTGAACCATTTCACTCATTCTTACAAGTGTTAACTTTTGTCCCCATTTGAATAAGTCTCCATTTTAATTAGTCCTTCAATATGACACTCCTCCCCCACAATCCATTATTAGACATCATAGCCTGCTCTGGAGCTTAAGCCAACAATTGACTGGTGCATCAAATTAGTTGCATTGATTCTCCTCACCTCCACTTAGAGCCCCGCCACCCCTCCCCCCCCGCCCCCCCCCCCCACCACTACTTGCCAACTGAGATCAGAACCCGTTGTGTTGGGAACGATGGGCACAAACTCATATCTTACCACTGTCCGTGGCACAATGTATTCGTAACCAATGAACTACAGAGCCTAATTTCAGACATTCCAAAAAAACGGATTCCCATTTAAATTATAGTGCTGCTACCAACTATAGATCTGACTTCCGCAGAAACACTGCAATGTAAAGCCACAGAGAATCACTTCAAGTCGAAAGAAATGGAATTCACTAACTATGTGTCGTGCATTGTTTCTGCCCACAGGTATACTTAGCACTGAATCAAGGGGAAAATGCAGCCGGAAATGAAAGCTAATTGTATATCAGCTTGTATATGCACCTTTGTTTCTGTGCTGCTATTGATGCAGTAGATTTCACCCTGCACTGTACATAGACAGGATATCGCCAGAAATCTCAGTATATTACAGCACTAATTCCACTGGAAGCAGTTCCATAATATCAAGGGAGCATTGAACCATTGCTCTTATGTTTTATGAAAGTGAACTCCAGCCCCATTCAGTTACAACCCTTGCAGCTCATTCCTTTCTCTCACTTATTGCATGTTTTATTGTTTTGCCCAGTGGAGAAGTTAATGGGCCGTATTTTACGACTCCTACAGGTGCATATGAGGTGTGTACGCGCCTGTAGGGGCCACGCAAGTTCCGGGATTAGGCGTGCGAAGCTCATGCGCTGAAACCTGGCACTTGCGATCTGTCAAGTGGGGGGAGTTAAAAGAAATGTTGTAGTGGTAGGGGATAGTATCGTTAGGGGGATAGATAGAGTTCTCTGCAGCCGAGAGCGAGAGTCCCGAAGGCTGTGTTGCCTGCCCGGTGCCAGGGTTAAGGACATCTCCTCTGGACTGGAGAGAAACTTGGAGTGGGAGGGGGAGGATCCAGTTGTCGTGGTCCATGTTGGTACCAACGACATAGATAGGACAAGGAAGGAGGTTCTGCTGAGGGAGTTTGAGCAGCTAGGGGCCAAATTAAAAAGCAGAACCACAAGGGTAATATATTACCTGAGCCACGAGCGAATTTGGCTAGGACAAATAAAATTAGAGATTTAAATGCGTGGCTCAAAGACTGGTGTGGGAGAAATGGGTTTTGCTTCCTGGGACACTGGCACCAGTACTGGGGCAGGAGGGAGCTGTTCCATTGGGACGGGCTTCACTTGGCCAGTGCTGGGACTAGAGTCCTGGCGGATCATATAACTAGGGCTGTAGAGAGGGCTTTAAACTAACTAGTGGGGGGGAGGTTCCTAGAGAGCAAATAATACAAATGACAACAGAGAAAGTCATAGACTTAGGTAGCAGTGGGGAAATTAAAAACCAGAGCATGTCAGGAAGCGGCAGAAGGTATGGAGTAAACGGTAAAGTAATAAAAAGGGCAAAAGCAGGAACTAAGTGTCACAAAACATCTTTGAAAGTTCTCTATCTGAATGCACGTAGCATTCGTAACAAAATAGATGAGTTAATGGCACAAATAACTACATATGGGTATGATCTTGTGGCCATTACAGAAACATGGCTGCAGGGTGGCAATGCCTGGGAATTAAACATACCAGGTTATTTAACGATCAGGAAGGACAGGCAGGAAGGAAGGGGAGGTGGGGTGGCTATGTTAATAAAGGAAGGAATCACTGTAATGCAGAGAAATGATACTGGGTCAAAAGATCAGGACAATGAAACAATTTGGGTGGAGGTAAGGAATAATAAGGGGAAAAAAACACTAGTGGGCGTAGTCTATAGGCCTCTGAACTGTGGCAACTCTGTTGGACGGAGTATCAATCAGGAAATAGTTGAGGCTTGTAATAAGGGAACATCTATAATTATGGGGGATTTTAACTATCATATTAATTGGACAAATCAAATTGGGCAGGGCTGCCTTGAGGATGAGTTCATTGAGTGTATTAGGGATGGGTTTCTTGAGCAGTATGTAACTGAACCGACCAGGGGGCAGGCAACCTTAGATCTGGTCCTGTGTAACGAGACAGGATTAATTAAAAATGTCCTAGTAAAGGACCCCCTTGGAATGAGTGACCATAACATGGTTGAATTCCATATTCAATTAGAGGGTGAGAAGGTTGGATCTCAAACAAGCGTGCTAAGCTTGAATAAAGGAGACTATGAAGGTACGAGAGCGGAATTGAGTAGAGTGGACTGGGAAAATAGATTAAAGGGTAAGACGATACATGATCAGTGGTGTACATTTAAGGAGTTATTTTACAACTTCCAAAAAGTATATATTCCACTGAGAAGAAAAGGGTGTAAAAGAAAAGACAGCCATCCGTGGCTAAGTAAAGAAATTAAGGATTGTATTCGACTAAAAACAAGGGCATATAAGGTAGCCAAATCTAGTGGGAGGATAGAGGATTGGGAAAACTTTAAAAGACAGCAAAAAATAACAAAAAGATTGATCAAGAAAGGGAAGATAGATTATGAAAGTAAATTAGCAAAAAATATAAAAACAGATAGTAAGAGTTTTTATAGTTATATAAAAAGAAAAAGGGTGGCTAAAGTAAATGTTGGTCCCTTAGAGGATGAGACCAGGAAATTAATGGTGGGAAATATGGAGATGGCAAAAACACTGAATGAATATTTTACATCAGTCTTTACAGTAGAAGACACTAAGAATATCCCAACACTGGACAAACAGGGGGCTAAAGGGGGGGGAGGAGCTAAACACGATCAAAATCACTAAGGAAGTGGTACTCGGTAAAACAATGGGACTCAAGGCGGATAAATCACCTGGACCTGATGGCTTACATCCTAGGGTCTTGAGGGAAGTGGCGGTAGGGATTGTGGATGCATTGGTAATAATTTTCCAAAACTCCCTGGACTCGGCAATGGTCCCGGCAGACTGGAAAACTGCTAATGTAACACCCTTATTTAAAAAGGGCAGTAGACAGAAGGCTGGAAACTATTGACCGGTTAGCCTAACATCTGTGGTAGGTAAAATTTTGGAGTCCATTATTAAGGAGACAGTAACAGGACATTTGGATAATCATAATTTAATAGGACAAAGTCAGCATGGTTTTATGAAGGGGAAGTCATGTTTGACAAATTTGCTGGAGTTCTTTGAGGAAGTAACATATAGGGTGGATAAAGTGGAACCAGTGGATGTAGTGTATTTAGACTCCCAAAAGGCATTTGACAAGGTGCCACACAAAAGATTATTGCTCAAGATAAAAAATCACGGGATTGGGGGTAATATTCTGGCGTGGGTGGAGAATTGGCTCTCTAACAAAAAGCAGAGAGTTGGGATAAATGGTTCATTCTCAGACTGGCAATCAGTAACTAGTGGTGTTCCGCAGGGGTCAGTGCTGGGTCCCCAACTCTTTACAATCTATATTAACGATTTGGAGGAGGGGACCGAGTGTAACATATCAAAGTTTGCAGATGATACTAAGATGGGGGGGAAAGTAGTGAGTGAGGAGGACATAAAAAACCTTCAAGGGGACATAGACAGGCTAAGTAAGTGGGCAGAGATTTGGCAGATGGAATATAATACTGGAAAGTGTGAGGTTATGCACTTTGGCAGGAAAAATCATAGAGCAAGTTATTATCTTAATGGCAAGAAACTGGAAAGTACTGAAGTACAAAGGGATCTGGGGGTCCTGGTGCACGAAACTCAAAAGGTTAGTATGCAGGTGCAGCAAGTGATTAAGAAGGCCAATGGAATGTTGGCTTTCATTGCTAGGGGGATAGAATATAAAAATAGGGAGGTATTGCTTCAGTTGTACAAGGTATTGGTGAGACCGCACCTGGAATACTGCGTACAGTTTTGGTGTCCATACTTAAGAAAGGACATACTTGCTCTCGAGTCAGTACAAAGAAGGTTCACTCGGTTAATCCCGGGGATGAGGGGATGGACATATGAGGGGAGGTTGAGTAGATTGGGACTCTACTCATTGAAGTTCTGAAGAATGAGAGGCGATCTTATTGAAACATATAAGATTGTGAAGGGGTTGGATCGGGTGGATGCAGGGAAGATGTTCCCGATGATGGGCGAAACTAGAACTAGGGGGCATAGTCTTAGAATAAGGGGCTGCTCTTTCAAAACTGAGATGAGGAGGAACTACTTCACTCAGAGGGTGGTAGGTCCATGGAATATGCTGCCCCAAAAAGCTGTCGAAGCTACATCATTACATAAATTTAAAACAGAAATAGACAGTTTCCTAGAAGTAAAGGGAATTAAGGGTTACGGGGAGCAGGCAGGAATTTGGACATGAGTCTAGGTTCGGATCGGTCATGGCCCTGTGGTTAGCGGAGCGGGCCCAGGGGCCGTGTAGCCTGATCCTGCTCCTATTTCGTGTGTCTAATTCTGTTAGATGCAGGAGATGGTTCTGTGATAGTGGATTGGCAGTTAGGATCAGATCAGCCATGATCTTATTGAATGGCGGAGCAGGCTCGAGGGGCCGATTGGCCTACTCCTGCTCCTATTTCTTATGTTCTTATGTTCTTATAGATCCTCCACATCCCCAGGAAAAGAGCCTCTGCGGGCAGAGAGCTGCGCTATTTGCCCAACTTCCACCCGCTGAAAGGCCGTGGGATTCTTACGCCTGGTACGTTTTTACCAGCATAAGAGTTGTAAAAAATAGAAAAATAAAATGTTATCACTCACTTATACATTAAAAACCCTGTCCAATAAGGTAAGTTTATTTTTAGCCCTGTTAAAACATATTTTAAAAAATTCAAAAAATTTAATTTTTGTTTAAAATATTTAATTAAATGCCATTTTAATTAATTTTATATATGTAATTTTTAAATTTTATTTCATGTGTTTGTGTATTTTTTAAGTCATCCCCATTCATACTTATGGCAGTTCCGTACGTACGGAACTCCCATATGTATGAATGGTGATTCCCATCTTTCATTGGTTGGGCCGGCTCACGTGATCCCAGGGGCGCTTGCGAACCACCTGTGCCCCTGGGATACGTGGGCCTCTATGCATTTCTACCAGGAGAGGCCCAGGATCGCAAGCCTCCATATCTCCTGGACCACCAGGTAAATGTGTAGATTTTTTGATGATCGGAGGCTTCTGCCCGCAGGAAGCCTCTGATCGCAAATTCAGGCCCAATGTTCTTTGGCACTGACTAGTATGAGTTAGCATTTAATTCCTTTACCTCTGCCACTCTGCCTGAATGATGTGCTAAAAATCATAGAAAAGAGACACAAACCTTAACTTACTTTTCTAGAGGTTGCAATAGGGACACTTTTAATCGCAAAAGAATAAAATGACAATTATGGCACAAATGGTTCATCAAATTAACACTATCTGGCTTAAAGGAGAATCACTACCCCAAATATAGTTGCTTAGCTAATTTTATTTTTAATTTTTATCAACATACAACATAATGAAACTATCCACAATGCAATAACATAATTTGTGTCATAAGAAATGTAATTCTCATGCTTTGGCACTCTTATGTCCCTTGTGAATGACATCAAGATAGAATGACGAGACCAATGCTCTGCTTCTCAAGCACTGAGTGATTATGTTTGCCTCCCTAAAAATGTTGACTGGTACCTAATAATAAAAGATGCAAGAGCCATCTGAATTAGCAGTGGGCTCAATGAATGAGATGCAATAAGGCATGACTTTATAACTTTGGGTTTTATAAAGTTAATAATTAGTTATACACATTCAAATCACAGGCAAATGCTTACTTGACATGTAGAACTGCTGTCTTAGGTCAATGATTGGTATAACTACTTTTCTTCTTCTCTATTAGAACTTAATTTGTTGAATAAAATTGAAGTATTTGATTTTTTAAAACAGATAATTTATGAAGACAAAGGAAAGCCATGAGATGCTGACACACATTAGGATTGCAAAAGCAAAATTAGTGAGAAAGTTTGTCCACTGGTGAGAAAGAGTTAACATCGGGTTATTTGACAACCGTGGCTTGCAGACTACAGAAATTTTTATTTTAATTTTAACACTTACCATGACGTAAAATAGATTGGTGCAGATGGAAGAGGTTAATGAGATATGATAAATAACCCCAGCTGCGAATTATATTGGTACTAGCTGGAGTGTCCGGCGGTGCCGAGGGTTTTTTGAGGGCATGTTGTTATGAAAAAAGTAGAAATAATTTATATACATATATATATATCTATAAAAGAGTTTGTCTGTCTCTGTCTGTCTGTGTGGGAGAGGAGTGAGGGAAAGAGAGAGAGAGACTGGGGGGGGAGAGAGAGAGAGACTGGGGGGAGAGAGAGAGAGAAACTGGGAGGAGAAGAGAGAGATGGGAGAAGAGAGAGAGAGAGACTGGGGGGAGAAGAGAGAGATGG